>NW_012143857.1:2113193-2132635 GCF_000956105.1 Propithecus coquereli
ATTCTTTTCCCCAGTGTATGTTTTTGTCTGCTTTGTCAAAGATTAGGTGGCTATGTGAGGACGGTTTTATATCTGGGTTCTCAGTTCTGTTCCACTGGTCAATGGCTCTATTTTTGTTCCAGTACCAAGCTGTTTTGATTACGACAGCCTTATAATAGAGTTTGAAGTCTGGTAAGTTGACACCTCCCATTTTGTTTTTATTGCCTAGTATTGTTTTTGCTATGCGGGGTCTTCTCTGGTTCCATACAAAGCGTAAAATCAATTTTTCTACATCTGTGAAGAATATATTTCGTATTTTAAAAGACTTGAACACATACACGTACACCCACACACGACTTTGATTTAGTCATTTTGAAAAGAGGCATTTATAATACATTTGGATTATTTGTTAAAGGCCTTATTTCTTTCACAGAACAGCAAGTAACGTTTAATGAAACACTGACATTGACTTCAGTGGAGCTGGCTGAGGCAATGCCGCTCGGCTCTTTGCTCCACAGTCCCAGCTTCCCTGTACCAAATAATAATATTAGCACACAGGTTGCCATCCCGTTTATAAATTGGAGCCCAAATGTCAGGCTACATCTACAGATATGGATAGCAAACTTATACTAGGGGGTAATAAAATCTTCTCTCCCTGCCTCTAAAAGAAACTTGCTTGCCCTCCTGTATGGAGGGATTAAACTGACGTCATTCTAAATATGTTCTCAGAAATTTTCAAATGTATCCACAGATTTTCAGTTTGTTCAAAGAAATAGAATCGAAAGATGACTTTTGGAAATTGAATGTGTTCTTCAATCAGCAAAGGTACAGGAATGCCACAAGAGGTCATTTAAGTATAAACAAAACGTGTTTTTTTTTCTTTTTTTTCCTGGAACATACCCACGAAACATAGTACCACACTCCCAGGGTTGGGAGAACTTCCCTGGGACATAAGCAATTGGCTCACATGGCACAGGAGCGAGTGTCTTGGTCTGAATGCTAAAACTGAGCTGCCTTTCTTCATCATTTTGGAGGAGGTGCCAGAGAGTATCTTCATTTGTGCTACATATATTCTGTCTAATATGTGTAAGATATTGCTCACCAATCAAGAATAAAATGAAATTTTAATATTTCTTTCACATAATAGAGATGAGTCTGCTTCAGAATTTTTTTATTGTGTGATATTCATATAAAAGAGATGACTTCACAGGACTGGTAGAATTTGTAGTAAAATGATCATGACCATTGAAACAGCAATAATGCAGAATTGCATTTCTGTAACTTAACTAGCTTGAATGTGGGTAGTGCACTGCATTTTATTAGGGATGACACCCCTTAATAGCCATTTTATCTAGTGATTCCATCTGCCAATACCTTGCTAAGCATTCGCTACTTCTCTGAGTGTTAAACAAATAAACAACAAAAAAACAGTACATAAATGCCATTTTTTTTCCTGCCGCGCACAGCTTGTTCCTTTAAAGCTAGGGAATTTCAGAGGTTTGACCTATTTCAGAAAATTATTCTCTAGCCTAAGCTCTTTGACTACATCCCTATTTAAATTCACATCAAACTAATTCTGGGCAGAGTTTAGTGACCTTTGACATCAATGGAATAATCTTTGAAGCAAAGGAATATAATTCTATTCACTAAATTACAACCAATTATATTCAGACCTTTGACCCAGTTAAAGACCTTGAAATCTTTAAGCAAGACAATCAGAAGACTAGAATCCGCTCTTGATCGTAGCATGCACTTTTCTATGAACAGAAAATTTTACAGTGGGCTAATTGGTGGTACATTGACTTACTCCCAGAATTAAGAAATAAATATACATTAAAATAATTTATAACAATTTTATCATTAAAAAGTATAAGACTTAAGAAAGAGAATATAAGTTCTATAATATACATTTTATATAAAGATAATTAATAATTACATACCCCTGTTATTAGGAAATATAAGAAAATTTACTTTATATTTTGCATATTTGTTACAATTCATATAAGTGGACTAGAAATTTAAATATAGTCATGCATCACATAATGATGCTTTGGTCAAGGATAGACCACACATGCTCCAGTGGCCCCATAAAATTATAACAGAGCTGAAAAATTCCTATCACTTGGTGATTTGTGTTATAAGTGCCTACTGTATTCCATAAAATAACATGCTGTATAGGTTTGTAGCCTAGAAGCAATATGCTATACCACATAACCTAGATGCGTAGAAGCCTATACCATCTAAGTTTGTGAAAGTACACTCTATGATGCTCACACAATGACAAAATCACTTAATGATACATTTTTCACATATCCCCTTGTTTAGAAATGCATGACTGTATGTGGCATAGTCCATTTGTCCTCTTATAACAAAATACATTATATTGGGTAATTTATGAGTAATAAAAATTTATTTTTTACAGTTATGGGGGCTAGAAAGTCCAAGATAAAGGCACTAGCATGGTGAGGGCTACTCTCTGTTTCCAGTATGGTGCCTTGTTGCTGTGTCCTCATATGGCAGAAGGTGGAAGAGCAAGAGAATGCTCCATTTAACCTCCAGCGCTTTTATATGTGTGCTAATCCAATTCATGAAGGCAAAGCCTTCAAGATTTAATCACCTCTTAAAGGGTATATCTCTTAATATCTTTCATTGGGGATTGTTCCAATATGAATTTTGGAGAGAACATCATCATTCAAACAATAGCAATATTTGTTATAGAAATCATACTTCCTTTAATGTTGCCATCATTTTAGAATGAATTTTATATGTTATCTGCAAAAGGTTTGGAGTAATTTTTTTTTTCTCTCAACAATAGTCTCTTTTTTTAACAACTCAAGATGAAAGGACAAAATTAGAATATAAATTCAAGGAACAGGTTGCCAAACCAAAAAATATTTTGGTTTCTTGTTCAGGATACAAAAGAATCAAGCTAAGACAAAAAGAGCAATAATTTGAAATGGAGAAATTATTTTTGAATGTGAAGCTATTAGCATCAATATAATGTACCTTTAAAAATGTTTGGTTTTTTTTTATAGTTAAAAGTTTTTTCTATATCAGAATAGAAATTTTCCCAACTATTTAAGGAACTATTTGTTCCATTCATGGTAATTACTATTTAAAGTATTTCATTCATCTAAGCAACTGTATCTATAAGCAGTGAACAATAAAAGTTGCCAAGGATTTTAGGCTAACATCCAATGTATATTTGGATCTGAAATTTTGAGAAACTCCTGGAAACTAGGCCATTCTCATTTCATGCCTATTAAAAATAGTTTCCCATACAGGATCCTAGAACAAGATTGTTCCCATGAGTTACACTTAAAAATGTTTCCCACATTAAAAGCTTACATTGTATATCAAAAAAAAAATTGAAAATAAGTACAAATAACCTCATTCTGAAAGGCACATTGATAAATCTGTGAATGTCTTTATGTTATTAATTTTATTGCATTAATTTCTGATGTAAATTATCTGTGAAGAAATTTTAGCTAAATTAGCACTTCAATTTTGTAATCAGATCATTTTAATTTATTTTTCACACACAAAATAAAGCATGTTCAGGTAATCACGATCACACAATATTTAATTTATTGACTATGTAGTTCTTTAGGAATGGTGTGTTTATGTAACCTTATTACAGATTCATTTAAAATTTACTTGTAGTATTCTCTAAGATAAAAGTAGATGGTATAATTTCTATTATTGCATTTTAAAATGTTATCTATATATTTTGTTTATACTTATGTAATTATTATTTTAATTTTATTATAATTTTATTTTTACAGTTCTATGCTTTTGTGCTATTTAGATCTGCTTCCTAAATTTTATTTTCATTTTGCATTTCTATATTTCCATCTTCCAAGTTATGGTTCTAGTATAGCCTCTCCAATTTCTGTGTCACATAGATCTATATCAAATCTATACTATCTAGAAATGGCTAAGCAATTTATTTATTTTATTAATACTACTTAAATAAGAGATTATATTTTTATTAAGACTTTCTTGAATATGTGGTATTTTTTTTTTTTTTTTTGAGACAGAGTCTCGCTCTGTTGCCCTGGCTAGAGTGAGTGCCGTGGCATTAGCCTAGCTCACAGCAAGAATATGTGGTATTTATAAATCCAAAGTATCAATGTATGAAGCACTATTATAAAAACAAGTTAACATCTCACATTTGTGAGATGTAGAGAATATTTCGAAAACATTAATATTTATAAATACCTAATTAGATTTTGAGCATTGTATAAGTGCACTATTCCTTGCTATTCACTGTTAATTAATTTTTTTAAATAATAATTCAGTACCTACTTTATTTTCGATCGTATTTCACATGGTACAAATATACAAAATCCGTGGGCTCATAGGACTAATATTCAAATGGACAGTCCAGGAAAATCACTTAAACTCACTAAGCCTACCAATTCACTAGAATGTACTATTAGGACTAAATAAAATATGTAAGGGAAATTTTTATTAATCCATGATTTCATTCAACAGACATTTATTGAACAAATGCATTGGGCCTGATACTATTCTAGGAGGTTGGTATAGAACAGCAAGAGAAAGGTGGTGATAGGTGCTCTCACTGAAGCAAAAAATCATAGGAAGGCAAAGAGCAGGAGCAACTAATTGCACCTGGACAGGAATGGGGAGAAGGTGATGCCCTGGGATTTCCTCTGCAAGGGCTGACATCTAAACTGACAGCTAAATTATGAGTAGCTGGAGTTAGCCAAACAAATGAGATGAGGTTAGGAAGGAAGAATGTTTCAGGTAGTTACCTCATTTATAATGAAAAATAACCCAGTGATTTTTAGGTTAATTTCCCTGTTCATTAATTATCAAAACCACATTTTATCAGATGAGAAATCTAGAACTCATAGAGTTTAAAATGCGTACTGACCTAAGTTCAACCAGGTAATGAGAGAGCCTGAATTGAACCTGTTCTGTCTGACTGTAGAGTACTAAATATTTTTTCCAATATTTCACCATGATAGAAAATACAATAGGGACTAAGGAAATATTTGCAATTTGATTTTAAAAACCTAGAATAATCAACTCTAGAAAACTGGAACTTCTTTTACATTTTTAATTTAAAATATTACGTATGACAATAATATTAATAATTCTATATGTGAAGTGGTAGATATGAATTATTTAAAGCCTTGTGTATTTTACCAATATGTACGCAGAAACAGGCCAATTCTTAGTCTTATCTGATCAACGCAATTCCCTGAATAGGAGGTTTATGTCAATCATTCAAACAGACAACTTTGGTTATATTTCCCTAAGAAGATATCACTTTTGTTGTTATTGTTTCTGCCCTAGAGGAAACCTCTAGGTTTCTTGTCTCTGAAAAGGAAAGATCCAGAGAAAAATTTCAATATGAGCAGCAATCATAAATGTCTCCTATAGACAAAGAAATATGTCAATACAAATAATATGCCAGTGCAATTTTTTAAAAAACAGCATTTCTGCTTTACCTTGAACTATTGTCTTATAATAACAAAAAAGTGATCTAAAATGTTGATAAAATATCAAGTCATAAAACCATATTCTGAATATTGTAATGCTGAACTTTGGAAAAAGAAATAGTATTGAAAATTCAGCTTTAGGCTTCATTATTTAATGTCCGTCTTTAAAACATATGATTTTAATCTATAATGTATTAAGCTTCAACATCTCATGGGACGTTTTTCACATAAATACATTACTGGCTAAATTACATATTGCCTTAGGCTTGAAATAAACTTTTCATCACATCAAAACCAAAAAAAAAAAAACAAAGTAAAGAAAGGAAAAAGGAAAGACATTTTCTCCTTATGTGCTATGTTTTCCAGGAGCATTTGTTTTTGTTCTCTTTGATTATTTTGCTGTTAATAGGGGACCAAACCTTATTGTTCAATCGATCTTCTGAAAGAATGTATTAAATTTTTGTCATAAAGAAAGCCGGTTTTCTTGTATGATACATTTTAACAAGTATCCTCTGTATCCCTAAAACATCTTATTCACTTCTTATTTCTCAACTCCTCTACTATAATTACTATCGGCAAACTTTTTTAGTCTACAAAATATGGCTATGTAAAATAAGAGCAAACACGATTATAGAATTCTATTTTTAATTAGTATTTTTAAAAATACATACATTTTAATGAAACTGTATTTATGCATGTGGGTTAGATCACTTGCACATATTACTCAAATAGGGACAAATTTCTTTAAGTAGCCACTGAATAGCTTCTTGTGGGGGTGATAAACAATTTTCAGTAATTACTTTCATAAAATTTCACTGATTTCTGCATTACAGAAACACTATTATGATGGGCAGAATTCTAAAATGGACTCCAAGAATCCTGCCTTCTGGTGTACTAATCACTGTATAATTACCTCCCTGGAATGTGACCAGAATCTGTGAATATGATGGGTACCACTCTCATGGTAACATTGCATAGCAAAGGCAAAGGAATGTTGCAGATGTGATTCATGTCCCTAATCAGGTGACTTTCAATTAATAAAAAAGGAAATTAGCTTGAGTGGCCCCAATCCAATTAGGTGAGCAGTTAAAGAAGCCAGTGAGATTTTGTGTAAGAGAGATTTTCTCATTGGCCTTGAAGAAGCAAACAACCACTCATGACTAGGACACAAATGAAGTCTCCAGGAGTTGATAGGAATTTCTTGTGAACAGCCAGCAAGGAAATAGGGACCCAAGTCCCAGAACCACATGGAACTGAAGTCTGCCAACAACCAGTGAGCTGGAAAGAGGAGCTAGAACCTAAGGTGAGAAAAGAATTCAAATCAGCACCTTGATTTCAGCCTTGTAAGACCCTGACCAGAGAAAGCAGTTAACCAGGACCTCAACCCTTTACCCACTGAAAATGTGAGATAACATTTTTTTCTTGTGTTAAGCAGATACAATTAAGGTAATTTGTTATACAGCAATAAGAAACAGATGCATTCATGATAAAATATCAGCTGTATTATATTGTGTTTCCCATAAAAAAGTAAATGTTAAATTTAAAAATAATGGCTTTAAAATTCAATCAAGATTAGCTTGTTTCTAGTAATGAATCTGAAATTTTGTAAGAAAACATGATTGACTTCCAACTTTATTATAATATAATTAAATATTCATAGATTTACTTTCTTGTTCTGCAGAGACACATTAATTTATCCTAGGAAGCCTTATATATATTAGTAAGGGTTCAGTGCAAGAAATCAGAAATCTCTTAAGAGTTTTTAAGCAGAAAGGTATTTATTGCAGGAAATTAGGTGCTGACAAACTATCAGGAGGGCTGGGAGAGAAAAAGGGAGGTGGCCCTGCTCTACTTTAAAATTAGGCTTCCAGATTCCACTGGCAATGAGATCTGTTTATGTGTGATTTGTAAGACTGAGCAGCAGCAAAAAAGGAAATACCCAGATCACCTTTCCTGATTCTGCAAAGTCTAAGGTTTGTGTTTCTATTATATGCATCTGTAGATTCCTGTGTTTATCCCAATAGAACATTTATGACACTATATTGTAACAATTTATGACATTCTGAAATTTTATTTTTTCTTCTATATTTTTCAGCATTCTTGTGTTATATATTTCACGTGAATAAAATTGCTACATATGCACACAATTGGTTTTAGTAACCAACTGAAAAATCTCCAGATTCTTCTATAATATTTAAAATGTATATTATAAAGTTTGATTATCCTTCCTAGATTTTCTATTAAGGAACTGAGAGGTACAGGAACATTTCCAGAAGAATGTTAAATGTTAAACCCCAGGTATTGGTCATTAGTATGACTCATGATTTAAATACGTATGTGTGTGTGTGGGCTCACAGAACTTAAGTTATATGATATTTTTATTTCTGGTATTCAGTAAGTATATGTTTCAGGGCTTAAGCACAGGCCAATGCAGCTTCAAAACACTTCTTCCTATCATACTGCATTATTTATTTTCTCTGTATAAACATCAGAAAAGAAAACAGACATTGCATTTCATACACTATCAAATTGCCTAACTATGTCTGAGTGTATAGCTAGTTAAGACATTGTCACAAACTTAAGCAATGGTAATTATTTTTGAGGTTTGGTGTATGTGTATCTTATTTCAGTTTTTGCAACTTTAGGAATGTTACTTGTTGACCATTTCTCCATCGACCCACCTTTTTAGAAGGAAATTTTCATTTTATAATCTGTCTAATCAACTGGATGAAGCCTAAATGTCTTATAGAACTGTAGTCACCAAGACCCGGGGCCGCAGACAGGTATCGGTCTACCGTCTATTAGGGACCAGGTCGCAGAGCTACCTGTTTCCCAGCCCAGTTGTGGAAAAATTGTCTTCCATGAAACTTAGGGGGGCTGGGGAGCATATAGCAGGAGGTGAGCGGTGGGCAAGTGAAGGAAACTCCATCTCGTCTGTATCACAGCTGCTCCCTATTGCTCCCATCACCACCTGAGCTCCGCCTCCCCCTCCACCGCGCCTGTGGAAAAACTCCTCCATGAAACCCGTCCTTGGTGCCAAAAAGATTGGGGACTGCTGCAACGTTAGGGACTTCTTTAGAGACAGTAAAATCCCCAATGTTAATTTCCCAATGAGTCGTTCAAGCCTCTGAGTCTTCAAATTGTAACATTTTGGACATACAGCTCTAAAATATTTTTTTGACAATTTATATGCCTGATGTTATCTAAAGTTTAACGTATGGTAACTTATTCAATGCTCACAAACAAGGCCAATATTTAGCCAGTATGCTTCAGTATCTTCACTTCTCATGATAAATTTTCAAAATACTGTTGTGCCACTGTGCACTCCACTTCTAGCTAGGCCATTTCCAGCTTCTTCCATGCAACTCCCTATACCTCACCATGTTCTAGTAAGTAAAGGGTTAATTCTTGCCCAGCAAGTTGCCCACAGGACCCTGCCCAATGTGTTACCAATGGCACTTGTCTGTACTGTCTGTTAGGCACCTTTGAGCTGAAGCCATTTTACAGTTGTGTGAACTTGGGTACCAACAGGTTAAGCAACTCGCCCAAGGATAGCTGGATTTTACAGCCAAGCAGTTTGACTCAGAAGCAAACTCTGTAAGAGATACAGTGTAGCCCTAGGTTCTGTAATAAGTTAAACAGGAGGTTGTTGCATTTATGCTCATGTTCTGGCAAACAACATTCAAGGAAACCACAATGGAAGATTACAGACCTCTTATATTTGTATTACATTCTATACGTGTATGTGTATACACACACACATAATGTATGTGTTACATTTTTTACACTTAAAAATAAGATATTTCATGTAATTATATGTAATTTATGTAATAAACAGACAAAGTGAGAAAAGATGGATAGTTGTATATTATAAATAAACAAGATATGAAGGAAAAAAATCTTTAAATTTCACATGTACTTCTAAGTCAGTTTCGGCAGCAGTGGCACTTGATTTTATTTTCCAGAAGAAAACTTGTGGGATTGGGGCACCAGCCTGCTGTTGGCTGGCATGACCACTTGTGTGGTCTGGGCCTGAGCTTCTCTGTGTAGCTGCAGGTTAGTGATTATTGCAGTAATATAAGTAGGACTGTTCAGAGGTGACCTTTCCAGTCTCCTACAATTTATATCATTTGCTGGCAAGTGGAAAAACAGCTCCAGTAACAGCAGCCTCTAGAGAGGCTAGTCATTCTGCTGGACCCCTTGGCCAGACAGCAGATATCCCTGAAGATCCTGTGCCAAGAAAAAGCATGCAAGAAGATATGGGAAGGAGTAAAAACAAAATGTCCTGTAAAAGTTCTTACCTGCATAATCAAAAATAAAATGGACTCTTCGAATCTGTTTGCACAAGGCATTGCATAAGGTACTTTATTTACAGGAGGCTCAGCCAAAAGTAGGGAAGTAGAAAAAAAAATATTGGAACAAAGATTTCTTATTCTTTTTTATTTCAAAACTTGTGTAAATAACACTAACAAGCTTAAATCCCTGTGCCAGAGACAGGAGACCATGAATGAATCAATTGGTCAGTATCACCTATTTGTACAAAATAGGTGACTCTGTAACAAATTCGTATCATGTTGAAAATAAGCATTGCTTTTGTGATTTAACACTTCCTTCTGAGATTAAAATTGATAAATTTATTGTATCTATTTTAGTAAAATGGTGCTTTCAATAAATTTCTCTTTAACACAGTGAGGCCTTTGTCATTTCATTTAGTGATTTTGTGTCAGACTCAAAGTATAATGCTATATACGGAAATTTTAACATGATATATATCATGAAATATAAAAGAGAGCCTTAAATTAAAAGAAAATCTCCCATATTCTAATGAAACAAATATTTCAAAAAAACATGTTTGTCACTTTTAACATATAAAATTTAGGTATGTAGTCAAATCTTGACTTGCATTTAATTAATTAAATAATACACATTTAAAAATACACCTTACATGGAGAACTATTTATTTTTAGAAATGATTTTGTTGTTGCATTTTATGAAAAAAATCATTCAAATTAGTGACATATATATTTTATTTTAGCATCTGCATCATAAATGGGGCTACTTTTTGAATTACCTAACAATTTTTCTAGGGCGCATCATCTTCACTTTCATCTAAGAAATAAAACACCTGTTTAAAATCCATGTGTGATGCTGTAACTAGAAACTTTGTCCTATGCTACAAGTACCATTTGCATAGCTGGAAGTTTTTGATGTAAACCTGTGAATACCACTTTCTCTGGTGCTTTATGAAGTGATCTCTATGAGTTTTGTTTACCATGATATCCGATACAACCCTGACTCCACACTGCAGAAAAATGATCAAGGTCAAAACTCTAGAATCAATTGCAGGCCTCTGTTACACACTGAAATTCACATCCCATTAGGTTACAAGGGTGGGGCCCTCAGGAATGGAGTTGGTGCTCTTACAAAAAAAGCCTGGAGAGCTCCCTCATCCCGTCTGCTATGTCAAGGTGAGAGCTTGGTGAGAAAGCCATCTATAAAACAGAAAGAGGGCCCTCACCAGATACTGAATCTGGTGGTGCCTTTATCTTGGGCTTTTCAGCCTCCAGAATTGTGATAAATAAATTTCTTCTGTTTATAAGCTGCCCTCTATGGTACTCTGTTATGGCAGCCTGAATGGACTGAGACGCTCTCTAAAGCATCTATGCTAAAACCCCTTCTTATTGAGGGCCTTGGAAATACTTTCCCCCACCCTGACTCAGTACTCAGTACTTTTCCACTCCTAACTCTTCCATCTCTCCTTTCCCTTGACACCCCTTCAAGTCAATAAAATAGCAGGGACCTTGTGTTTAGGGCTCCTCTGCTGATCCCCACATCTACTCTATCCACTTGCAGTGATCACCTGATGCTGTTCCACGGGAGAAATTGGAACATTAAGGGAACTGGTGCTTTCTCCTGCTTACTCTTCTGTTTATACTATGGCAATAAGTGATTAGAGGCTTGACTGTTACTTTCATTTTGACTTGTCTTAATTGACCACTTGACACCTGGCAGCTCAACTGTTTCTAGCTCAGCTCAGCTCTTGACAATTGATTTGGAGGAAGGATGAGAAAAAGATGTTACTGAAACGTGACAAATCAAGGAAGTAGAGAGATTGAATGAGAGTCTTTAAAACAAATAAGTCAAAAGTAACAGAATAAAGTATTTGTGACACCCAATACTATGTTTATAATATAACTTTGTACATACAAGAAAGAATCATAGACCTAGAATTTCAGAGATATTTCCTATATTTGGTTACTATGGAACTGTACAAAGTGATATTAATAGGATTCTGATATTCATTTGTTTCAATTAAACAGGGTATAGTACAAAGCAAACACTACTTATATCAACTGTGCCATTTTAGGACTCACTGGATTTAAAAATTCTTAAAAATAAAAAGTAAACAAATTAAGAACTCAAACAGGAATATAATTAGTGTTTGTTTTCTTACCACTGACTTTGTTTCAGAGCACTTAAGCACAGCATACTCTATCTGTGACAGTATTAAAATTTGTAGCACTAAAACAGTAAGATAACATCTCCAGTGAATGGAGACATAATTTTGCACAACCTTACAAAATAGGTAAAATAGACAATTGAAAGCAAAAGACAGGCATTATGAGTGTTTTAATTTCTTGGCTACATTCACCGACGTTGATAGCATAAGACATAGTAAATAGGGAGTAAGAGCTTTGACCCCTCAAGGTTCTTTTAAATCCTGAAGGCATTCGACACTTTTGATGGGCCTGAGTTCAGAGCAATTTGACATGTTCCCTCTATGATTAAAACTACTGTAGTTAGCTTGAGAACAGCAGAGAAAGCTGTCAGATTAATAAGCATAAAAATGCTGCTTAAAGCAAGATGTTAGAGGCTGCTTCTCACCTCATTTGCTAACTCTACCTCAGAGACTACTTTTGTGAACAGTTCATACATTGAAATACTGTGCATTCCCTGTGTTCATTTTAATTATAAGCATCCCTTACACTAGACTGAATTCCCAGTATTCATCATTATACCTACCATAGGTTCTAGTTGTTTCTGCTCTCTAAAATACAGGACAAATCTTCTTTCTATTTGGTTAACTAAGATATTTTAGTGCCCTCCCTCCAAAAAAGAATAGCTATTCATCAACTATTTCAGGACTTGAAATATTTTTTGAAAGGTATATATCCTAATTCCACTTTGAAGTAAGAAGCCAAATAAACCCAATCAATATTGTATTTTAAAAAACTAAAAAGCTTAATATCTTCATGCAAGTGGAATTATTACAGTATAGATATAAGAAAAATTAGTTAAATTAGAGTGATGTTAAATGGTCATATAATGTCTATGTTCAAAGTCCAATAACAGATAAATTCTCGAAGCATAGGGGTTAGTATTTTTTCAATGGTATGTAAATGCCAGGCACTACCTTAAATGATAGATAATATGTTACTTCACAACCAAGTGAGTTAACATATGGATGTGGTTGCTTGAACTAAGGTCCTGAGATGCTCAACAACTTTATCTAGATCACACACTCAGCCATGTACCTGTGTTCTATCAGAATTTGTTTTGTGTTTGTAGCACGTGCTTTTTTGAGCACCTATAACCAGCCTCCTGATGTTTGCTGAGCATGCTTGAGTTTTCCTGGTACAATAAGACTTGAAAAGAAGTCAAGATAAGTTTCTATATTACCAAAAATAGTTATAATAAGAAATAACTACAAAACATTATGTTTTAAAAAAAGACAGAAAGAAAGGAAGGAGGGAGGGTTGAATGCAGGGAGGGAGGCAAAGAAGGAAGGAAGGAGAGAAGGAAGGAAGGAAAGAAATCTCAAGAAGATTTTGTTATTGTTGGGTGGCCCCAGGTAAGTTATTTAAACTTTCTGTCCTTCAATTGACTTGTCTAAAAATGAGATTATTAATAAAACCCACTTTATAATAGGCTGTTGCAAAACTTTAGAAACAATTCCTATAATGTGCATAGCACAGAAATTTACAGAATATAAACTTAACATATAATACCCATTATCATTATTAGTCAGAGAAATAATCTTACAAGATATGAAGCATAGTTATAACCACAATAATATTAGTAATAATGATACAGTAGTAAAATTTACTTCAGGTTACATAAACTAACTAATTAATCATCTCAAGTATCTTGGCATATTATTATCCACCTTTAACAGTGGAAGAAATTGCAGTACAGAGCAGTTAAGTCACTTGCTTAATAGCCTCAACTGACAAGTGGCAGGAGGAGGATGAGTATAGGCTCTTTTGAATCATTGTACACTGTGCATACACAGTGCCACATACTGATCAGGGACGTATAGCTGCAATGTGAGTACCTATGTGTGCTGTCTAATCACCGTACATTTCCTGCAGCTCTAACAGGATGGTTTGGGTTTGACAATAAAAATTGTAACCAGAACACAGATGTTACATCTAGACACAATGGCTTGCTAAAAATGTAGCTTTCACAGGTATGAAGAGTAATTATTATATATTGGCATTTCACAGTGCTAGGGTTAGGAGTTCTTAGGGATGAAGTCAGAGTGTCCGGCAGTCTGGCAAGATCTCCCCTCACTAGGCCTGACATGATCAGCACTAGTACCAGTGTGTCTATCATGAGTGAGAACTGGGGTATGCACACTGACTACTCCCACTGACAAATACCACCCTGAAATTTCTTCCTTCAAGTGTTTGCAAAATTCTCCCACCTAAGTTGCAGAGTGCTCATTTTACCATCCTTCAACCCTATTTTCTATTTTATTGGGCATAAAACCTATGGTTTTGTAAAAAATGACCCCCTGATCTTAAAAGGCTGATGGGGGAATAAGACCCTTCTCTATAGAGAGAGGAGCAGCAACCCACTGCGATTGTTCACTGCAGAGCATGGGGTTCTATGAGAGATCCCCCTCTGCCTAGCAGAGTGATGGGAGCAGGGTGCAGGGGATACATTGCACCAGCCGAGAAGCATAAAACACAGGAATGGAGAGGACTTCTCGGAAAACATATGCTACCTATTTTCTCAATTCACCAGACAGGTGGGGGCAGAGATAACTTAATTGAAAGCAGAAGGGGAAAAGCTGCCTCGGGCAGCTTGCACTTTCTGAAAGCGGTAAGAATCATAGCAGAGGAAGACTTGATTGATTTAATTACCACTCAAGTGTAGAGAGGTTGGAGCCCACAGGCATACTCCAAGCATGCACAAGTTCCTTCTGTTAGATGAAATTTATGCTATTGAGAAAGAATAAAGCTGGATGGATGAGAGACAATCTGGTAAGGAGTGTCCCCTAAAGAGGAAATCACTTTACTTTTAATCCTGTCTGTGCAAAAACCGAATGCTATGGTGGTTCCAGGGTCTGCTTTATTTTCTCCCTTTTCACTATCAGAGGATATGACAAGGCATTTTCTCAAGCAGGGGGTGCCTGGCAACTGTGTCTTCCTAGCTAATTGTAAATAATTGTTCATGCTAGGCAGTAGTTACTAAGAATAAGATATACTTCTAAGATGCATGTGGCATTTGTTAACTAATAACCTTTACTACGATCATGTATTTATAAAGTCAGGGCTACTATGATCCACATTTTACAGAGGAAGAAACTGAGAATTACCTACATATGAAAAGTAGTAGAGACGGGATCGAAATGTAGGCAGTCTTGCTTTAGAGTCCACATTCCTAACTACTACAGTATATGCCCCTGAATGACAGCCTTATGATTGATAAAGAAAGAAAGAATGAGAAGGGATTGGGGTAAATAGTAATGGCTACAGCATAGCACATCTTCAAAAACCTTTATTTCACCCTAGTTATCCCTAGAATGACAGACAGCAACTAAAGACAATGTTTGCTAACCTAAGGAATGATAGATCACAACTGATTTGATTAAATGCAGTTGAATTCCACCAGCTTGTGTCCCTAACAAAGGACCTGCATGTTTCATCCCTAGCCTGTGTGAGTGGCAGCTGGGTGCTTAAACAGTTATGACTAAATAAAGAAGTACCTTTTGTCTTTGCTATGCAGTATAAGGATCCCAGAGAAGAAGTAACCATCATTAAATAATATGCTTGATAAAATGTGTAATTCAGATTAATTTGCTGGGACAGGATCCCACTTTGGGAGGAGATTTCACATTTCTCTAGCTGGTGATGTCATCAGGAGTGAACAGAGGATTTATTATTGGCAGGGCCTCCACCTCATTGCAAAGTCCAGATCCATGTTGTATGGTAACTCCAGCAACTGTGACCCAGTGAATTAACATCACCTTAAATATTGCTGCCTGGGTGAAAAATACACGTTCTTTCAAAAGACAGGCCTGGAGTGCCTATTGAGATAAAGTACTTAATCACTCATGGCTACAGGTGTGGTTAGAAAAGTATGAGGAAGAAATTTCTGGCATCATACCTCAGTATGACCATCCATTGAAAATGAACAGGTAAACAAACCCTTTATAGGCTTATGAGATACCAGTGGTGAAACTAATATCATCATCAAAAAACCCCAAATGAGTACGAGAAGATATTCCTAATCAACATCTGTTGAAGACTGTATTTCCCAGAAAGGAGACTCGGTGTGAAGATTAATGTCTAGGAAAATTATTGGGAAGAAAGCAGATTTGGGAAAAGTTAAATCTTAGGCAATGACAAGGTAAGAGATAGACCCAATGACAAGATAGAGACTTAGCTGAACGTATGTGTAGCTGTGAAGTTTGCATGGCCCTTCAGAGTTGTCCTAAATTGCGGAGAGACAGATGAAGCTTCACAGCTTTGCAATGACCTCTTATTGGGTGTAAGGTATCCTAGAAAGAGGATATGTTATTGTGTGGAATAACCCTTGAGCTGAGGAAATTGCCTTCAGTTCTCGGTGGATATCTGAACAACAAAGCATAGCCTTCAAGGCATGGTCAAAGTTTGGGATTGGCCATAACAAAGGAGTATAAGTCAAGGCCCAAATATAGTCTGGATCCTTCATTGACGTCCAAGTTGTGGTGGCTGAGAATGTGTGTGCGCACACATGTGTATATGTCATACATTAAAAATAAATGTTTTTCAACAAGAGAAAAGATAATTATGATGTGACCATGCCCCAACCTTTGGGAACGACCCAGCGAACACCCCTGGGCTGCTAAAATCATCACGGATAGTTAGTTTCAAGCATTATCATACACTAGATGGGTTTTAAAGAGATCTCGGCCTTGTTTAGATAATGAAAGAAGTGAATGCAATGCCCTATAATAAATCTTCGTATAGTAACCTCCAGCGATACATGGGAGACTGCAAGCATTAAAGTGGTTCCTCTCATCATGGATTCAGTCCCAGCCTGATCAGTAATTGTAGTAAAAAAAATTCTCAGTCTCTTGTGAACTAAATGCAGTAACTGATCTGGAACAGCAGTGTCTCTCAGTAAATATATATTATCAGAAACAATTTCCATAAGCCATGAAAAACTGCAGTATTCCTTTATGGTGTCTCTCTAACAGTACCTCGAATTGCCTGAGTGTTACTACAAAATTATGTGTATGTTAATGAGAGAACTGCCACGAGAATGCCACAGTGTCTTGTCCCTTTCAGTATATCAACCCAATGATGACAACCTACTTGTGGGGCTTGCTAAAGGGAATGCAAGAAGTTCTTAGTCTACAGCATGGGGTTCTCCATAGCTGAAATAGTGTTGAATATTGTATGATCCATCTCTGCAACATTGCAATAAAAAAAATAAAATCAAGAAGTAAATGATGAGTGTACTAGAAACCCATCTTGGCTGTATTGTGACAAGAAAATTAGTACTGAAAAAATTCAGGGCCCCAAACAGTGCAATTTGTGCATAGAGTTTACTTAAAGTTAGAATTACCCCAACCAGCATGAACCAAGGGGAGCAACACTTCAGTCCATACCGGAGTCCATATTCCTCATACTTGGACATTCCTGATGAACCACTATAAAGTTATTTAAAATGCAACAAAGGATCTAAAAAAAAAAAAAAAAAAATATCCTAGAATGAACTGAATAAGCCTGAGCCGTATAATGCCCAAGAACTGATAGTATTGATGTCTCTGCCAGTCCCATCCAAACTAAATAAATCCTCTGAAAACCTTAATTAGAAGGATCAACACTTACCTCTTTTGGTTCTAATCTATTTTCCCATATACTCACAAGTGATATAGATATTTTAAAAACATTAAAAACTGTTTACATGCTATTGTGTCTTGGAGGCCACTGAAATACACACGAGGGAACATTCATCTAGAAACCAGAAACCCACACATTAAGATTGGCATTATAGGATAGCTCATCCAACAAAATCAATTTGGTACAAGATGCGTCAATCCTGAAATTCTGGTTTATCCAGAAATGTGCTGAACTGATATACTGCATTGGTGCACTGTCTAAATGATAGAGAGCTTGCCATAGTGAGAGAGCCTATAAATGTCTAGGCCCCCTTTTCAAAAGTTCTTGTGTATGGGACACTGGAATTAAATGTATTCTTCAGTTGTTTACAGCCTAGGTTTACTGACTCATATATCTGGTATCATTTAGTGTTTAGATACTGGAGGACAAATGCTTTAATATCACTAATGGCTGACTTGGGCTGTTTGCTCCACACGAGCAGCATTGGATGCAGCCTAGATGATGTTAAGCAAGACCTACTACAACAGTGTACCTTCGATAATTATATACAGAGACTTATGGGAATTGCAATGGCTATCTCCTGTTCCTTGAGCAAACTTAATCACCAAGAACATGATAAAGGTGGAATTCTTCCTACCTAGCTACAAAACATGTTATTACCAACTTGGTGGAATGATTTGTCAAAAACTGATTCATTTGTGGATCCATATTGTGGAGCGGGGAGCTTTGGACATAAATAGAACAAATTTCCCAGCAGGTTAAATGCAAATACCCAGCACAGGGGCAGTTCTCCACCTGTTCTTTGGAATTCCAAAGCAGAATGTTATTGCTCAGATGACTGAAATTACAATCTGGCCTCACATCTAATAAGATAAGAATGACTGGATTCTATCTTACTGCGGGCTAGAAAACACTTGGTTCTACTAACCAAGAACAAAACAATCATACTGAAAGTCCTTTAAGACAACAGGGAACTGCCATAATCATAGCATCATATAACTGTTCCCTGTGGCACAAAGGAAGCCAAGATTTGAAAAGTGGACTATATAGGATCTTTACCATGAAGCCAGGGTGAAAATATGCCTTAACCTGACTGTTCCAGATTCCTTCTCTGACTATGAAGAGACCATGCCTGCAGCAACTGTAATTATTACTGTCCTCACCGATTATACTATACATTCATAAGCTTAAATAAAAATAATCACCAGTAAACAAAAAAATAATTTTACAACCAAAGCCATGCAGTACTAGGCAAAAATTGGCAATGAGTGCTGCACTTCCCATTTACCTAATAAACACTACCTGGTGGAATAGATTGATAGTAATTCATGTGAAAATTCCCATGTCAATCTTAACTATATATCTAACTAAAAGAATCAACACAATCAACCAGCGTAGCACAATCTAGAAGGGAAAGAATGTCTATCTAATGCTCATGAAATGATGGTCATAAGGATGAAGGAGTAAGCATGGTGTTAATTTTACACAAACTCCCTGAGGTACAAGCAGAATATTCTTATACCAGTATCCACTGCAGCAGGAATAATATAGTGGGAAGTTGCCTCACCCTACAGATGGCCTCGATTCATGTTAATATTATAATATACATAAAAGTGATTTCCCTTAAAGAGTGATACTACTGATTGGGTAACTCATAGGTTTATAAAATATTGCTTTTTACTGAAAGGAGGATATCACAGTCGGACTTGTTATTCCTCCCATCCTTCCACAATGACTTATCTCAGTAATTCATTCATCACAGCCAGAGCTACACATAATTGGAATCTACATAATGTAAGGTGCTATGCCCCACAGATACTACATACAAGCTCTCTTGAAATGAGGGAATGGAAATTGAAAAGTCTAATTACTA
>NW_012143857.1:2146290-2147098 GCF_000956105.1 Propithecus coquereli
ATTGCTATATTTATGAGTAATGCATGAATTCAGTCTCAAATCAAAAGCACAAATCTTACACTGATAGCAATTGTCTCCTGTTCCCTCCTTCTCCATCACTGATTTCTCTCCTAGATGTAATTTTTAAAAATAATCTTTCTTTCTTTTGATATTTACATTTATTACTCTAAATATTATGTTTATAGTTCTATTCTTAGGATAATGAATGAATATTTTTGATCCCCCTGTATAAAATGTTTGGATTTACATAGATTGTACCACCCTCTCTGCCCCCTCTCCATTTCCCAGGGTTTGATAATTATATTGTTGATTTTAAGTCTTTATTGATTGCTTTTCTAATTTGAATTAATATACTTAAATCTCAATTAAGTTTTCCATATCTCTGGCCCTCAATATGTAAAGTGAAGATTTTAGCTTCCCTACTTTTTTGTTCAACCTTCCCCCCCACATTCCACACCCAATCTCCTTTCATCTCTACCTTTGATTTTATGCTGTAACTGACATTTAGCCGCAACATAATTAATGGTTCTACTCTACAATCACAACAAAACCTTCCATACCATGTTTATAGGTTTGCTTTAAAAGGCAAAAAAATAGTAATCTTCTAAGCTGATGTAAAATGAAAATAAAAGAAAAAAGAAAAAAAAAGAAAGAAGAAAAAATAGTAATCTATTTCAGGTCATTATTACTACACAAAAAAGTTTTTTAAAAAACTGAATTAAGATGTATGTCTTAATTTTCTTCTCTATATGTCTAATGTAGGAGATTTTGGTTTGTGCTGAGCATTAGCATTAATTCTCTTATAGTC
>NW_012143857.1:2154953-2165442 GCF_000956105.1 Propithecus coquereli
TGGTCTGGTCTTTGCAAAATCTATCAGTGATTGCTTGTCTGGAAAGGATTTTATTACTCCCTCGTAGATGAAGCTTAATTTTGCCGGATAAAGTATTCTGGGTTGGACCTTATTCTGTTTTAGAAGATTAAGGATAGGGACCCAGTCCCTTCTGGCTTGTAGGGTTTCAGATGAGAAATCAGCTATTAGTCCGATTGGCTTTCCTTTATAGGTTATTTGTTGCTTTCGTCTCGCTGCTCGAAGAATTGCTTCTTTCGTATTTACTTTGGTCAGTCTCATAACTATGTGATGTGGTGATCGCCTTTTCACATTGAGTCTCCCAGGAGTTCTGTGTGCTTCTTGGATCTGGATATCCAGATTTCTGGCCAGGCTTGGCATATTTTCCTCCAGTATTCCATGAAATAAGTTTTCCAGCCGTTCAGTATCTTCTTCTTCTCTCTCTGGAAGACCAATGATCCTAAGGTTCTGTTTCTTTACATAATCCCACATATCTTGAAGGCTTTGGTCTCGTCTCTTGCGTCTGAGTTCTTTTTCTTCGTCTGATTTGTTCAGCGCAAAGACATTGTCTTCAAGTTCTGAGATTCTTTCCTCTGCATGATCCATTCTGTTCTTGAGGTTTTCCATTGCATTTTGAAGTTCCCTGAATTCCTTCTTCATTGACAAAATTTCTGTTTGGTTTTTCCTTAGTATTTCAATTTCTTTGGAAAATTTTTCATTCCTTTCCTGGATTGTTCTCGTGGTTTCTTTATGTTGGGATTCTATTTTCTCTTCTATTCCGTTCAGTTTCCTTACAATCCATAATCGGAATTCTTCCTCTGTCAACTTAATTGTATCCTGTACATTGGTATCTGTTGGTGGAGATCGAATATCTTCCTTTGGAGGTGGCTTTTCTTTCTGATCTTTCATGTTTCCTGTGTTCTTTCATTGAATCTTTCTCATCAGGCTACTTTGTCAAGGACTGGATGTGCCATGACTGGTTTATGAACTTAATTTTGGGGCTCCAAAGGGAAAGTCCTTGGCAGAGCTGAAGAGATGTTCCCTGGTTTTGTGCTGACTTGGTGGGGTTTTGGCCTGTTGGGTTATCACTGGCCTGTTGTCTGCTCCTTCTGCTTACAGCGATTAGTGGGTTTCTTTTCCTTGCTTAGCTTTCCAGGAGTTGGATCACTTTTGAGTGTGTGACTCCGCTATCTACTACTTGATTGAAGTGGAAGGCGCTGGGTTTAGTTATGAGGTTGCTCTCTCTTTTGTTGCTTGAATTTTGCGTGGAGGGGTCAGTTGTCAAGGTATTCCAGAACCTTTGAGTTGAACTCTAAAATCCCAAATGGGACATACAAAAGCCTGAGTCTTTGGGAAATGTTTTGCCACTCCCAAGGGCTACTTGAGACTTATTACCACTTAATGTGTGGTGAGAAGAGCAGCAGGAATCAGCGTGCCTGAGGCAGTATACTTCAGGAATCACTTGATCTGTAGCTAGGAGAGAGCTGCTAGTATGTTATTCAGGGCTTATTAGGCACTCTTGTGGAGGAATTCCTAATGAGTATGCCAGTTGGTGCAATTGCTGAGGACTCTTTTCGACATAATCTTTTCAAGACCACTAGCCCCTAAGATGACTACAGCCTGGGCACCAAATGCAAGCTTTTGTGTTATGTTCTTGTCAGGTGTTCAAAACCGATCAGCTGTATCATGCCAACACACTGTCCCCTTTTGCTTAGATCCAAGGTCATACAGATTCAGGCTAGTCCTATGGGGAAAGTATTTTTTCTCCTATCTCCCTACCTTCAGGGGCGGGCTCTGTCCTGGAGGGCTGTGGGAGGGGTGTTGGCTGAGACTGTCACAAGGCCCGGCCTGAAAAACGTCTTCTCTCATTTCTTTCCTCCTTTGAGGGCAGGTTTTCACCTGCCAGAGGGGCAGATAACCCCCTAGACTAAGGGAAGGGCGCTTCCTGGGGCTACTTGGCATCTCAGCTCAGGAAGTGGCGACCCTTATTATTCCACCCCTTCAAGAGCAGGGTTGACTAGCTGGAAAGAAGTACACACTTCAGGAATGCTAGAGAGGTCTGTTCTAAGACCCCTGAGGGACCCAGACCAGAAAGCAGCCTGTCCTGCTATTCCACCCCAGCGGATGTGGTGTCAGTCCCTTTGGTATGCAATATCGGTGGTCAGATCGTAGTCAAGTGTCATCCACCTCCCCCACAGGGTCACAGTCCAGAGAACAGCTTCCCTTGTTCCTCCGCACTGCCAAGGGTGGGGAATTAATTCCTTGGGAGGAGGCGCTGATCGCCAAGTCACTGCGAAAATGAAGCTACAGGACCCTGCTGGGAAAACAGCCTCTGTCACTCTCTACTCGGCCCTTCCCGCAGTGGAATCTGTCCGTTTGGCCGGCAGCTCCAGCCACCAAGTCGCAGCAGAGAGGTGACTGCGTGTCTCAGCTTGAAGAGCGGCCTCCTTGGTCACTAGACACTCTCAAGGGTGCCCGCTGTCTCCTTGGTGCAAAAAAGCCCTGCTGTGGAGATTCAACAATCGGGCTCCTGCAGTCGTGGGCTTCAGACACACACCCACACACATACACACTCGCAGAAAGAGAGCAAAGAGGAGGAAGAAGGAAAAGAGAAGGAAAGAAGAAAAATGTATATATATATAGAAAAACAATAAAGAGCAAGAATTAAGAGAAATATATATAGAGAGAAGGGAAAAGAAAAAAAGGGAAAAAAGGAAGAGGAAAAAAAGAGAAAAATAAAAAAGAAAAGAAAAAGAGAAGAAAAAGAAGAAAGAAGAAAAAGAAAAAGAAAAAGAAAAGAAAAAAAGGAAAAACAGAGGAAAAGAAAAAAAAAAAACCTACACAAAAAACGACCCCCTTACTCCACCTGGAGGCAGAGGCAGGTCCTTTGGCATGATGTGTGGGTAGGGGTCGAGTCGCCTGGCAGAGGGGCTAGTTTTGTCGTCTCAGATCACTACTATACAAAAAAATTTAAATGAGAAAAAAAAATAAAAAATAAAAAAAATGGCCCCTTTACTCCGCCTAGTGGCAGAGGCCGGCCCTTTAGCCGGTGTGTTCGGGCTGAGGTTGAGTCGCCTGGCAGAGGGGGACTTATCTGTCCCGGATCACAGTTCTATAAGCAGTCTCCCTCAGTTCACTTTCAGTTCCCCGTCATTTTGAGGACAGCGCCAGCGACTGAGTGGAACAAGGCCGCCGGAGACCGCCTGGAAACTTGGCAGCAATGTCACTCTTTCTCTCTTTTCTGCTCTTTCAGAGGCGGGGCTTGAGTCTGCGGCTGCGACAGACTCCGCAGATTCGGGAGAAAAAGTGGCTGCGTGCACCTCTCTTCACAGGGCTCGACCAGCTCTGCTGCAGAGGCATCGGCTATGACTCAGGCAGACGCCCGGGCAACAAGTCCCCGCAGTCGCAGGTTTTGGGGTCCCCGAATTGCAGTTGCCCACCCCCTGCTAGTCAGCGCTGAAGCCGACTGCACTGGGAAGGCATCTGGAGCGCACGCTCGGGCCGGTCCCTCCCCTCTGATGCCGACCCAGTGCCGCGCTTCGCTGCGTTCGAAATGGACCCAGATCCTGTCTCGGCTCCCCACCGCTTGTCTGTCTGTGCTACCACCTCGCACTGACTTCTGGCACTTCCCTACCTGCGTGGGAGTGGGGCTTGGTGAAGGAAGAGTCGTCTTCCTGTGAGTCAGATCTCCCTGCCTGGGCGAGCCCGCTGCGGGGCGCGGCCGTCCCGCGCTGCCTTTCCCCTTTGTCCCAACTCTCTGATAATTTGTGAGTGTTTTTGGGTTCACCTGATTTTATCCATGGGACTGCTTGTCCCTCACTCTCTCTCTGTAGAGTCACGAAGCCAATCCTGCAGGGGAGCGCCTCACTCATGTGTGGGTGTCTGCATTCTTCACCTCCCACTCTGGGAGCAGAGAGCCAGGAGGTCACCCCTAATCCGCCATCTTCCCGACCCCCCCTTCACTTCTCATATTGACTTACTTTTATTCACTTCGTATTTTGACCATGTTCTCATTCTTATTTTGTTGTTGTTTTGCTTTGCTTTTTCTTCATTTTTCAATAATCTTGGTTATGTTATATCCTGAATGTTCCTTTTTCCACACTTGCATCTGTACATTCCTCTCTCTCAAGCCTCTTTCGCTCCTGAAAAAATTCTTCCCATGCTTCTCTTTGCCATTCTAGTATTTCCATTTGTTATCCTCCTGGATGCGTTCACGGCTTCCTCAGATATCTTGTTTTGCTTGTTTTGCTTCCCCATTTTCCTGGAGTATACCTTAAAAAAATCTTAAAAGAAGCCAATAGAGGTTAAGCATTCTAAAACATGCCTGTCTGAAACATGCCTGTTCTGCACACACATAGTAAAATTCAGTGCAGTCAACTTTGTTCTAAATGATTTTCCTCAGAACATCCAAGTAATTGCTCAATTGTCTTTTGCATCTATTACTGCTGATATCAAGTCCAATGTCAGTGTAAGTCTATTCTTTTCTATTTTTTTCCTGGAAGCACTCAGGTAGTTATGCCTATATATAGGTCATTTTTCATCAGTTCTTTTCACTGAATCCTTTTAATCTAAAGAGTTGATTTTTTCCAATTCTAGAAAATTATTGACTGTTACCTCTTACATTATTTTCTCCTTCCGATTTTTTTTTTTCTTTCCTTTTTGGACTTCTATTAGACAAATCATGGACCTCTTCAGTTATTTTTTACATGTGTTTTCTCTCTTTATCCTTACCTTCCAAATCTAGCAGGTTTCTTAACTTTTATTTTATTTAGTCCTTTCTGTGGTTGTTATTAGTATGATATTTCAACATGCTTAATGATTAACATTTAAGAGTTCAGTCTTGTGCTCTGATTATTCTAACTCTGTAACATTTTTCTTCATTTAATATCAAAATCTTCTTTAGAAATTTCTCTAAGAATCAGAGAATTTGTTTTATCTTGTGTTTGTTTTTAGCTATTTTTTATTAATTTAAATAGTTTGGTATCCTCCTAATTTTTTATTTTATTTATTCATTTTGGTATTTTTTCCATTTATTTTTGTTTCAAGATCCTTGGTTGACTGTACTTAAGACAAGTAATGTCTGTAGCTTGGATGGGTTCCATGTGCTAATAGGTAGGACTGTTGTATAATATTAGTGGAAATTTTGACTACAGGCTCTTTGGAAGCAAGACAGGGATCTGGCAGTGAGATTATTTTGATCTGTGTGACAGTCGTCCAGAGGAAAATTAGTTATCTCCAAATAGTGCATCTGCATTCTCTAGACAAAGACAATGTGGGCTATGTATTGGTAATAACTAACAGCTAACATCTTTTCTGGCAGAAAAGGATTATAAAGGACCAACCGAGGCTTTATTTTGTCTTTATTTTTTTCTTTGCTTTGTTCTTAACAGCTTTATTGAAGTATAATTGACATACCACATACTGCACATATTTAAAGTTAAAGTACGCGGTTCGGCAAGGTTTTACACATGTATATACTTGTGAAACTAGCATCACAATTAAGATACAGTATTCATTATTCCTAAAAGATTCCTGCAAGTTTCCTCATCACTCTATGTAATCCCTCCCTTCCTTCCCTACCTTAGCAACCACTGATTTGTTTTCTGTCACTATAGTTAGTGGAATTTTCTAGAATTTTACATACATGGAATCACATTATGTACTTTTTCTTGTCTGGCATATTTCAGTTTGCATAGTTATTTTGAAAGCTCTTTGCATATTTTGAATAGGACACAAGTCCTTCATCAGAAATGTGATTTGAAAAATATTCTCCCAGTCAGTGGCTTAAGAATGTCTTTGATGATTTGTAATTATCAATTCTTTTTCCATTTATGTTCAGGTTTTTGAGAACCAATGCTTTTAATCAACCCTTCACCCCCTTTTCTTTTTTTTTTTTTTTTAACATGATGCTATTTTTACTCGAAAAAATAAAAAAGAGCATTCTGTTGGGTGGGCTGGCCTGTACCTGTAGTCCCAGAAACTCAGGAGGCTAAGGTAGGAGGACTGCTTGAGGGAAGGAGTTTGAGACCAGCAGCCTGGGTAACATAATGAGATCCTATCTCTAAATAAAAACAAACAAACAAACAAAAAGATATTCTGAAAAAAACATAAGCAAAATGTCAATTATATATCTAGGTGATGGCATTTTTCTTGATGTACAATATTTGCACACATATATTGGGTATATGTGATATTTTGTTATATACATAGAATGTGTAATTGTTGGGAAATAGGCTAAGAGACGTGAAAAGTTTCAGGAGTTTTGCAGGGCTTTGCCTGGAAGGAATCTGTGGACATGTTAGTTCATAGAATAGAAGCTGCTTTCAACAAGGGAACCATTGTAGGGGGCGTTTGCAAAGCAACATTTCTTCTTTGCTGTGGGCCATTGCCTTGAGCTTTTTTACAAGGCAGAAGCTCAGTTTGGGTCCTTGGTGGAGAAGCTGGTCAAAATGCCTGCCCAGCAGATAACGTGCAGCTGGAACTATCCTTGACTTCAAGGCTATTCCTGCTTCACTCCTGACTACATGTCTCTGTGTTTAGAAGAAGTAGATTAGAGTATTATACAGACTCAGTGTTCTCATTTTATACGTTTTATCTTTAATTTGTATGCTCAGTTAGATCTGTTTCTAACTTAGGGCTTAACATGCTTATCTTAAAAAATTTTGCAACCGTCTATTCTTATAGACAGAATTAGGTAAGATTCCCCTGTAAACCTTAAAATTTGAGCCATACAAATATTCTCTAACAAAAGACAAGTATTTGCTGTAACAATAAATACCGATGTGGGATTTCAGTCAGGGCCTCAGTTCACAGGAATGCTGGAGGACCCTTAACTCCCCCATCATTTAAACTGCACTTTGTCTCCATCTCAATCATTTCTCCATCTATATTATTTCTTTATTTCCTATTATTTCCAAATCCCTTGTGAGGATCCTGCCTTGGGGCCTGTTTTGCTGGGAGAGTAGCTAACTCTTGGCATGTAGTGATGAAGTTGGGGTATTTAAGATATTCGTAGTGATAAGCATTTATCATTTCTATGTGTTGAGAATATTTCAAGACCTCAATTCCAGCTGTTTTGAAATATATAATACATTGTTCTCAACTAGAGTCACCTTACTCTATCAAGCATTAGAACCTATTCCTTTTATCTAGCTAATAATGTTTGTACTCATTAACCAACCTCTTTTCATCCCCCCACCCACATACCCACATCCTTCCCAGGCTTTGGTACCTCTTATTCTACTTTCCACCTCTATGAGATCAACTTTTTTAGATCCCACATATGGCTGAGTACATGTAGTATTTGTCTTTCTGTGTTTGGCTTATTTTACTTAACAGATTGACATCTACTTCCATCCATGTTACTGCAAATGATAGAATTTCATTTTTTATGGCCAAATATTATTCCACTGTGGAAATATAAAATATTTTCTTTATCCATTCATTCATCGATGGACATTTGTGTTGATTCCATATCTTTGCCATTGTGAAGTGTTGCAATAAACATGGGAGTACAGATATCTTTTTGATAAACTAATTTCCTTTCCTTTATATAAATAGCCGGTAACGGCAGTACTGGATCATATGGTAGTTCTATTTTTAGGTTTTTGAGAAATCACCATACTTTTTACCATAATGACTATACTAATTTGCATTCACACCAACAGTGTATAAGAATTCCCTGTTCTCTGCATCTTTTACAGCATTTTTTTTTTTTTTGGTCTTTTTAATAATAGCCATTCTAATTGGGGAAAGATAATATTTCATTGTGATTTCAATTTTGATTTTCCTGATAGTGATTTTGAGCATTTTTTCATATCTGTTGGCTATTTGTATGTCTTCTTTTGAGAAATGTCTATTTAGAGTCTTTGCCCTCTTTTCAATGTGATTGTTTTTTGTTTGTTTGTTTTGCTGTTGAGTTCATTGTATATTCTAGATGTTAGTCTTTTATTGGACACTTAGTTTGCTAATATTTTCTCCTATTCAACAGGTTGTCTCTTCACTCTGTTGATAATTTTCTTTGCTGTGCAGAAGCTTTTTAGTTTAATATATTTCCAGTTGTCTATTTTGGTGTTTTGTTCCTGTGCTTTTGAGGTCTTAGCCCCTAAATCAATGTTCTGGAGTGTTTTCCCTATGTGTTCTTCTATAGTTTTATAGTTTCCATTTTTGTTTAAGTCCTTACTCCATTTTGAGATTTTTTTTTTTGCATATGTTGAGACATAGGGGTCTGATTTCATTTATCTTCAAATGGATATCCAGTATTCCCAGCACAATTTGTTGAGGAAGGTGTCCTTTCCTTAGTGTATGTTTTTGGTGCTGTTGTTGAAAATCAGCTGGCTATAAATATGTGAGTTTATTTCTGGGTTCTTTATTTTGATGTATTGGTCTGTATGTCTTCTTTTATACCAATACCATGGTATTTTGGTTACTGTGACCTTGTAATATACTTTGAAGTGAGATGATGTGATGTCTCCAGCTTTATTCTTTTTCTTAGGGATTGCTTTGATTGACTATTCTGGCTTTTCCTTTTGGTTCCGTATAAATTGTAGGAGTGTTTCTTCTATATCTGTGTAAAATGTCATTTGTATTTTGATAGGAATTCCATTGAATCTGCAGATTGCTTTGGATAGTATGGTAATTTTAACGATAATAATATTTTCAATTCATGAACACTAGATATTTGTGTCTTCAACTTTATTTGTTAATGTTTTGTACTTTTCTTTGTAGATATCTTTCACCTCCTTGTTTAAATTTATTACTAGAAATTTTATTATTTTTGTAGCTATTGTAAATGGGATTGCTTTATTGATTTTTTTAATCTAGTTTTTTACTGGTTTATAGAAACACTATTACTCATTTAAAAATGAAGAATGGTAAGTGTTTAAATGGATGAATAATTAAGTGGATAAATGAATATCATCACTACACACAACATATCGCTAGCACTTGGCTTTATGTAATTAATATTTTTACTGTTCCTTAGTTCTTTGCAACTAATTTTAGATGTGACATTTTTTGATATTCTATAATAATAGTTTCATATGAATTCAACACATATACATGGAAAGCTTACTAGATGCCAGGGACCAGTTGACACCCAATGGTACAGGAAAGGACACATAAGCCCCCATTCTTTTGGAGTTAACACTCTAGATAACAGGGAAAAAGAAAAAGAAAACTTAAATAGATAATAGGGGTCATTCAAAAATAGTTACAAGAATTATGAAATAGAAAGTAAAAGAATATGGGTTTTTCAAACTTTAAAAGGGCCTAGAACAAAAGCCCCAGGGTGAGAATGAGTTTGGTGTTTGGGGAGTTAAAATAAGTCCAGGATAACTGTAGCATAGGGGAAATGAGTAGAAAAGTTGATGTTGGGAAGATGATGTTGTAAAAAGCAAGGGCCCTATTATGTAAAGGCTAGTAAACTGCTCAGGAATTCAGATTATATATGGAAAGCAACTGTATGTTATCAAGCAGCAAGTAATATGAAATGCTTCACATTAAAAAAAACAAACAAAAGATCTCTATCTGTATCTATGTATCGTTCTATATGCTTTCTGATTAATTTATTTTATAAGAGCAAAAGAGTAGCTAGGAAACCAATTATTAGGCTATTGAAATAGCTTAGAAGGAAAAACAAAACTGGAAATAAGGTGGTAGCGGTGGGAATGGAGAGAA
The DNA here is from genome assembly GCF_000956105.1 of Propithecus coquereli. Lineage (NCBI taxonomy): Eukaryota > Metazoa > Chordata > Mammalia > Primates > Indriidae > Propithecus > Propithecus coquereli. The sequence continues at coordinate 2,164,629 of NW_012143857.1, forward strand.
ATGGGGAGGATCAAGATAGGTTGCAAAGTTACAGTTAAGAATATCTGATGATGAGTTGGATGTGGAAGACAAGGAGAGAAATAAAAGATGATTCCTAGTTTTTGGCTTGAAAAACTTGATTAATATGCTTTTCTCATGTGAAGGAGAGTAGGAGCTAGAAGCAAGTTTTCAGACTTTATTGACAGGGAGTGAAGTGTTCTGTTTTTCACATGTGTGTGATGGAGTCTGCAGCTCAGGAAAGAGTTGGACATCATTAGTTATTTGTTTTTAGTCTGGATGTCGAAAAATAGGACGGTGTTATATTACTGTTGATGACTAAGTTTCCTTTCTACACTCATAGATGAAGACTCACACAGACACACAGAGATGGGCACACAAACACATGAACACACATGTACTCTCCTGGGTCTGCCACTCACAGTCACATGCCAGAATATCCTGGCTCTATTAGAAAAAGAAAACTAGGCAACTACATTTGTAATTTTAATAGGAATTAATTTGGCTTGTTATTGCCTAATTTTAATTTAGAATGGCATGTGAAGAATTTTCTTTTCTGTGTTTCCGTATGGTCATCAGCTGTGTGGGTAGTATTTTCTGAAGTTTGGCTCGTTTCATCCTACTGAAGATCACAGTGTAGTTTTCCTTGTTTATAAATTGATGCAAGTGTGAAATATTTTTCTTCCTTTTTAAATAATTGTTTTTAATTCTTTATTTCTCTTCTGGTTCCAAGTAATTCTCTCATGAATGTACCTAATTCTAAAACATCGGTGCAGCTTATTACATTTCTCTGCTAATGTAATGGAATACAGTTCTT
>NW_012143857.1:2166167-2167981 GCF_000956105.1 Propithecus coquereli
TATGCAAATACTTTCTGTGGTCCTACTCTACTGAACCCTTTTGCAAAAATAACAGAAACCTTGTGCTGGTTCCAAATTTTAAGTTTACAGATTCAAAGTAAGGGAATTAAAGTATGTAAGAAAAAATTCTGTGTTTATTTTATAAGATTTGTATATACCATGTCAAACTAATCAGGATGTGCCCCAAAGGAGAAGTTTGGATCCACCTAAAGTTAAGCTCACCTGAGTTCTTACCACTAAACAAAAATTAAAAATCCAAATTTTCTATCACCTTAATGAATTAATCTCCCTCTATTAGCTGAGGGACTAATATTTCCAGAAACTAACTCTGGTGTGATTCTGTAGGTTATTGAATTAAAATTCAATGAAATTCTTATCCTTACTTGGACTTATTGAAAAGCTTGTATCACTGAAGGAGAAATAGTTAGTTCCTGACAATGAAATGTGGCTCCACACAGGAGTCAGAGGTCTCAGAACTCGAATGCTTTTTGGATTGCTTCCCACTTCAAGTCTTTGCTTGAGGAAACATCATCTCTTTTTAGCCTAAAAAGGCTGGTCATCCCTAGTCTGAGGCAGCTGTTCACCCTTGCAATATCTAATATGTAATTTTTTCATGCTAAATTACTCATACATGTAATTTCCCACACCATTAAGGGATTTCACTGTCCTTCTTTGGGATGTAAACCTAGATTAGAGAAGTCAATTCAAATAGTCAAATAGTAGATAACAGTTGTTAAAATGGATTTTGAAAATGTGTAACCAAATAGAGCAAACATAATTTTACTGCCTTCTGAATTACTTGATGTGGGTTACATTTTCTCTAAACTCAGGGCCTCATGTGCTGCATCTTCTTGGCACCTCTATTTTGATGTGTAACAGAAATCCCAAATTTCTCATGTCTAAGCCTGTTTTCCTGAACATGGAAGACTGTATTACCCAAAGACTGTCTTACGGTCTTATCTGTATAAACAAAGTAACATTGACTGCCCTGCATCAAGAGGCAGAGTAAATGTTCTCTCTCCTTGAATCTGGGTAAAATTTTGTGACTGTAAACATGGCAAAAATGACAGTGCATGGCTCTTAAGGCTAGATTATAAACAGTGACATGACTTCTTCCTGGCTCTCTCAGTACTCCAACCTTTGGAACTCAGCCCCCATGTTGAGAGGAAGCACAGGCCATGTGGGATGTTCACGTGGACGTACACTGGCTGGCAACCCCTGCTAAGCCCTTATCCCATAGTTAGCAGCAATTACCAGGTATAAATAAGCCTTCAAATGATTCCAAGTCCCTGCCTTTAAGCCCTCCAGCTGACATCAAGTCAAACAGAGAAGAGTTATCTCTATTGCATCCTGCTCGGATTTCTATTTTATGAGTGTTTTTCATTGTTTTAAACCACTAATTATGGGGTGATTTGTTAAATTAGCCACAAGAACTCAAATGCAATCTCCTCGAAAGCAGTTTCTCTTTCACTGTTTCCTATACCAATTCATAGCAATGCAATTCTTCCAGTTATTGAAATGAAAAAAATATTAGAAATTAATATCCTTAATTATTCTTTTTTGCTTATATCACCTCTTTACATAATCCTATTGGCTTTAGTTTCAAAATAAATCTAGAATCCTTTCCATTCTTACTTCCACTATTGCCACCACCTTTACCACATCACAATTATGTTCTTCTGTATCATTGCAAAATCTTTTCACTGTTTATCTTCCCAGTTATGCCTTTCCTTCCAGCCTATCTTACATAAAACTGTTAAGAACAAAATCTGAGGCCATAATTTTTGTGCGAGTAATTTATTGAGAGAAAACAT
>NW_012143857.1:2168401-2169675 GCF_000956105.1 Propithecus coquereli
CATTCCCAGAAACTACGAGATCATTAAATACGAAATGTCTGATTTTGAAGAAAAAGTTTAGCTTATTATATCTCAAACAAGAAGCGGTACAATCAATCAAAGTATGTGCCTAAACTATCAACATAGTTTTGCCATCTTAATGGTAGCTTGTTTATGCCAACCGCAAAGAAGCCTGGAGAGCAAGTGGCAATGAGATTGCAAAAGGCATTTGCCACAGCTTGTTGAGAATTGAATATTTTTCCTTGCAAGAAGTGGTCCAAAGAGTGGAAAAAGTAGTAGTCAGTTGGTGCAAGGTCTGGCGAATACGATGGATGACAGCGAGTTTCTAAGTCCAGCTTCTGTAGTTCGAGCAGTGCTGTTTGTGTGACATGTGGTCAAGCGTTGTCTTGCAAGAGGATTGGCCTGTCTCTATTGACCAATCTTGGCTGCTTAATCAGTCTCAGGTTGCCCACATGGCTTATTTTCAAGATTAAAATCACCAGAATGAAACTTTTCGAGCCATTGACATACTCTGCATTCATTAGCCACATCATTTCCAAACACTTAGCTGATATTTCGATTTGTCTCTGCAGCATTGGTCCCATGACAGAACTCATATTTGAAAATAACATGAATTTTGGCTTACCCACAGTTTCACAAAAAATTCTCTATCAAAAATTTGGAAAAATAATCAATAGCCAAACCGCGCGTTTGAAAGAATGAATATATACCTTCACAATAAAAATAAAACAAGAAGTGTCAAAGTGAAATGTCAGAGATAGCAACTGTAAAACTTAGTACTTAAGGAAATTGAACATTTCATACTTAATAACCTAATAGAAGAATGCCTGTACTCAATACTTAATTTTTAAATAAAGACTGAAAGATTTAATATACTAAGAACATGTAATTAATAAGTATATATAATTGTAATCTGTAATAGTAATATAATAGCAGTAGAAATATATAATAGTGATGTAACATATATTTAAGCATAATGCATACTTAATTAACATATACTAAAAAATAGTTAATATACTAAGAAACAGTAGACACTCAACAAATGTTAGTTCTCTATTTAGGGAGAAACTAAACTCTGAAAACTGAAATCCTCTACATCAGGTTTTGCAAATTTTCTGTGTAAAAGACAAGATACCAAATACTTGAATATTTGGGGAGCCAAAGTCTCCGTTGCAACCACTCAACTTTGCCTCTGCAGTGTGAAAATCACTGTAGACAATAAGTAGATGAGTGGGCATGATTGTGTTTCAATAAAACTTCATTGACAAAAACAA
>NW_012143857.1:2182615-2184219 GCF_000956105.1 Propithecus coquereli
AAGTATAATTGTTTGAACAGTTTCTATGCTTAGACACTAATATATGAATACTTAATTTGGTTAAGTTTACACGATCACTCCTTACAGTAAATATTCAAAGTGATAAGGATTGCAATGGGATGTGCACAGGTTGCTCTGTGACAGTTGAGATGGAGTTCCTTATCTGGTAGTGGCATTGAGATGCGGTCAGGAAAGTAATACACTGCTCCATACTTCCACATTGTTTTTATAATCATGAGTACCATTTTAAAAAGAAGTCTTTATTTAATGTAATTAAAGACTTAAAAACTCAAAGCTTTCAAAGCATAAACTAGGCAAAAATGTTTAATTTCAATAAACGACTTAATACCTACATCTAATACATTTAATTTATAAATTCATTGCTAAATAGGTTTTATTTTTTTTAATAGGTAGTCAACTGAGGTTATTCTGTCCTTTTCCAGCTTTAGAACTATTCCTAAATACACATTTTTCCACTGCAATCAAGTTATATGTTATTTCATTTTAAAAGAGTCATTGGAAATATAATGCTCTGGAGAAGGTCTGTTACTCATGGAATCCTGAGTTTAAGGAATAGACAAGTGACAGGCATTGGTTAGCACTGTCATTATGCTTTTTGTATGAGCCCTTAAATTATAGTTAGTTTATTAGATTAAGAAGACTTAAAATGTCAGAAAGACAATATGAAAGAATGACAACGTTAAAGAGAACAGACCACAAATTAAGGTGTAGACAGTTTGATGTAGTGTGTAATTGAGGGCATCTGTTCAGTAAAAAAATGACAATTTTGCTAAAACAAGAACTAGTAGTCTACGTAAGGATGCATTTGATACAGCAAAACACAGCACGATAATGTCAACAACAATAAAAAAAATGAGGAATTTTCTGTCTTATGTTAGTTGGCTATCCATACATTTTTTTCTAATAAAGAAACTGGCCTTAAATTTCTACTTCTGCATTTGACTGAATCTCTTTTTCTATTAGCAGTTTGTAGATTTTATGTTTCCAAGTAACTAAATACAGCACTTGATTCTGTTTCTCAAATGTTTCTCTAACAAACCAAGAAAATAGTAATTTTTCTGGATCTTTTGAAATAGGAACACTCTTAATAGATAAAATATCCCAAAACAAAGCTTCACTTGGGTTTTTGTGATAGAGTTTAGAATTAAATGGGAAACTTAAATTTAGCATGCTCATTAGTTTGGCATTGCAGTTCCTATGAGATTGCCAAGTTTATTAGTCTTAAAACTAAGGAAACAAATGAGCCTAATAATACTCCAAGCACCATTATCATTTTCTGTTGAATCGTTTGTTTGGGAGATGGATGGGTATATAGGTCCTGTATCAGCAACTTTATTTAAACTCTTTCTGTGTCACCTTGATATTTCAACACCTAAAATTGAAATTAGTTGCACAAAATGATCCATGGACAATCTCAACTTGCCATAGTTTGTTTTTTTTTTTTAAACCCACTACATTCCACTTGTAGTGAATGATAAATTTGTTGGATTAAGCATCAGAAGCATATTCTTTTAAGCATTTTTCTATCCAACTTCAACTACAAAATAAGCTCATTATATGATGTGACATTGACACTTTTTTTT
>NW_012143857.1:2184269-2185945 GCF_000956105.1 Propithecus coquereli
TATATATAGTATGTGTAAAAATAAGCAATCAAAACATCAATTATTTAGAAACCAGAGTGCGATCTCCTGCTCTTAAATTCTATTACACAATATGCAGATATCACCATAGGAATTTTAGACCTTTGAGACATGAGTTACTTTTTCATACATCTAATTATATCTGATGATTTGGGGGAAGCAAATACAGATGGTTTTGTCTAGAACTAGGCTTTTTCTTCAAAGTGGGAATATTATCTGCACTATTATATATCCTTTGCTAGAAAAGATACGATTGGTAGTGATAATATCAAATCTTAGCTTCATGATATCATTTGAGGGATTTTTAGTGGAATCTATTCACAGAATCACCATTAAATAATAAACTTGCCTCTATCAGTTGGTCTCTTTCAGAAGCAGCTACTGAGATGGAGTTAAGACTTCAAAAGGTTTACTGGGGAAAAACACCTGGGAAAGATGAAGAAAGAAGTGTGATTGGTCAGGGCTTACTATCAGATTGCAACACAAACTTGACAAAATCTTGCCAGATGAAGAAGGATGCCCAGAGAAAAGACTGCCCGCTAGAGGAGTCCCATGTAAGGCAGAAACGACTGGGTTCTCTTACCACCACCTTGCTCATTCATTGGCTGGATTCTGTCCCAAATAGACCATATCCTTGGTTTACAATCCAAACTGGACTCTGATGGAGTTAATAGTTAACTGTATTCCTTGCTGCAAAGCATCACGTTCTCCCTTGAAAGGAGATTTGAGCTGAGCATCTAAATAAGAATAAACTTACAACACAGAGATTCATGGAAAGAATTACAGGCCCATTTTACACTGGCTGGTAACATAGAGATACATTACCGAATTACAGTATTTATCATGGTGTGCTATGGGATGCAATGCACCAAGTCTTTCAGGCAAAACAAGATATCATTTATATAGTTAGTTAGTTTCAAGGACATGCTAATTTTAAAATACAATAGCCTATTCAATAGCCTGACCAATATTATTGAGATTTTTAACTCATATGGTCCTTTACACAATACATTGTCTGTATCAGCTTCATTTTACCTTTGGGCAAAGTACCATTATTCTTTCCCTAAAGGGAGAACAAAGAATACATCCCAGACTGTGAATTATTATTCTACCAAAACCTTGTCCTGTGCAGTTTGCAGCTTCTCTCAAAGAGTATTATCTGGTGATACTAGGTCTGCAAACTTCCACGGATGTGGTGGAAGCTGAACGGCAGGCCCTCTTTCCACTGGGCAGGTGCTCTCCAGTGGGCATCATTGTCAGCACTGGCTGTTTCTTACAAAACGGCCTGTAAGAACTCGCTCTAGGGATGATTTTGTGTTTCCTGAATATCATTGTAATAGCTATAGAAATTTATGCAATGGATCTTCCATGATTCATTTCATAATTCCCCTTTTGAGAGACTTTAGTATTTGATACATGTTTTTTCCTGTTATATAAAGTTGCAGCAAATATGTTTGTGCAACATATTTTCCGAGTTATGTGAAAATTTCCTATGATGAACTCTTAAACTAGATGTAGAATTATTAGGCCAGAACAGACTTACATATTTTAGAACCAATTTTAGTCTTTTGATCATCCTTAGACCCACAAAAACGGCCTACATTTTTCATTTGCACTGTTAAGAAAAAACTTGACTCCCACATAGTAAAAACAAATTT
>NW_012143857.1:2185995-2188714 GCF_000956105.1 Propithecus coquereli
TTAATGAGTAAATACTAGGAGTGTGAAATACCATGCAATGCACGTGACAGTGAACAATCATCCCTTCGAAAATTCCAACAGCACACTCATTGAAAAATACCATTTTAAAGCATAAAAAACAGAACAACAGCATCAAAAAACAAAACAAAAACTTTTATTATCTGCCTTTCAAGACATAATCAAAAGGGATTTGACACCTATCTGGTTCATCAACAACATACCTCAACTAAAATAATAACAACCAGATGCTGACAAGTGTCCAAGCCTCCCAGGCATGTGCAATTTTACTGCCTTTTGTAGACAAGTTTTATTCTGCTTATTATTTTTTTCATAGATTTAATTTAATTAAAAAACCTATGCCTCTCTATCATGCAATATTTTTAATGGATTGCCAGAAAGTATTGTCCCATTTTAAATTTGACACATTAAAATAATCTCCAAGCTACATCAAAACAAAAACCATGACCTTTTGGGTTTTACTCCTATTCCTACTTCCTTTCTGAGATGAACCATTTTTCTTTAGCCAACTGGCTAGAAGGTGCATAGCCTTATAGATTTTAGTCCTTGCAGAGATAAGCTCTTAGTGGGATTAATCAAAATGATGTACAATTTTTATTGTTGTTGTTAACAGTAGAATGGACCAGATTTTTTCCATTTTCAGCAAAGTACTGCAGTATTAGACCTATTGGTCCCCTGGAGTAAAGGCAGATATTTTAACAGAATATATATTAATAATGCAAAGGATTCCAAGATTCTTAAACTGAGTTGGTAAAGCAAACTCACAATGGATAAAGGATAGTTATAATTTTAGTACAGTTGGTAATCTTCCTGTTTCACTCTGTAAAATATTACTCTAGAACTGGAGAGACACAATGTAGGTCTTGAATCTGTAATTAATTCACTATTACTAATTTGTCCTGTGTGTACACGTGACATATATTATGATTCACTTTCCTAAACCTGTAAAAGCAAATTGTATGATTCCTGTTGTTATTTTTCCCCAAATAAAATATCAGTTCTTTGGGCACAGGCAGATTTCAGGAAAGCTTGACTAAGTAGAGAAGCAAAGTCTTGATTCATTTAGTCATTCTGAGCCATAGCAGAAGGGCTGTGGGTAGATTCTTAGTGTGCCTGGCCCACCCCTGGGGCAGAGTTGACTGTTTCCCATAGGAACTTGTCATGCTTACACCATCCAATTCATTTTGAATTATGCTTCTGTAATATAACATTATTAATGTTTGGAAAGCACCCAAGAAATTTGGGCATACTTTATGCAAAAATAAGTCTGTTCGGACATAATTTTACCCTTATGATTAGGGAATGGTTCTGTGTCATTCATCTGTCTGTCGTGAGGTTTAACGACTTTGGGCATGGACGGTAAATGCCAAACTCAACCATTTGGGTTTAGAAATCTGATGAGATCTCATAGCACTATGCCCTGTTAAATGACCCATTCACTTTCTGTAAGTGAGATAAGAACCTCGGTTACTTTTTTGTCCCCTAAATCTTCCTGATCATTATTCCATCAGGTAATGAATTATGTTAACATTAAATTATGTTAGGCTACACTATATTAAGCCTTGACTTTTGGATTTAGCCATAATTAATAACTAATTGTTAAAATTAAAGTATTTCTGTGGCAGGAAAAAAAAAGACAAATTGCTGTCTCCAAGAAGTGAAGTCAAGCTCCCATTGATGACTAAAAAATACTATTCCAAAAATCACTGAGGTCAGTGATGACATAACAAGGAAGGAGTATAAAGAGCTACCAATATTCGGCAGAAAAACAACAAAAAAAACACTAAATTTCATAGCACTAGAACCACTTCACCTAATTTTCTATAATACTCAGGTAATATTCAGGACCATCTATCTGTTTCACAGACTACTATGAGACATTAAAAGAGGAAAACTTGGAACATGCTACCAACTAGTCCTACTTTGAAATCGTAACTGCAGCTTTGCTTGATCTTGCTGCAAAGAAAAGAGAAATAAGTGATTTCTGTGGAGCAGGGAGAGCTCCTGAAATTCTAACTCAGTATTTCTCCTTGTCAGTCTGTTTATGCTCTTACCACTGAAGAAGGACCTTTTCCTTTCCCCAAGACAAACAAAAATCATTTTTAAGGACACAGATAAGGGAAGTTAAAATTACCTTCGGAAATGTCACTGTCCTCTGTGTTCAAATTGTGATGTGAGTACAACTCAGCCACCTCCTGATTTTCAGTGTACAATAAGCATGAAGCTTATATGATGGCCACCGACACAGGTTGGCTGTTCCTTCTGTCAGTTACCAAATAGGAGAAAGGAGAAAGGTGTGCAGGTGTCTAATCTAGTGTCCTCACCCACAGTGACCATCTGCAGCCAATAGAAATGTGAGGCAAAGGAAAAGGCCTGACTTCGAAGCCCCAAACACTCACAACTGCAATAAGCCTTCAAAAAAGGAAATTAACTGTGCTTTGCAAGAAAATGAAGCAGAGTGAAAAGAAAAAGGAAAAAAAAATTCTAGCTTTTCTTTTCTTGCTACTTTTCTAATCTAAACTTCACAGTTTTTCTGAGAATTTAAGTTTATAGTAGCTTTGAAATATATTAGGAAGGAAAGCTTAGGACTTATTTCCCTCACTCAACAGAGTGATTTGGGGTCACAATACAATAGCTGAATTCTTAACCTGCTCTGTTTACACCATATTACCATATTTTCATCACCATATTGTATTGCATT
>NW_012143857.1:2188764-2190583 GCF_000956105.1 Propithecus coquereli
GAACTCCTGACCTTGAGCGATCCACCCGCCTCGGCCTCCCAGAGTGCTAGGATTACAGGTGTGAGCCACCACGCCCGGCCTATGGTGAATGTCTTAATCTCCAAATGCATGTGTTTAATAAACCATCTTTATTTGGATATACATTTTTGAGTCAATGGAGGATCAGGATACATATTGTTGAACCAGGGAAACCCACTGGAGAAACAAGACTAGCAGAGAAAATGTGGGAATAGATTAGACTTTCAGTTTAGAAATTTTTTGCCTCTGTAAGATTTCTAGATAAAATCTTTGTGTAAGTAAAATCTCACCATTTCCTTAAATCATTTGCAACTAGACCTACATTATTTAGTTCAGTCTTAAACACTATATTTCCAAAATAAATATTTTCTTTTTATTAGGAAGTAATTATGCCTTAAAAAACTGGCAGATTAAAACCTTAAATATGGCTAAAATTAAAGTAATTTATAGATTAAAATTTCCAGACATGAGATTTGATACTCATTTCCCCTGTCTTGATGAGTCAGAAGATTGTAAAACAGGAAGTTGTGTTAATCCAAGCCTCATACATAAAATGATACACCAAAACAAGAATGGGCAAGAGATGGAGTGCCTTGCTCAATAGGAAACCAAAATTAGCAGAAGCCTGTTCTTCAAGTAAGAAAACAATTGGAGAAAATCTCCCCTAAGGGTAAGATATACAACTATGCAAGTCCTAAATAAGTATCAAAAGTTTTGAACATTGGAAATCCACTATTACTGACTATAAAGGTTTGGATTGCTTGTTCATTCATGAATTTCATTACTTTTTAGGAAAAAAATGAGAAAAATTATAGTGATACTTGATGAAATTTTCTGTAGTATAAAAGTAACCTACAGACTAATTTTTGGAATTTTAATTTATGTTGCTTACTTTAATACAACAAACATTCATATATTATGTTGAGATCACCTATTCCTTAGACAGCATATGTGGCCAGGGATTCTGAATTCTCTCCTTCTTGGTCCCTAAACACAAGTATCTTGAATAATATTAGCACTTGAGTTGATGAACTTGTCTGAGCCCAGTGCACGGGGGACTATTCAAGGTCAGGTGTTATTGAACTATAGTTCAAGGGCCATCTCTGGCCTGTTTCCTGTTTTTGCAGGGTAGAGGCAGTAAATTAAAAATGGTTTTTACATTTTTAAAACATTGAAATTACTAAAAATTAATATGTTGTGACACATAAAAATATATAAAAGTCAAATTTCAGTATCCATAAGTAAAATTTTATTAGAACACAGCCCTTCCATTTATTTACATATAGTTTGTGACCGTTTTGCATTATAATGGTAGAGTTGAGTAGGTGTGACAGAGATTTGTCTCACAAAGCCTAAAGTACTCAGTATCTGGCCCTTTGTTCTAAAAAAAAAAGTGACATCTGCTCAAGGGATACAAGATGATGTGTCTCCTTCAACTATACAATGATAGACAGTGATGGCACCCAAATATAAGTGTTTGTTTTAATTTGCAATGCTGAACAGACACTTCCTTCTGGTCTTTTGGTGACATTTTGCAAGTTGTACAACTTAGAAAATGTGGAAAAGAACTGCTTCCTGTGACATTTCTTCCCCTCCCTTGGGAATTGTATGGCCAAAGCCTTCTATACCATTTTCTCCCAGTGACATCTTTTCCAGCCTAACTTTTTCGCAAATGAGCAAAAAATATTCTTCAGATGGAAAATAGCCAAAACATATTAGTTGCAAGGCCAGGTCCTCAAAGGTTCACATGGCTCTTTCACCCTTCAGGTTTTTCATTCATTGGGAACAGATGGGTACAATA
>NW_012143857.1:2201720-2202028 GCF_000956105.1 Propithecus coquereli
TTTGAGAATTTAAAAAAATTGTAAAACTACATATTATGGAATATGAGATTCTAGTACTAAAAATGACTTTTGTAGAAATCTTTATTACCTCCTTGTGCTCTCTAGCTCTACACTCACCATCTGCAACTTTGTCCCTACGCAGTTTGTGACAGTAATAAGAGATGCCTAAGTTTACACATCTCAGTCTCACATCCTCAGTAGAACATTCCCAACTCTCCTCACAGTGTACACACAGACTCTGCCTCTCTCTTTCTATGTTACACACACCCACCCCCCCACACACACATACACACACACACACACACACA
>NW_012143857.1:2205378-2211367 GCF_000956105.1 Propithecus coquereli
TATTTTTTCACTAAATACTTCTCGACTATTTAATATAGGGGTTGGCAAACATTTCTTTAATGGGAAGATAGTAAATGTAAGTGTCAAGATAGGAGATGGATCACATACAGCTTTACGAGTCACAATTTTGTTTTACTCTTGATGTAATTGGAAGCCACAGTGTGTTTGATTGGAATTGATATGGTATGATTTATGTTTTTATAGATTATGTTGGCCATCTTCAGGAAATCGCAAATATGAAAAACAGTGAGAGAACTATTGCAATTGTCTAAACAAGGAATTATGGAACTTGAACTAGGGTGTTAGTAGTGGCAATGGAAAAGGTGGACAATTTTGGGTACATTGTAGAGATAGATGCAACAGGATTTCCTGATGAATTGAATGTGAATAGGATGGAAATAAAAGGATCACAGATAAGTACTAGATTTGATTTGATTTCTCATGCCTATATTGAGATGAGAACTGAAAAGAAACATTTTTGTGGGGGTTGGGATTGGTTAACAGGGATTCTATTTTGACTAAGCTGTATGTGAAATATCAATTAGATATTCACATTGAGATGTCAAATAGGCAATAGAATATACATGCCTGCGTTTACAGAGAAATATTTGAGCTGTAAATACAGATTTGAGAGTCATGCGTGTATTGATTATATTAGAAGCCATAAAATAGGGTGATGAGGTTACATGGAAAGAATATTTCCATGGCAAAAAGAAGGACATTCCTATCAGAGCCATAGGATACTTCAACATTTTAAAGCTAGAACAGAGCAGTATGAGCAACTGTTAATGATTCAGAAGAGATGGCTTTTAGAGTAGGATAAAAGACAAGAGAATGTGGGGTCTCAAAAGACCACTGTCTCAAAAAAGAGAAAACAATCAGTTAGTTACAATAGATCGGGCTGAGATGTCAAATAAGAGAAGACCCTAGAAGTAATAGGTGGATTTGACTCTATGTTATCTATTTTGACCTTTATAAGAAAATCTTCATGGAGTGGTGGAAATGGATTAAATAAAGAATGTGAGATGATGGTTTGAAAACGATGACTTATATACATTTATTTCCAGAAGTTTTGCTATGATATGGTAACAGGGAAATAGATCAGCTAACTAATGAGGTTTGCAGGATCCAGAGAAGTTTTCTTCTTTAAAAGAGGTAATACTGAGTAGGTTAGGAGTGGGGTGCTGGAGGCCTGGGGAACTGTTGGTCAAAGGACACAAAATTTCAGTTAAATAGGAGGAATAAGTTCAAGAGAGCTATTACACAACATTATGACTATAGTTAATAACATAATATATTCTTGAAAATCATTAAAAAAAAGATGAGATAATGCATATGGTAATTAGCTCAATTTACCCATTCCATAATGTATACATATTTTAAGACATCATGTTGTACATGATAAATATGTGCAATTTTTGTCAACTTAAAAAATAACAATTAATTTAAAAGAATAGAAGAGGAAATATAGGTTGATGATTATGTCCTTGAGGAATTAATTAATGCCCCAGTGGTGCTGGGGAGAGGGATAACCACAGAAGCCACTAGTTGAGAGAGAAAGGGACCCAGAGCACACAGGGAGAGTTTGGTTATTGTCAAGGACAAGGTCACATCATTCACAGTAAGAGGAGGGAAGGCAGTAAGTACATGTACAGTTGAGGATGGACAAATGACTTGTTAGTGGAAAGATGGAGAAATCCCCTCTGCATGCAAATTTGATGTAAGGTCAATAGTTTTACAGTTGGGAAGCAAGTAGGAAGCTCAAGGAGACAGAAAATAAGAAGTTAGAAGATCACTTAGAGAACAAAAAGTGAATTTACAGGGGAATTGCACTAAGATTTCCAGGCATCATTGAGCCTGCATTTGAAGTTTGGGGCCCAAGTTTTAATTTAGGTCAATAAACATGGCAAAATTCAGTTGCTGGGTACAGATATGCAATAGCACTCAACCCATGCTTTTTTTTTTTTTTTTTTTTTTTTCAGACAGAGTCTCACTCTCTTGCCTGGGCTAGAGCGCCGTGTGTGGCATCAGCCTAGCTCACAGCAACCTCAAACTCCTGGGCTCAAGCGATCCTCCTGCTTCAGCCTCCCAGGTAGCTGGGACTACAGGCACGTGCCACCATGCTCGGCTAATTTTTTCTATTTTTAGTTGTTTGGCCAATTTCTTTCTATTTTTAGTAGAGTTGGGGTCTCGCTCTTGTTCAGGCGGGTCTCAAACTCCTGAGCTCAAACGATCCACCCACCTAGGCCTCCCAGAGTGCTAGGATTACAGGCGTGAGCCACCGTGCCCAGCCTCAACTCATGCTTAATTAGGGTTGTGATTTTTCTGTTGATACTGACAGGGTAAGAGTTAAGTGAAGGTATTAACAAAATTTGGCAAATATTTTATCTACTGGGGTTATAACTGTTAGAAAAATAATAGGGAAACAGCCCTGGATCAGAGGAGCTTGATTTGAAGACTCTTTTTAGGATTGAAGGGAAAGTTATTGCCATGCTTTGAAATTTTATTAATCTTGCCTTTTATAGTTGATGATTATTCTATAACATGTGAAAACTGACTTAAAGCTATCCTTTACTTCAAGCAGTAGGAAATGGATCTAGAGAAATGTTTAAAAGACTAGGGTAATGGAGTCAAACAAATATGGATATGAATTATGGTACCACCTAATTTTTATGTTCTCTTGGACAGATTTAAATTTTTATATAACCCATCAGGCTATATAATAATCAAATAATATCACACATATAGTATCCTAACAATGTTTGGCATATAATAAAATCTCGATAAATATCAACAATTCACTATTGTTATTGTCATTGTTGCTGCATTTTTGTCATTGTTAATAATTATGGAAATAAAGATATTGGATCATCTTTAATTCTGATTCAGCATGGTGCCTTGTCTAAAACTTCATAAAGAACAGTTGAGACTATTAGACTTACATGGGATTCTCCATTTATACTTACGAAACTGCTCATATCAAGATAAAATCTGTCCTCATGAATTTCTACATTTCCCATTTTTAATTTTTCCTCAGTCCAGAATTTTCTTTCAATGAATTCACTGAAAAAACTAATTATTTCAGAAATTATGAACCTTTTAGCCTTTATTTAATTATTATACTGCTTGAATTATCTACAAAATATATGTTTGATACTTTTTCATTCTTGAAACTGTTGACCTCCTTGTTTTTATGAGATTCCATTCTCTTTCTTACAATTTCCTCCCAGTCTTACTCATTGTCTGGCTTTTCATACCACCACCCATTTAGATACTGGTGTTTTGAAGTGTGCTAATCTCTCTCTCCTTGTCTTTCTCTCCACAGTGTTCCTCAACCTTTGGATAAATATTAATTTCTATAGAACATTTCAAATGACTCCGTTGTTCCCCACTTGGGAAGATTTTTATTCAATAGCTCTTTGATGACGCTTCAGAAACTATAGTTCCAACAGCTCTAGAAAATGATTCTGTAATATAACCAAAGATGGGAACTACTGTCCACACATTCTCCATGGTCTGTTTCATCCAATCCCAGCATGTACATATCTGACTCAATTTGATAGTCTCTATATATCCTTCTTAAGAAGAAAGATTCTTACTTTTTTTTAATACTTAAAACATAGGCAGGACTCAATGAATATTAGTGAATTAAAAAAAGGAACAAATAATCATCCTGTAATAATGAGAAATATATCAGATTATGAAAATGTATTGAGGTTGATAATAAACTGGCCTCTTGACATTATAATTGGCAACTTAATTTCAAATTATTATCAAATTTGAAAAATAAAATACGTTAAGTGAAGACAGAATAGGAAGTGTTCTTCAATACCACAATATCAACTTGCTGTTATCTACTTCTGAAAACTTTGAAATGCAAGCTTATGGCTCAGAATTTATGTTTTAAAAATTGGCAGCGAGATTATTAAATATGTAGTAAAATGTGATTTCATGCTATTGTGTTTACTAAATTACAGATAACCAGTTTCTTTGTCAAACCAAAAGAATGTCAAAGTGCTGCTGAATGTCACAAACTCTGGCGCCAGTCCTCAAGATGTTTAATTTTAAAATGTACCCTTAGTAAACAAAAGAAGTTGAGAAACTTGGCAGAAAGTTAAACTGCCTACAGATGCAGACAATCATTTTCTAAAAGCCTCTGGTAGTGTAGATTCTTCTTTAGCTTCAGTGTGACCCAGACTTTTTCTTTGTTATTTTATGGATCTATAGCTTTCACATCTGATAGATTTTACATCTGTCCAAAGTGTGCATTGAATCCTGTTTAAGAGGAAATATATTATAAATGTATTTTGCCATATTTGTTATAATCATAGTCAAATTAACTGCTATTTTTAATAAATATTTTATTTACTACAATGTGACTTCATTATTTGAGTAAGGCATTTAATGGAATTATATATATTTTGCAAAATAAACTTTTTTTGGTTAGAATTATCAGACACTATGTATCAAATATTGGAAAATGAATATATCATAAGGTTTGTCTCTTTTATAATGTAGTGTTATTCTATCTTGTTGCATGGCATGTGGATATAATAGCAGATTTCACTGTAATATTTGGAAACAGAGTAATTAAAATCATACTCCAGGATTCCTCGGATAATCAAGAATCTATAGTCATGATGATTTATAGAACATAATCACGCAATCCCTGAATCTTCTTCTCCTGATTTTTTTATGAGGTAGAGAAAAATTTCTATCTCATTTAAGACCTTATATTGAATCTCTGTTGTTTCATTGATAGACATAGTGATATTCTAGAGCTTAAATTGACACATGAACGCTTTTTGTAAAAGAACTAAAGTAAGGAAAAGAATCTTAAGTGAGAACTAAGACCATTTCTCCTTTCACACAATACAGAGTTAAGTAGTTAGCTGAATAAATCATAAAGTTACTAAATGAGTTTTGGATTTAGCATTTAGTGTATTGTCTCTTATTTCATGCCATCGTGCATGTCATTCACTGAGAATTATTTCTGTCATATTTGAAAACTGAAAATAGCACAATCACGAATGATTAAATTAGAGTTATTGAAGTTGCTGGGTCAGGCAGGGACACCAAACTGGATTTAGCATTAAGGAATGTTGTTTTATGATGTCGAATCATTGGTATTCAGATATAGTTAAAGAAAACTGGATGACTTATGAAAATGTTCATATTTTAAGGTTCTTGATGAACACTTTCAAAATTCCTGGTAGATAAGGTCAACGGCTTCAATATCCAGGTCTCTGTTTTGTGTGTGCAACACACGTACTACCAATGTATTATAACCGCAGATGTGTACACTGAAGATAAAGTTGGCAAATACAAGTAAAGCACTTCATACTGATTTTTTGCCCAGTGAAGCAGGGCTGATTGTGTACTAGTTTCCTATTGCTGCTGTAACAAATTATGACACATTTAATGATTTTAAACAACACACATGTATTGTCTTACAGTTTTGGACATAGTAGTCTGATAGGACTCACTGGACTAAAATTAAGGGATCAAAGTGTTGGCAGGGCTGTACTTCTTTCTGGAGGATTTAGGGTGACAATTTTCGCCTGACTTTTCTGACTCTTATAGGTCACCCAAATTTCTTGACTCCTGGCTTCCTTCCTCCATCTTCAAAGCCCACAGTGATGTGTTAATTCTTCTCACATGGTTATCACATTGATCTTCTCTTCTGCCTCCTCTTGATTTTGTTTTTGGTGACTACAAAAAAGGCATAAGAGGACAGTTTCTGCCAAACTGATACCTTTTTTTTTTTTTTTTTTTGAGACAGGGTCTCGTGCTGTCACCCAGACTGGAGTGCAATGCCATAATCATAGCTCACTGCAACCCCACAATTCTAGGCTCAAGCTTCTGGCCTCAAGTGATCCTCTCACTTTAGTCTCCATCACAGCTGGGACCACCACAGGCATCTAATTTTTTAATTTTTTTTTATAGAGATAGGGTTTCATTATGCTGCCTAGGCTGGTCTCAAACTCCT
>NW_012143857.1:2213142-2216519 GCF_000956105.1 Propithecus coquereli
ATATTTGTTGTAATTTTAATACAGCATCAACATTGACGTTTTTCACACAAGTTACAGTTATTTACATAAAGATTGTGTAATATCAGGGTGCTGCTCATTTAGGTTTACATGCACTCATTTTATTTTTCATGATTTTTAAAATATTCATTTGATGTAAATCACATAAAATCACTGGTTAATTGACTTGTATTGATTTTTTTTTTTACATAGAAGAGGAAGAAATTGAACTTCCTTCAGTGTTTCAATTAGGAATCTCTGAAGGATGCTTATTAAAGTATGAGTTATGAACAGGGAGAGGCAGAAAGAAAGATGTCTTTCAGGAAAAAGAGAGAGAGAAATACACAGAGAGAGAGAGAGCGTCTTTTCGCCAGGATCACTTTTTGTTACTTCATATATTTTTTTTAAACTCCACTTATTTTTACAGGAAGCAGTTAGTATATTATTTTTGTCACTAGTTACATTCTTTACTCATTGCATAATTTCCACGCCGATTATGCTTGAAGAAATGGCTGTAAAGCTCTTATGATGTGGTTTCTCAGGGACACATTACTTCAGAAGAAGTGTCTGTGCATGTTTAAGCACACACAATGAGCAGATGTGGGAAGTCATTTAATCTCTCAAGAGAGATAGGGTGATAACACATTTACTGTGTTTCAGGTATGGATTATGACCCAGTGTGTTAATAAATTTTAAAATATCATCAAGAAAGGCAACACTGTCAAAATTGTAGATACAGAAAGAGAATTTTATTTGACTAATAAAAGACAGTTAAAGACCTGTTTATAAATGTAGGCATGTATGTATTTATATTTATTTTTGCTTTGTTCACTTTGCCTAAACACCTTATATTTTTACCACTGTCTTTTGGGAAACTCATTATTCATTCTATGTTCTGATTGGGCAGCTAATTATGGTTTCCTGGTTCTTGAGGCTTAGGAATGTGGCAATCATAGTATACTGTACCACCTTAAACATAGTGATTGATTTAAATGATGGGAACATAATCTAATTGAAGTCAAACAGAGCACTTTTCTGATATTTACTTATCGAAGGTGGAAATATAGTTCTCACTTGCTTTTAAAATTGAAATAAGAATGTGACAGTTTTGTTGATAAGTGGAGAGTAAGTCTGTATCATAATAGAGTAAAACCAAACTTCAGAAAGAAACAAAGATCATTAGAGAAGAGAAATAGAAAGTGTAAAGAACACCCTAGTGCTATTGTTTGGGGCTGAGCCTTTAGAAATACCAAAGAAATGTAACCATGTCTTTTCTCTCGTAACCCTTTTACTCTTTTTTTTCTTTGCTTATAGTGATTTGTTTACTAATTTTTTTCTTTTTTTGAATTTAAATAGATTTAAGGGGTACAAGTTGAATTCCATTACATGTACATATTGTCAAATAGTTATTTTAGAAATTAGAAGGTTGTGTGTTGTCATCAGAAGGTCAAAAGCCTTTCACTAAAATAGAACTTGCTACTAGGCATGGCATTTTCAATTGTTATACTATAAATTGTGGAATTGGCTGAACTAAATTAGGGAGAATTATGAGAGTTATGCTATTCTGTGTTAAGAAGTTGCAATTATTGCGAAGCAACTGGTGAAATTATCTAAAGCTTTACTTTAGAATTTGGACTATATGCCTGCCACATATGGAGCTCTAGACATTTGATGGAAACGTGTCAAGATGCTAAATTTTGTTAGCTATATCTAGAGACCTTTAGTAAATACAAACAAGTATGAGAAAAAAAGAAGATTCACACTTGTCCTTTTGAAGCAAAATGGATAAAATATATATTTTTTGTTGCAAGAAGTCATTACTTTTCATAGTCATCATTCTAGAACAGCTGATATGTGAAGAATCATGTGCTTTATTGAATGATTAAAGAATTAATAATGTATTTTATGTTGGAGAAGGAATATATGACATCTGCCATCAAGAATCTAAAGGCAAATTGAGACTCAAATATTGTCCAAGTAAGAAAGAAAATTGTATCACCTAAGAACACTTATGAAATGATTTGTCTTCTCTCTGAAAGCAATAATTGCACACTCTGTTGGAAAGTGTAACTCAGTGGGATACATCTTTGTGTCAGGGTCAGTGTAGGGGTTGGGGGTATCAGCTCAACTTTAGAGTTACTCAAGATCAAGATGGATGTCATTGGGTTGAGGACAAGAGAGAGAACAGAACACCAAAGCCTGTTGTTCAGAGACATAACCCACAAGGGTGGGCTCCAGTTTAAAGATTATGATTGTAAAAAATTTCTTGTGTTGGATATTACTATATAAAGTGCCTAGGAATTGAACATACCAGCAACTACCTGAGGTTTTAACGGGTTTTAACTATTAGTTAAATCCGCAAACCAGAGATTAGGATCCCATGATATTTAAGTTTTTAAGGAAAAAAAAATGGTCCTATAACTGTGGCAGAAGGTATTGTGATGCTTAATTTAGCACCTTGTTTAGAAGAGAAATCTTTCTCTACAATCCCTTCAGATAGGTCAATAGTGGGTAAAGAGAGATCCGCCCAGAAGTAATACAACGGAAAGCAACATCCTGTCCTTGTTTTAGCTCCAGGCACATATTTAGGAAGTTCTGTTAATGACTATCCTAGTCTTCTACTCCTACAGAGGCTAGAAGAAAGGCATAGGTGGCATAACCTCATAACCTCGTGAGGATTACATGGAGTTAGCAGAAAAGAGGATTCCGCTACCAAAATGAAAGAAATGGAAAGTAATGTTGGTAAAACAAACAAAAATCTACTTAAATCCACTGTTTTTCCTGCCTTGGCTATCTGGTACATATATTGTATACCCTTATTAGTAGTTGCGATAAATATATTTTGATACAAATCACAGAAAATCCAACTAAAAATGGCTCACATTATGGAGTGTTTTTCTTACTCACATAGGAATTCTGAAGATGAAAAGCTGATGGCTGATCTCGGCAGCTCTGTGATAGCAACTTTAGCACATATAGTTCTATCTTAGACATTTTGTTAACACTACAAACTCAGCTGATACGGAGGCAATTTTTTTAAAAAAGATAACCTAAAGTTAGGTTTAAAAATTACAATCAGGAGAAAATATTTGTAATGTATTTTTTAATAAACTTGGGCTCTGTCATGGATACCTACTTCATTTTATGGTTAGTACAACTGAATATACACTTCGATAGTGAGAATAAATAAACAAAATAGATTCAAGTTCTCTTTAAACTGTTAGCCGAGGCTGGGCGCGGTGGCTCACGTCTGTAATCCTAGCACTCTGGGAGGCTCAGGTGGGAGGATCGCTTGAGCTCAGGAGTTCAAAACCAGCCTGAGCAAGAGCGAGACCCCGTCTCTACTAAAAATAGAAAGAAATTAGCTGAACAACTAAAAA
>NW_012143857.1:2216569-2217149 GCF_000956105.1 Propithecus coquereli
GATTCTGATTTTAGGAAAAAGAGGTCATATGGTTTCCTAAGTCTGTGGGTTCAAATGTTCACTTCAATATACATTTCATACAGATCATATATTATTGTCCTTGGGTTCACTATATGATTTCTCATACTCATCTCTTTACCAAATGTTATAAACATATATAAATTGTTTTTGTTATAATCTCAAACGTTGATTGTGTATGTGATTTATTTTGATGGGAAGAGTAAAAGGAATGGAAGTTTTACAGTGTTTATATTTGTTTTGGTATATATCAAAATATCTTTCTTAGCTCAAATGAATAAACCTACATCTGTGCATGACATTTTGCCCCTTTTGGTAATGACTCATGTTTATGCAAATCTCTAATCTAATCAAACAAACTCAACAGTCTTTCCATAGAAACTATTTTTCTGCTGTTTCGTAACCCACAAAGTTATTTCCTTAAACAATGCAGGAACAGTCTTTAAGTAGGCTTGTGTCTAAATATGTACAGGCTTGTGATCTTGTGATTTTTATTTATCTTTTTATGTGGTAGAGAAAAATTTCTGTCTCATTTAAGACCTTATATTGAATCTCTGTTGTT
>NW_012143857.1:2221319-2232594 GCF_000956105.1 Propithecus coquereli
CATAAAACCTCTTCACAAAGGTAGTAAAGAAAGAAAACAATTTTAATATTGAATGAGTACTAAACAAGAATATGATGTGCATTATAAGCAATCAGCTAAAAGATTGCAAAGACAAAAATAAATCTAATCCTTTTATGTAGCCAAGGAGATATAACCCATTGCATACATATTTTAAAAAAAAAAAACAATAACTGGTCCTCAAGAAAAAAATCTTTTTCCCGTCCGTTGAAAAAATACAGTTAAAGCATTTATTAAAACAAGCAAAAATGCTTGTTTACCTAACTTATACCACCTATATAATTATACTGTCTTCATTATGCCAAACAAATTTACCTCTGATTAAGCTTTGTTTTCTTCTAATTTTCACAGTAAAATTGTTAAAATGAGACTCTTACTATAATGGTTCATTTCATTTGCAGTGTTTCTCACCTAATCCCAAAGTATTTATCAGTTTTTAAAATTTTGAGTGGAATGAATTCTGATCATGTCTTGTATTTCTTTACCTTTTTTTAAAACCAGTAATCAAATGAGAACTAAAACCAAAATGGAGAGACATGTTTCTTTCTTTTGTCAAATGATGAGAGAAAAACTATGAAAGCTAACACAATCATAAATATGAGGTACATTTTTGAAATTAACACCCATAGGCCATATGCTTATAATTAAGAAAAAAAAATTAAACACAATACAATGGTAAAAGTATTTAGAATCTATAGTGTTATGGACTGAATGTTAGTGTCCCCCCAAAATTCATATATTGAAGTCCTAACCCTTAATGTGACTGTACTTGGGGACAGGGTCTATAAGGAGATGATAAAGGTTAAGTAAGGTCATAATTGTGGGGCCCTAATGTGATAGGGCTGGTGCCCTAATAAGAAGAGAGAGAAACACTAGAGCTCTCTCTCTACCATGTGAGGATAAGGGCAAAATCAGGAAGAGAGTTTAAACCAAAAAAAAAATGCGTTGGCTAGCACCTGGACTGTGGAGTTCCCAGATTTCAGAACTGTGAGATAAGTGTCTGTTGTTTAAATGACACAGTCTATGGTATTTTGTTATGGCAGCCCGAGCAGACTAAGAGAGACAGTTAATTCTGTTATCTCACTTACATACACATAGACATAATCTAAAAATTGTTCTTGTCCCTAATAAAATGCATATTTTTAAATGAAGAAAAAAACTAAGAAATAGTATTATCATGCAATCATTGTAGCTTTTTAAATTTTTAGCATTAGGCCAGTGAACTCTGGTAACATATTTTCAAATAGTTTTCAATCATTACATTTTATGATGGTTTTTCATTTTCTTTTAAATAAGTGTTAGGAAACAGCACAGCAAAACTATTTCATTTTGACTTTTTGAAAGGTTAAGCTTTTATCACTGAAGTAATGTAGATAAACGATTAGCTCAGATTTCTCAGGATTTATCTTAATTCTAAACTATTCCTTGGAATTAAAATTTGTGTTATGTAATTCTGTAGATTAAAAATTAGTGAATACTCTTAGAACGTGAAATATTGGTGTCTTATTTTTCTTTTAAAAACTATCATTTTTGGAATATATTGAACTTCTCATAAGTCATTTTTGATACTTTTCACACTTAATATTTCCCGTGGTCTATTAATTTTCTCATAATAAACACATTCTTCCCTAAATTTTTGATATATTATTATTAAAGTATCATCTTCACAACTTCTAAATAGCAACTCAATTATAGACACACAAAACTGCTTAATGCTTCTGATGGTACCCCAGTGCTGTGTACATGGTGTATGGTGGGCACTGCTAACCAAATTAAAATAGACTTTGTCAAATTAAGTAGGTAAGGCTTAACTAGACATTTATCTACTTGCCTAAAATGAGTTATTTTTAATTAAAGGAAGAAGGGAAAAAAAAATTTTTACTGTGAACGTCTAATGGGATGAGTGCAGAGTTAAAATATTTGTAAATTGGTAATTTTAAAATTTTATCTTTTGGGGGTTTTATTTTATTTTTACTTGACATTTCAATATATACTAATTGCACATATTTATGGGATAGAGTGTGATGTTTTGATATGATATTTAATTGTGGTTTTGATCTGAATTTCTCTGATAATTAATGATGTTGAGCATATTGTACCTGTTAACCATTTCTATGTGCTCTTTTGAGAAACGTCTATCCAGGTCTTTGTCCATTTTTTTAAATCAGATTATTATCATTATCATTATTACTATTATTTTGCTATTGAGTTTATCGTGTTTCTTATATATTCTGGATATTAACCCCTTGTTAGCTGCACAGTTTGCAAATATTTTCTTTCTCTTCACTCTGTTGATTGTTTCCTATACTATGTGGAAATTTTCTAGTTTGATATAATATCATTTTTCTGTTTTTGTTTTGGCTGCCTGTGCTTTTTAAGGTCCTATCCAAAAAACAATCCTTGCCCAGACTGATGTTATAATTTGTTTTATTCTAGTAGTTTTATAATTTTGGGTCTTCATTTACATTTCAGTCTTTAAACTATTTTGTATTGACTATTTAAAAGGATACATGCACACACACACAGTAACACATACATGTATAGCCATTAATATGAATGGCTTTTTTTTCCAAATATCTTGTCTTTATATTACTTATCACATGTTAAAAATGTTATAAGGAAAGTATTAGAATTCTTCAAGAGGTGACTATACAAAAGGATAAATGTCTTCCTTTTACTCTCAAGTACTCCATGTTTTGGGGAGAAGAGAAGGCAGCGGAAGGTATATTATATTTAGCAATATACATGTACTTCTAGAATGCAAATCATGTAGACCTTTGTCTTTTATGTTGATGCTGTAAAATTGAGAATTCTGAATGTAGTAACAAAATCTATATAGGAAAAAATATATAGGCACTATATTATTAGAAATTCTCTATGACATAGTATAAGCTTCATTTTTATTTTGTTTGAAAGCATTGCAGGCTGCAAAACAATGGGACTAACATTTTCATCCTGCATGTTTTATTAGCCACTTTGTTTAAATAACAAGAAGTACTGTTAAGAGGCCAAGTATAAGGCTCACAGGCCACATCAACTGACTAATTACAGGGCACTGTTCATACTCCAATATTTTCTGGAATAATAGGACTGCTAACAACAAAATAGAAATTCTATAAGATCAAAAGAAAGAGATAAAAACAATACTCAAAATCCTTATCAGACATATGAATTCTTTTTCCAAGATCATGCAGTTTCTATTTAATTGTATATCCAAAACAAAATAACCAGGGTAATTGAAAATGTCTTCTCCTGTTTTTAATGACAACATATAAGGTGGTCCTGTCAAAATTAATTGCTTTCCTTATTTTGTTTTAACTTTATTTTTACTTTTATTATTAAGAATTTCAATGCTCACATTCGTGTTTACTTTTAGAGAAGAATTTCAAACATTTGAGGTTAATTTGGGTATCTATTAGTGTTTTAAAACAATGGATGATCTGTTAATGTTCTAGTATTAATTACAATCTTTGAAAAAAATTTTATTCAAAATTTATTCATTTTTGATAGTAATTATCAAGTAGGCCGATCATTTCAGTAAATTGCTCCATTGCATATTAACCAAATTGCATTTTTATGCACAAGTTATCTATCAACTAGTGGGCACTTTCTGAGGTTCCTTGTACAGGCCATGTGGGCTTATACGTCTGATCTTTCTTTTGGCTAAAATTTCCACCAGGCCACTGTCACCACTCCTATCCCTATCTCCAAAGAATACTTTATTCTTCCTTTTTCTACATAAACTCCTGTTTGTCCTGTGAGACTTGTTTCAAGGATCTGCTTACTAAAAAATTTTCGCCATTCTTTCCTTAGTCAAATTCTATTTCTTTTGTCTAGATATTAGGTAGATAGCAAGGGATCCTAGGTCTTCTAGGGAAGAAAATGGGTGCTGTTGCCTTGGTACAATTGTTCCACCTGGGAAAAAGGACAAGGGTGGGACCCAGGCCCCCATCTTTGTCCTGTCCCACCTTAATCCTGCCCTCAGCTACTGCCATACCTGGGGGAGGAGGCAACACCCTATCAATCTGCCAATCATAACTCGGTGTGCCAGCTGCAAAAGAATGCAAAGGACTCTCTAGCCCATGGACCAAGCTGCATAGGTACCATAGAGTTCTTTAAATTGACCTACAATGACCTGCACGTGTAGCAATGCAACTTGCAACTGTCCAATCAAAGTGGTTCCATGGTGATGTCTGAGCCACTAGGGAGGTCACAATCCTGGCACTATAAAACAAGATGCAGACCATAAACCAGGCCCTTTTTGTGCCCTTCCTTTTGCTCTCCCTTTCCTGTGACAATGGGTCCGGTCGTCATCTGTGGCATATGTATCATGCCCTATAAACCTATATGTTGCTCTTGTTCTATAATCCTATCTTTCTCTCCTCAATAAACCTAATTTTTGTGCTTGCCTTGTTTTGACGCATCTGGTCATTCTTCTGAAATAGACTGAAACCTGACATATTCACTGAGTTATGTACATTCTTCAATTTGTTCATTAGCACACTGTATTTGTGTTTGATTTGCTTTTCCTAGGAATATAAGAATTCTTCACATGCAGGAATCAGATTTTTTTCCCTGAAATCCCAAGGCTTAGTATAATTTAGTCCTTGAATAGAAGAAACTGAAATTGAACATATCAATAAATGGAAACTCCGCCTTGCCTCAAAGTGATGTCACTTGTAAATAACATCAATGCCAGGTTCCAAGATTCACCACAGAAATGGTATTTTCCATCAGCATCACTGTGAGAACAGTATCTCATTGTAGATGAAAACCATTTTATTTCTAACCACACATAATGCTCAATAAACATCCACACTGAAAGTGGCCCTTGTCATTTGGGGGATTCAGTCCCAACACAGTGGTTAATTATAATGTCACTATGTGGTCAGAAACAAGTCCTTAATCGTGGGCAAACTCTCATCCAGTTTTTCTTTGAGCTACATCTAAATGCAGAGAGTAAGAATTACCTTCTCATGTTCCACAATCAAGCTGTCTCTATGACACAGTTCAAGTACTTGGCATATCTATGCCATTTTAAAGGCCTCTACTCAGTCAACCTGATACCATCCCATTATCATATAGGATCAGTTATATATGAGAACTATTCTCATGTTTCTAAGAATGTTTCTTCTAATATTTTTTACTGTTTGAGTCATAGGTTAACTACAGAATATTAGACTTACAACTAATATAAACAAGTAAAATCAATCCCCTTCTATGAAATTTGTATGTTAGAGGCAAAATGAATTATCCCAAATATTTTGTTTTCTATACCAGAAAGATGATACAGAGATTTAGGATTCATAGGAAAAAAGTCATTTCTTTAGGAAAGTTTCTTCTATGCCAGAATAAAAGTTATTATTGCAGTGTGTGTTTTTATTCTAATGCTCACCCATTTGGATATGGCATATGTTTCCAAAAGGCCTAATTTTTTACATAATAAGTGAAAATTTTCACCTAAAATGAATTCTAACAAAAACAACAGATATTAACGAAAACAATGACTAAATACTGTGCACTTACTATGTTCCAGTACTGATATTTTAGATAGATTATCTCAATTAAACCTAGCAAGAATACTATCAGGTAGATTTTTCTTTTATTCTCATTTTGTTGGTAAGGCCATTTTTCAAAGGCTATACCATTTCCCATTCCTATAAGCAGAATTATGAATTATGACATTACCTTCTCCCCTCCATCCTTGCCTAATAGAATGATATAAATAATATTATTGATTAAATATTTTCTTATTTGATACATACAAATCCTACAATTTAAAATTCATTTCATTGGGGATTTTTTTTTCTAAAAACCACTGCGAATCAATTCTTTTTTCCATAGTCTTTATACCATCTTAGAGGTTTATTGCAAGGGGAATGTTATGTAGAAAGCAGCATTTGAGTTGGCAGCTGAAATGGGACTGGAACTCTTTGCAAAGCAAAAATCCCAAAGTGTATTTTTGGATGTTTGATACCATTTATAAGAAAGTTTCTACTATCTGTATTACTAGAAACTAATTCCTGAAGATTCAACTAATTCATGTATTAGAGGCGAATTAAAATTGAAAGAGTATGAAGTCAGGAGTGACTCATCTTTTCTTACTACTTAGACATGTTGGAATATCTGAGATGGCCTTTGTGAGAGTATTGACTCCCTCACAAACACCTCTGTGCACATGTCTACTTTTTTATGTCAATACACTGCCTCAGATGATTCCTACTTAAGGCAGCATTAATCAGACAATAAACTACCCTCCTCCACACATACAAGACATTCTCTATTCCAGTTTTGTTTTATTTTCTTTACAGAATTTATAATTCTTTGAAATGACTACATCGTAAGCTTTTTGTTGTTGTTGTTTACAACTATTGTTGTAAGCTTTTTGTCTCCCCGTAGGAGTGTAAACTACATAAGCACAAGGAACATCCTGTTCTTCTGTTCTTGTTTAACACTGTACCCTTAGTCACATGGCTGGACACATACTTGGCAATCAATAGTAAAATGTTTATGGACCTATCACACAGCTAGTAAGTGGCTAAGCCAAGACTGTAATGGTTAATATTTAATTAATTTTATTGGATAACTGATTCAGAACAGCAATTTGTGTCATATGATGTATTGAGAGAGTTAGAAGATGCTTCATGCCTTATAATTTAGATTAATCATTTTCTTACTCCTCTCATTTTGAAATATATATTATTATCTTTCTTCTCATTTGCTCCCTTTTCCCCATTTTCTCCATATTCCATTGAGCTTCTCAAAGCATTGAAGGCAACTATTTCTACATTTTTCAGTTCTGGCAAGGTTTGACTGTGATGTGTCTATCACATGCTCTTAACAAGTACTCTCTTATCTATTCATGAAATTGGGTGACAATGTATTTACTTGAGTCTAGACAGAGTTGTTACTCAGACTTGACTTACTGAGTTTTTTTCCTCAGAGTGTCTCAAAGTGCAATTCGATTTTAATGCAGAGCAAGTAGTAGATATTAAACAATATTCAATTCTAATGTGCTTAGTAAATACATAAACCTTGGTAACAGATTTATTTGAATGAATGTTTATGGAGAAAATAGAATACACTCAAAGACACAATTTTTATGTTAGGCCATGTTTATGTGATCTCCAAAGCAGCCCACTTCAAAGAGTCAAAGAGTTCTTTATAAACAGAGGCAGGCAAGTCATTTCATTATCAGGCTATTACATCAACACATCAGGATTTCTTCTGAATGCAGACTGTTGATATCTTTCTGTCTCCTTTCCAGCTGGCACTTTTGGACACTCCACTGAATTTTTCCTTTTTAAATTATTTTAACAATACAGTCTATTTATCATTTCACATTTTTAAAATATTTCCTGTATTACAAGTCCAAATGCCATACATAGAGACAAATTCCCTCAATCTTATATTCCAATATCTTTGGCTGTTTATTATAATCAATTAAAATGTTTTATTATCACTGTAATGCCACAGTATCATACCAACAAAATGACATTTTCTTTCTAGGTAAAGAAAATAAGTATTGTTAATGTTTAGTTTGATACACTGACAATGTAACAGACAGAAGATGTTTCCTATTTTACAACAGGTATGCATTATCAATGGAAGGAAGAAGTTCATTATTTCATCAGATACATGATCACAAGGAAAACGATATCTGTCTCAGCTATACTTAATGCTTTATTACAAAATATAAAGTTATGGAAAGACAACTAAATAAGAAAATTGGTGCTTTAAGATTTAATTTTGGATGACAACATAGGATTCTATGGTTTTATTTTTCTTGTTTATATATTTTTGTATTGTTTGGAAGTAGAAAGATGTTTACAAAATCTTTACAAAATCTTGTTTCTCAATAAGGATTTTGGGTATCATAATATATTGTACTGTATTTTCTCTTAATGAAACCAAGAAGTATGTGTCACCTACGAATATTACAGGAAGGATGTGTGTATAGGTCAATAGGTAGCCTGAATTTAGTGTAGGCTATGATTAATTGACTTTTTGAGTGCCATTGCTGAGGTATCTTATATTTCACATATCAGTAGCCATCTCTTGTGCAGCAACTTGGAGCAAGTGCCTAACTCTGCCAGACTTATCAGACTTTGGATGGCCTGCCATATTTGCCCATTTATTCTCATTTTTATTTCCTTTACTGTTTCCTTCTTCTGAAAATAAAATACAAAAGTTAAATGCATTTCTTATGATAGTTGCTATTTTTTCCAAATATGGTGAGCACAATGGTATGATTTCGTAAAAAAATAAATTAATTAAATAAATAAAAAATAAAAAAACCCACAAATATGGACACTGTCCTACTCTCTGAGGGGAAGTGAAGAATGAGCTCTTATCACTTTTCAATGCTGAAAAGTGAAAATACATGTTGTTCTTATTTCGCAGTGAGAAATATGCTAATAGTGGATTTGGATATTTTTAATTCATATTGCACAAAATATAACTTAAAATAGCTACATAAAACAATTTATAGAGAACTTATAGAAGTCACAAAAATACAGATTAATGGTGATTTACCAGTGCTGGCTGTGTAGAAAGAAGTTTGGCAGCATAATCTGTATTTACCTTTGTCAACTTCCCTGGTAGATCACATTATTTCTTCAAACTTAACATGCAAGGATATGCAGAAAGGCACATAATAAAGATTTTTAATGTTAAAAGCAAATAGTTTATGCTTTTAAAATAGTAGCCAAAACATAGTAAATTATATCCCTGGTCAAACTGGAATCAAGAATTTCCCATAAAAACTATAGAAAGAAATCCTTCCTCGTGCAGGTTATTCATAGATCAATTAAGCCTTGAAGTTCCCTTCTTAGGGTAGGATTCTAAATATTACTTGCAAAATGTCAATGCTATTCTGAAATTGTCCTCATAGTCTACATTACCATTTTCAAATATACAAAATAGTACCTTTATGACTCTAATGTGATATTTTATTAACATGAAAACATGTTATAAAAGGAATTCTATATAAACATTTACAAAAATATCTAACAATTAAAAACTCTTTTGTGTATACTTTCCACAGGAATTTATAATTGTATTAAATAACTTTCTTGATCTCCATTCATCTACATTTAGTCCTTTAGTTAGCATCCAAAGTTTCTTACTTTATGCATTTTTCCATTGTGTCACCATTTTAATCAACTCAGGCTGCTATAATAAAATACCATAAACTATATGGCTTATATAACAGGTGCACATTTCTCACAGTTCTTGAGGCTGGGAACAATAAGATCAGTTCCTGATGAGAGCCCTCTTCTCAGCTTGTATATAGTCACCTCTTGCCGTGTTCTCATATGGCTGAGAGACAGAGCTGCGGTCTCTCTTCCTCTCCTCAGAGGGACACTAATCCTACCACTGGGGCCTCACCCTCATGAACTCACATAAGCCTAGTTATCTCCTAAAGGCCTTGTCACCCATAACTATCACTTTGAGAGTTAGGGGTTCAACATACTTTTGGGGAGGGGATGACACAAACTTTTAGTCCATAACATCACTTTACTGAAGAAACAATTAAAAGAACAATTAATTTTCTCTTTATCTCATTTTTCACTATTATTTTTAAAATAAAGATTTTCCCCTCAAAAAAATCTGTTGTGTTTTATGGTCATGTTGTCATTATTTTATTTAACTGAAGATGAGATAAATAAGCTCAATATTATAGTAAAAATGTCAATGAGGAATAGAACAATAAAAGTACTCTGGAGTTAATTATTCCAGAGTTCTTTGCTATTCTGTTCCATTTTTTACATTATTTTTTATTTTTGTTTTCCCATCTGGAAATTTTCTATTGTCCTAATTTCAGTTCACTGATTCTTTGTCAGTGTCCAGTATTCTGATGAGTCTGTTAAAGGTATTCTTCAATTCTGTTACTTTTCTAGTGTTTTAGATTTCTACAATTTCCTTTGAATTCTTTCCTAGAGTTTCTATATCTCTACTTACATTACTGATCAATTTTTTGGCATTTTGCGCCCTGTTTTCATTAAGAGGCCTTAGCATATTAATCATAGTTAATTTAATTCCTGGTCTGATAATTCAAAAATTTCTGCCATACATGGGTCTTGTTCTGATCTTTACTTTGTCTCTTCAAACTGTGGATTTTTTTGTTTTTTTGTTTTTTACCTTTTAGTTTGACTTGTAATTTTTTGTCAAAATTGCACATGATGTATCAAGTAAAAAGAACTGAAGTAAATAGGCATTTAGTGTGAAGTTTTATGTTTATCTGGCTAGGAGTAAGGTTGTATTGTTTGCTGTAGCTATAGGTGTCAGAGGCCAAGATTGCCTCTAGTGTCCTTGTTTTTGTCTCTACCGTTATCTTTGGTTTTCCATAGAAACTTCTGAATTACTGTCTGAGGTTTGTAGTATTTACAACTTTAATGCACTATTCTTACAGGAGCCTAATTGATCTGGTGTTAATATGTGTTTGGGGGTTGGGGAATGAGAAGGAAATGTTACATAATTCTATAAGTAGTCTCCATGTTTTAGTAAGTCTACTTCCCTGAATTGTAGCCTCCTCCCCATCTCCTCTCTTAGGTAAGAAGATGGCTAGGGAGGCTGGAGATGGGTATAACACTTCCCTGGTATTGGTTAGTTGGTGGTCAAACCCAAGTTGGTTAGGCTCTGGTAAAATAATTTCTTACTAAGGCAGTCTTTTGTTAAGGAGAACACAATGTTCTGGTTGTGTTTCAAAATGGTTGCTTTTCCTTTCTTCCTGCTAGAAGCAAGAAGAGATTTTTATCTAGATTTCACCCTAAGAACCTGGTGGCTTCCGGCGGTAAATCTATACAAATGTGCTCTGCACACCCCCACCAAGACTGGATACTCTCACAGCTTTTAATTTTCAAGATAGTCCACACCGAGCCTCTAGAAATCTATCAAATAAAATTTAAGTGTTTCTACCTTTGGGCCTGTGCATCAAGTAGTGATTCTCTGTATCTGCTTCTCTCTCTAGTTTGTGAGGCACTAGATTTCTCTGTGACCTCAATTCTCTGCTAGTTCTAAGAAGAGTTGTTGATTTTCAGTTTGTCCAGCTTCTTTCTTGTTGTGAGACTGAAGGTGACAATTTCTAAGCCCTTTTCCAAGTCCAACTTCATTGAACCAGAAACCAGAAATCTACTATGGGAATAAAAAGGGAAGAAAATATATATAAACAATTATCTTGGAAATAACCTTTTTCCCCCCATAATTGTTTACAAACATAAAATAAGATTTCATTACAATAAAGCCTTAGGCAACA
>NW_012143857.1:2232904-2234297 GCF_000956105.1 Propithecus coquereli
TACATGGTGATATTTAATCACAAATATGTAAAGAAAGGGATTAATGGAAACTATTGTCTATATAGAAGGAAAAGAAGGTATAAAATGACAGCTATTTTCAGAAAACAGGTTCAATTTGGCAGGCCTGGTAGTTTTTTGGTTTTGCTGGGAGTAGGGACATTCTGTTGTATAGTGATGATCAATTTCTTTCCTACCAGATTCTAGTTTTCTTTTATAAAATCCCATCAATAATTTAGTTTCTGGAAATTTCTCCTGGACTCTGTTATGAGTCTAATTAGTGGTCCCAGTGTCCAGGAGTACTATAATTTCCATTTCTTACTGTGTTTCTAATTATTTTCAGCAAAAGATAAGGAATCAGATGTAATACCTGCCATCTAAGGCTGGAAGTTTCACTATTTTATTAAGTATTTTTTTAATTATCTATTTCTAGAGAAGCTACACTGCAATTAAGTGTCTATATGATGCTGAACATACCCCATTCCCATGTAAATTTTAATATTTCTTCTCAAGTCAATATTTTTAAAAATCAATATGTAAAACTGTCAATATGTGTCAATAAACATAAAATTTATATATCAACTATTTGCTTATAATGGAGAAAAAATTAATATTTACATGCCAGGATAAAATAAAATTATTTTCATTTATGCATGAGTTAATATGTAAAGGATTAACATCTTTGAATTTGAAATCATGCTCTCAATCCATTATGTACAGTCATGTTACACAGATATTTACATATATTTTAATTTTAAAAATATAATTATAGTGGTGATTTTTCTCATTTCCAATAGAATACTTTACAATTCTTTTGATAAATCTACTATCAACTGTCCATTTTAATAATTATTTATTCAGATATTCCTTTAATATCTACTTTACTCCAATGTTGTATTAGTTGAGTATGTAGTATCGAAACACATATATCCTGTCCACATTGAACTTACATTTTTTCATTGA
This sequence comes from Propithecus coquereli, assembly GCF_000956105.1. Classification (NCBI taxonomy): domain Eukaryota; kingdom Metazoa; phylum Chordata; class Mammalia; order Primates; family Indriidae; genus Propithecus; species Propithecus coquereli. The sequence goes on from NW_012143857.1 coordinate 2,233,865, forward strand.
ACAATTACTGCAAAAGCATAATTTAGTGGACTCCTAGTTAAGAATGTTTAGGGTTAATAAATTTCAAAATTAGTGGAGTTTGTTTCACTCCTCTGGACTCTTTTGACATAAGTAACCATTAGGTGAATATATGATTTTGAATCTCATACCGTGGCTTATGTACACCTAGCCGTTTAACAACTTCTGAATATGAATTTCACCAATGTATAACAAAAAATTAATCAACTAATTTGGAATAGTACTCTAAAATTCAGATTTACAGTAAACAGCAACACTATAAAATGTATTATTGAGGTAAAATTCTAGTATTTATTTTTGCCTATCTATTTCTAGGAAGATAGAATATTCATAAATACACTAAATATAAACTTATTGTTTCCACTTAGAATTTGTCAAATCTTCCATACCTGAGATTCAAACATATTATCTATTC
>NW_012143857.1:2236021-2238095 GCF_000956105.1 Propithecus coquereli
TATTATATATTTTTCTCTTTTCTTCTTTTGCAAGATAATCACAGCTACTATGTTTCTTTTGTTAGACCTTTCATATAACACATTTAGTTTTTTTTACCTTTTCTGTTATATTTTGTTTCCCCATTTTACTGATTTCAGATTTTATTCCTTTTATATCTTTCTTTACGCATTCTTTGGGTTTATTTTGTTTTATTTTTATCTTTTCAAGTTTAATATTTAGTTTTAAATTATAAGTCATTGCTTTTCTGAAATTACTCCTTTGAAAGCTATAAATATCTAGTGCTATCCTGTCAACCCAATTCATATATATGTGCTTAAAAAACTTGTTTGCGCCGTGGCCCAAGTAACACTAAAGTCAACAAGCCCCACACATTTGGTTTGATTGATAACAAGACTAATTAATACATATTCCCTGTCCTAACGGTGGTCTATTTAGCAACACAGATAGTTAAGAAATGCACTCAATATACTGGATGAATATTAGGATATAAATAAGGAAATGATGCAGGGAAGCTAGAAAGACACACAAGTATTTCTTGGTTCAAGTTAGGAAGTTTGTAGGCCTTGCAGATAAGTCACATCTGAATAGGGGTTTGCGCCAATAAAAGATATTTGCCAAATAAGCAAGACGAGGAAAAAAATGTCCCAGGCAGACAGAGACATCATGTCAGAATCAAGGAGTAGAGCATTGCCAATTTCAGGAAGAGAACACAATCAGTGTGTAGATCATGGATAATGGGTTGGTTATGTAATATCAAGACAAAAATACTTTTCTAACTGACAAATAAAAATTGTATGTATTTATCATGTACAACATGATATTTTGATATTTGTATACATTGTAGAATGGCTACATTGAGCTAATTAACATATGCATCACCTCACATATTTATCATTTTTTGTGGTGAGAATGGGTAAAATCTACTCGCTTGGTATACAAATACTCCCAATTACACAATACTTTGTTACTGTATTAACTAAAGTCACCATGCTTTATAATAGATCTCTTAAACTTACTCCTCATGTCTAACTGAAATTTTGTATCCTTTGACCAACATCTCTTCAATCTTTTCATACCTACCCAACTCTTGTTAACCACGATTCTACCCTCTGCTTTTATGAGTTTTTGATATTTTTAAATTCCACGTATAAGTGAGATTATGCAATATTTGTCTTTCTATACCTGGCTTACTTAAATTAACATAATGTCCTACAGATAAGACAGAAACAAATCTGAGTACATTGAATAGAACTGAGACAAATCATAAAGGGTCTTAAATGTCAAGTTGATCCCTTGGATTTATCCTGAATCCAATGGATATGTTACCAAAAGATTTCAAGCAAGTAAGTGGCACATGATTAATTGTTGTTTAAAAAAAATTTGGTAGATGTGTGAAATAAGTAGGATTTAAGAAATTCTTAAAATTTGGTCTAGATTTATGTATAAATATAACTAGACTATCAGAGAGAAATGGAAAATGGGGCATGAATTTGTGAAATACTGTAGATGGCATTAATTTCATTTAGAAAATGAGTATATATGAGAGATTACAGGAGAAGGAGAAGTAAAGCTTGGTTTAAAACCCTATATTAGGTCATGGTAAGTGGTTGGTGTCACAAAAACAATGAATGGAAGGTCAGGTTTACTATTAAAGTTGTGAGATTAGTTTTGGACTTGGAAATCAAGTGGCTTGGGATAATTAATTAATGGCTGATGTCACTGAAACCAATGGAGAAGAGAGCTTCATAAAAGATGAACATAATATAATGTTCAATATTATATCACATAATGAATTTTGGTCACATTTATTTTGGCATGTACAGTATTACTAATGGCTTGAGAAAGTGTGGATTTCATAATGTGTATTCGAAGTCACACTGCTGTGGATTAAGAAGTGAATAGCAATGATGGAAAAGCAGCAACTAAATGTTATGGAGATCGGCTCTGAAGAAATGAAAGATAAACATAAAGAAGATGCTTTGAATTTCCATTGTTATTTTTGAAATGGTAGAACGTATATATGTGATAAGGAAATAGAATAAGCAAAAACAGCTTGCTATTACATAATCCAAA
>NW_012143857.1:2251045-2254767 GCF_000956105.1 Propithecus coquereli
TTCAATTACAATATTTGTTCTTAATTGCTTCTTACAAAGGAAGAGGGAAAACTTTTTAATCAGTGTGATTATAAAATATATTTTTGTCCAGTATAAAATCTCCTGTATGCATTTCAAATTACTATTATTCCACACAGTCACTGGGAATTCTACTTCTTGTACACAATCAGGTCGGTGTTATAATGGGACAACTTTTTTAGACTGAACTACATGTCTAAGAATTCCCTTTTCTATATGTTTTTGGTTAGAGTTGGCCACAAGAGAGATTCTTGTGGAAGGTTTGGAAGGTTGAAACAAAGCAGGAGCCATTTGGTAGCATACACATATTCTCACTTATACACTCGTCCTCTCAGTATGGTATGACAGCAGCTAGGCCTGCAACTGCTCCACTTTCCCTTAGATCTTTCTTCAGCACGGGAGACTCTAGGTCCAAGTGTTTAGCTCTAGACACTTGGCTTCTGAGGACACCCACGCCATCAAAGACAGAGGCAATAAGAGCTGACGTAAATTTTACTTTTTCCTAATGGATTCCAGCTTATTCTTGATCTCTCCCACTTTATTACATCTGTCTCTTTTTCCAAACTGACTGTCCTAGGACTTAGAACTCTAACATCATATGTGAAGACAACAGACTTGCCAGACTGCTTCACTAGCTCCCACAGTTGCATAAGGTCGAAAAAGACCAAATGTGGTGTCCAGCCTCCAAGAGGTTCCTCAACGTTCCTAGCCTCCTGGTATTCACATCCTTGTGTAGTACTCTTCCACATTGTAACCAAGAGAATACAGAATAAGTGATGATGTATAACTACCAAGATTAGGATACGAAAAAATGTACATTTTGTCTCAGGCAAGCTCATGGTCTCTTTCTCTATTGGATGACTCACTCTGGGGGAACAAGCTGTTATGTTGTGAACAGTTCTATGAAAATTCCATGTGTGAAAGAGCTGAAGTTTCTGGCTAATTAAACAACTGAGAACTAACTGCCAACAACCACTTGAGTGAGCTTATAAGCAAATCCTTCCCACTTGGCCTTCAGATACGACTGCAGCCCTGACCAACAAATTGACTGCAACCTCATGAAAGACCCTGAGCCAGAACCACCTACCTAAATTCTCCCCAACTCACAGAAACTGTGAGAACATAATGGTTTGTTGTTTTAAGCCGCTAAATTTTAAGGTAATTTATAACACAGCTCTCTTTATGTGTACGGCATCTTTTTTCTCTGTGTATTTTGACACTAGGTAAAGTGTTTAAATGTCAATTACTAAGAAGAATATGAGGTGGAAACAGCCTTACCATTTTTGCAACACACAAATGGGGAGGGAGGGGTCAGTTTTTCTCTTTCCTAAGTTTATGAATTTCCAAAGTCACTTCGTCTTGTGTCATGACTTTCAACATCACCTATAAATTGTATTTCAATAATATGTATATAGGCCTCTCTCATTTCTTTAATTATCAGATTCATATATGTAAGCAGTTTTTGACATCTTCAAAAGATAGCAAAAAGACACATTGAGCCTAACATGTTCCACATATCTCATATTCCATTGCACTTGATAATCGCTTTGTGAAAATTGTCTATTGATTCTAACAACTTTCATGACATCATTTTTTTCTCTGTAGGGAAAAGTGAGCAGCTCACTATCATTATCTTTTGAATTTTGACAATTAAGATCCTTTTCTATTTCTTTGTTTGTTGCTTCCGTTGTCAAACTGGGTTATGAAAGCATGAGTTTCTTGCTTATGATATGCTATTTTTAGCCTTATGAATGTGAAATAACAGTGAAAATGCCAGCATCAATAAAAATAAATTCTCCATCTGGTTTCCTAATTACCGTATTGCATCTATGGGTGTCTATTCTCTTGCTTTCTGAGTTTCTAACACTGATAGAATATCAGTGGCAGGTTTTTTTATGCCAGTGATGCATGGGGGTTGGGGGGAGACTCCTAACGGCAACGCTACTGAGGTCATTTCTCAATAGTTATGGGAGACATTTCTGGAAGTTCAATCTAGAATTTCCATTTACATTCTTCCTCTTTTCTGTTAAGCCCTTTTAAGTTCTATGGTAATTTCTATATGCTTCAGCCAAGTCAAACTTAAACGTTTTCACTTCCTCCACCTATACTTGAACCCAGTGTTCCTCATCTCACATAATTCTATTCATTCAGTTGCTTGAATATAATTCTTGGAGTCATCCTTTACTCCTTTTGTCTCATCCTCATACGCAAAACAATAGCAAATCCTATTGGCTAATATTGCTTTGAAATTCATTCAGAATCCCACCATATTTTGCTATCACTACCTTTGTCTCCAAGATTAAAGCCAACCTCACCTCTCTACTTAATTATTGTAATGCCCTTTTAACTTGTTCGTCCAATTCTAATCATGTCTTCCTATAACCTTTCCTCCATAAAGTAAATAGAGAAATGCAAAAATATCAGTTATATCTCACTGATATATATCTCACTGGCCTTGTAAAAAACAGCAGCAATCTCTCATCAGTTTACTCTCTAGCCACCTTATCCTGCTTTATTTTTTCCTATAGCACTTATCACTTTCTAATATAAGAAATATTTTCTCAGAATTGGTCTACTGGTTATTTAACCAGTTTTTGTACTTCCACCGAAAAAACCATAAGCCATAGAGGTAAATAACATTTTTATGTATGTTTACTGCTTTATCTGCAGAATCTAGAACACCAGCTAGTACATAATAGGGTGGTCAATAAATATTTGTTGGACAAATGAACAGCAGCCTTCCACTAAAATCTCTAATGGCTTCTCATCTCCCTAAGAATGAAGCTCATGGTGATTTTCATCACTATAATGCCCCACACGGTCTTGCCCTCTGCTAACTCTCTGACCTCATCCCTACCTGTACACTCTTCTCTAGCCATATCGGCGTCACTCCTTTTCTTTGGACAGGCCATCTGATCACTTTAGGGTCTTGGCAGTGGCTGTTCTTTCTGCCTAGAATGATCCTCCCCTGGGTTTCCACATACCTTCATCACTTCTCAGTATTTAATATTTTCCTTTTGATAGAACATAGTAATTTATTACATTCTTTGATTTTTAAAAAAGTCAACAGTGTAAATATAGTCTGATTTTAAACATGTATTTGAATTGGAAGCATATGGAACATCGTATGTTATTTTCAACCTATGAAAACATATGCAACTCCTCAGATAAGCTTAGAATAAGTGTCTAGAGTAATATTTTCTGTAGAAATGCAAACAATATATCAAATAGAATTTTAGCTTTGTAAAATGCCAAAGGAAGAACTTAGCCATTTGATAATTGCCAGAACCTTTACCTGAGAGCTCACCAGGACCATGAGTCATTGTTTAGGTGACAAGATGTCAGGATATGACAAGACATTCCTGTTATATAACATGACAAGAAGCTTAACCTAGTTCTAACGCTGAAAAATGCAAGTCAAAGTAAAACTAAAAATGAAATAGGTCTTCCTTAGTTTCTTTGATGAAAAGATATCAAAGGACTTTATAAAGTACTTCAATTTTCACAATGCACAAACTCAGAACTTGAGCCAAAAAGTAGGAGCTTTTATAAAAGGAGACTTAAACATTCCTTTAGTAGTATATACAGCAATCTGAAGGCAAGCCTGGCAAAAGAACACAGCTCTGTCAGAGTGACATGTTAACCATGAGGAAATAGTTTTTATTAAAAACAGAAGTTTTTTGGTGAATAGGAATTAAAAGTTT
>NW_012143857.1:2256123-2257183 GCF_000956105.1 Propithecus coquereli
CACTACTGTGTATTTCTCCAAGGGGGAAAAAAGTGGTCTATCAAGAAGATACCTATATATATCCTCATGTTCATTGCAGCATTATTCACAATAGCAAAGATATGAAATCAAGCTAAGTTTCCATCAATGGACAGATAGATAAAGAAAATGTGGAACATATACAAAATTAAATACTATTCAGCCATAAAAAAGAATGAAATCATGTTACTTACAATGGCATGGGTGGAACTAGAGGTCATTATGTTAAGTGAAATCAGCCAGGCATGGAAAGACGAAACTCTCACTCATATGTGGCAGCTAAAAAAGTAGATCTCATGGGGGTAGAGACTAAAATGATACATACCAGAGGATGAATAAGTTCTAATGTTTGATAGCAGAGAAGGATGACTATAGTTAACAACAATGTATTGTATATTTCAAAATAGCTATAAGAGAGGACTTGAAATGTCCCCAACACCTAGAAATGATAACTCCTCAAGCTGATAGGCACCTAAATATCCTGAGTTGATCATTACATAGTCTATGTATGTAACAAAATACCACATGTACTTCATGAATAGGTACAAATATTATGTATCAATAAAAATATCCCACAACCCTGACTTTCGAAATACTTTTAGAAATGGTAAAGGAGACAAAATGACACAGAAGGACAATGCCCATAAATGAATCTATCATAATCCCTGTTTTTTATGTTCTTTATAAAACTAAAATCAATAAATATAAATATTTATATTCAAATCAGTTTTGGAGACAGGGAATAAACATAATCAATAATATTAAAAATCTACATTACATGTTCCCCATTAAGATAAAAATAAAACTTGTTAAGATTGAATGCTTGGAACAAGGACGTAAGGATTTGTTTACCTGTTTTATTTTGTTTTTCCACTGGAGGTATTGAAATCTGCACTTTAACAATGAGTTATTTCCAAGTCTTTTAGGTATCTATATAGCTACCTTACCTATAAAGACAGTTTTAATTCATGAATACAGGATGGTTGATGAATATTCATCATTGAGATTTTACACATGTTATTATATGATAATATCATGCAAT
>NW_012143857.1:2260783-2270572 GCF_000956105.1 Propithecus coquereli
TAGAAATATTGCATTTTTATAGATCACTGAATTTCTTTGAATTTCTAATCATGTAGTGATACTAATTTTTTCATAGTAATATACTTGTTTCTAATTGTATTTCTAGAATTTACATTCCTAAAGAATAAACTATGACTTCGGATATTTTTATGTGTTCCGTACCTTTTCAAGGCTATGGAAATAAACTGGAGTTTAGTTTTTCTAATTTTTGTGTATTTGTGTAAACGTTCTCCTTATGCGGTACTTTATACCATGAGTGTTGCCTCTTGTTTTATTGAAATAAAAACTGAAAAAATAAGAAAACAAAAAAGAAACAAAACAAAAAAACTATATTATGATGAAAGAATGGAAAGTTGGAATGTTGTCCTAAAGAAAATAGGGAAGTTTTTATATAAATTTAGCACATTAACTGCCATGTGAGTTGTATTTAACTCACAGTAGCTTTGAGCCTGGGGCCTCATGAAGCACATATAACTCACACATCTCTTTACCTTGAGATATGTGAATTATTTTTCAGTTTTCATGTAACTCATGCACAGAAAACAATAAAAAATAAAAATTTTTCATTAAATTAGAAAGGATCATTTTGTTTTTGAAGTTTTTATTCTATTTTTGTAATAAAACACTGTGGTCCCAGGGATATTTTTTTTCTCGTGTGGCAGTCAATGTGTTAAATACATACATTTAAAATGACCACATTTTTTAAAACTATAAATCTTGTAATGAAATAACGTCAATGAAAAAGAATAGGTTTTTCAGTGACGTCAACTACATGATGTGTTTAAAAAAAGATAAACAACTTTAATAAATTAAATCACATTGAAACATTAATAATTTACAATGTCAATGTTGGCTTCATGAATTAACAGAAATATGCAAAGCGTCCTAAGTTATTATTTGGCAGTAATTACGAATTATAAGGTATACTCTGACCATAAAATAAATAGCAGCTTTCATTGTGATTATCACCTAATGAAATAATGGAACTTCTGTAGAAGTTTATGATTAAATTTAAAATTCAGTCATGAAATGTCTGTGAATCAAATTATTTCATCCTTAAAACTGGCTGCAAACAGTGAATCACTTGAAAAAAAACAGCTTAGATAACCAACAGTTGATGTACCAAAATTTGAATGACACTATTATTGTAGATTGTTTTCTCATCTAGTCATATAAACACATATATACAGCTAATTCATTTAAATAGAAGTAACACAAAGTTAAAATTTTCAAAGTAATATGCGGTAAGCTAAGATGATTTGGTGATACTTGTGTCAAATTTCTTCCATTCAAAATTGTTTTAGCACTATTTTTTGACATGGTTATATATTGCTGGACTCCATGGATGTCTTTCTATTAGATAGACTTAAAGTTACTTTCTGGGTATAATTTTGACACTATTCTTCCTTTATAACGTTCGTATCCAAAGAGTCACAATGGTGTTCTAGTGAAGAATGGATCTTCCTTAGGCTCTTAAACATTTTTACAATGCTGCTCTGCATTCATTTGGCTGTTAAAGTATATATCTGTGCACTTAACATGGAAGCTGTAGGGCAAAAAAGTTGAGCTTATTGTAATCTTAAAAGCTCAGTCGAGAAAACAGTATTTAAGAATAATTGTCTGAAATTTACTTAATCCATCTATGAATCTAATACTCTGAAATCTATTTTTGAATTAAACCAACCATGTCTATAAAATTGGTTTTATGAATTGGCCTTTGAGTTAATTCCATCCACAGAATATTTGGAGGAGTATTATCAAAATATTTACAAGAAACTGTTCCCCTCTATTTTATTCTAAGATTTTATTTGAAGAGCATTGATTAATCAATATGATAATAAATACATATTGCCAGGCAATAAATTGAAGGCATTATTGTAGAGGAATAGTATAATACAATGATTAAGAGTTTACATTTTTAAATTTTAAAGTCAATCAAATATGAGTTTTATTTACAGCTTGTTTCCTTAACAGATGAGTGGCCTTGGGTAAATTAGTCTTGTTTTATGTTTCCTTATTTTTATAAGCATATAATAGAACATCACATGTACATCCCTGGGCACATTTCATAGACTGAGTAAGAACTTATTAAATGTTAAGAAATATTTCTATTATTAATAATTTTTCATCTTGAAGAATATATGAAGAAAAAGTATCTTAGATCTTAAGTGAGGAATGGTTATACTGAACCTGCAAACTGTTTTACATGATATGGTTATGTCATTTTGTGCAACTGATTTTGTTTCCATCTTTATCTTACTGCTAAAATTTTAGAGCTCTACGTGTACTCACCTCTAGAAAATGTTTTTGACATTATGACTTCACTTTGCTCATTTGGAAAATTATTTCACCTTTGACTCATGTTTAAATTTTTGTTTAATTATAGCTAGCTTATTACTATTCTATAAAGCAACAGTGTCAGTGAGAGGTAAAATAGAAAATCACAAAGAGAGAGAGAGAAAAAGGAAGGGGGGAAGGAGGAAGGAAAAAAGGAAAATAAATTTTCTACTTTATCCATTCATTCATTCAACAAAGATAATTGATGAGCACCATAAACTTGTCCCTATGCTAAGAGTTGGTGATAAAAAGCAAAATGTTCATGATACTTGCCTTCAAGGCCTAAGAGGGGAGGCAGACACATAGTCCATGATGACAGGTGTTACTTGAATACTAATGTCATGTGATCACATTGTCTTAAGTGTCCTCCCATCTCCCAGTATCTTTTGACATATACTCTTCTATCCCTGTGTTGCCTAATTACTCTGTATTTTAATGTTTTCTTCTAGCCTCTCAATACCTTTTACTTCCAAGCTACAACAGCCCACTCCAAATATTATTATAAACCCATTTGAAACATTTAACGGTTGTTTTAAATATTAGAAGTGCATGTGATAAAATCTATAAAAAACATGAACAACTAAGATTGTGTCTTAAAGTGTTAGATTTTCCACATTTGTTTGTATATTAAAGGAGTCACACGTTATAACACAATGATGATGAAAATATTAGGAGCTTTATCTGAAGAGTAGGTATTTCTACAGTTTGATAATTATAGTACAGAAGCTGACTTACCATCCATTTTCATCTACATCACAAAATTATTGACCCAAATCAGCCAGACCAAATGAGTCCCATACCTGAAAGTTTAGTTCTCTAATACATTGAGTGTCTAGAATCTTCTTTTGTGGAAGTACCTGGCACTGGGCATACTAAAATGGATTAAATAAAATACAAATTCCTTGTGTAAGGTAATAATAGTGAAAATGCTCTATAAAAGTAAAGCAATTACTAAATATAAGATAAAATGGCTAAACAATCTATTATATTGAAAGAAGCCAAATAGAGGATAAGACTTTCTGTCACTGAGGGTCCAACCAAAGAAATGGAACCCTACCAAGGTAATTCAATAGAGAGAATTTAATAAGAGAAACTAATCACAACAGTTGCAAAAAGATGAAAGAACAAAGATGGTGAAATACAGATATTAGCAACAGACTATGGTGCTGCATCCACAGGGCTCAAGTTCAAAGACAGGAGTGGTTGTTACCAGAACTCAGGAGACTGAACTGCTTCATGGAATTTTTTTTTTTTTTTGAGACAGAGTCTCACTCTGTTGCCCAGGCTAGAGTGCCCTGGCATCAGCCTAGCTCACAGCAACCTCAAACTCCTGGGCTCAAGTGATCCTTCTGCCTCAGCCTCCCGAGTAGCTGGGATTACAGGCATGTGCCACCACGCCGGGCTAATTTTTCTATATATTTTTAGTTGTCTGATTAATTTCTGTCTATTTTTAGTAGAGACGGGGTCTCGCTCTTGCTCAGGCTGGTTTCGATCTCCTGAGCTTAAACAATCCACCCACCTTGGCCTCCCAGAGTGCTAGGATTACAGGCGTGAGCCACCGCGCCCAGCCTGCTTCATGGACTTAAAAGTTAGCAAATTTCAGTGCTAATGCCAGAGACATTACCTTAAGTGGAGAATGAGATAGTGCTTTGGCTTTCCTTCACCATCAGGTCTCCAATCTCCTGTCATAGCATACCAGTGATGAAATTTAACTGAAAGCTAATTTGCAGTGGAACCAGGGAATACAGTTTATATGAATCAGTACTTGAAACAGAGCAGAGCAGGGGAAAGAGGAGGTCTCAAAGCAAACAAGAAGTAACCAGTAAAATATTATTTAAAAAACGGTTACTCCTTTTTTTCTCATGTCCAAAAATTGTTAAGAATATTGATTTACATTTTTTGTTAACACTATTATAAATAGAGTTAAGACATGCTCTGAAATAATTTTTTTTGTTTTAATTTCAGAGTTTTACGGGGGTACACACATTTTGGTTACATAATTTGCTTTTGTACAGTTTGAGTCAAAGTTCTAAGTGTGCCCTTCACCCAGTTAGTGTACATCGTACCTATTAGGTATGAACTTACACATCCTACTCTTCCCAGCCCACCTGCTTGATTTCCCTTGAGTTTTCCTCTTCTACATGTGCACATAAGTGTTGATCAATTAGTTCCAATTTAATATGGAGTACATGTGGTGTTTGTTTTTGCATTCTTGTGATACTTCACTAACAATGGTCTCCAGTTCCATCCAGGTTGTTACAAAAGAAAGTAGATCACCATTTTTTGTTTCTATGGCTGAGTGATGCTCCCTGGTATACATATACCACATTTTATTAATCCACTCATGTATTGATGGACACTTGGGTTGTTTCCACATCTTTGCAATTGTGAATTGTGTTGCTACAAACATTCAAGTGCAAGTGTCTTTTTTATAAATGTCTTTTTTTCTTTGGGGTAGATACATAGTAGTGGGAATCCTGGATCAAATTGTAGGTCTACCTTTAGTTCTTTTTGAGATATTTTCAAACTAGTTTCCATAGAAGTTTTACTAGTTTGCAGTCCCATGAATAATGTATAATTGTACCTTTCTCTTCGCATCCATGCCAGCATCTGTTGTTTCAGGACTTTTTGCTAAAAGCCATTCTCAATGGAGTTAGGTGATATCTCCTTGCCGTTTTGATTTGTATTTCCTTGATGATTAGTGATGCTAAGCATTTTTCATGTGTTTCTTGGCCATTAGTCTACCTTCTTTTGAGAAGTTTCTTGTCATGTCTTTTGCCCACTTATTAATGAAAAATCTATTTGTCAATTCAATGAATCTACTTTGTGACCACATGCTGAAATGATTATAAATAGCAGTTTGTGTTGTTTATGTGCTTAAAACACAAAAAGATTTCTCAATGAACTTAGAACAAAATGGAAAGTTAGTACTCTTTTCTACCAGGCCCTACATGGCTCCTGCCTGTTCACATGAAATCATGCCTGGCTCCTTTCCCCTCTGACATGAGATTCCTTTTGCTGTGGCTGTTTTTCTTTTTTTCTAAAACAAATCAAACTTCTTCATCTTAATGTATTTAAACCTGCTCATTGGTCTCCCTGATAGACCTTCTTTATATATGTGTTTTAGCTGGCTTGGCATTGAGGTGTCAGCTGAACCTCCACACCATCAATGTAGGGTACAGATTTGTCTGGTTCAATTGGATATCCTTCCTTACAGTCAGTTAACTAGGTCTCTCTCTTTGCCTCCAGATGGATATGGCGAACAGATCTCCACATTTCACTCACTCAAATTTTCAAGAAAACTTTTATGGATATTTTCTATAAAATTTGTAACTTAGGTTTAGGAACAAAAAAGGTTGTAAACTTCATGTAAATGTCTTCAACTTGGTGTGCTTTTCAAGATGAATTTTCTCCATAACCTATAGGACTATTTAGATGGTTGCTCGGCTATTTATAAATTGGTTTTTGGTCTCCCTTTTGGACTTTCATTTGGGTATCTCTGACTTTCTTGGCAAAGAATCTCAATGTGAGGAATGTTAAAAGAAAAACTTTAGTCACATTAAATTTAACAGAGTTTATTTAAGCAAAGAATGATTCATGAATCATGAACAGTCAGAATCAGAAGAGATTCAGAGAACTCTGCCCAGCAGCATGAGCAGCGAGCTTTCATAGGGTGAGCACGGAAACAAAGTAGAGAAATCACCTCATTGGCTACACATTTGCTTGATTTGGGCATCACATGTTGAAGCATTTGCCTAATGTGGGCATGGTCTGATCAATTGACTGTGATTGGCTGAAGTTTGGCTGTTTGTCATTGGCTAAACTCAGCTGTTTATTACAAAATATACAACTAAGTTAGGGTTCGATTTATGTACTAAGTTTGGTTGTGGTTTGTTGTGCAGAAACTCAAAGTACAAGGGACAGATTCGGGCTAATGGCCTACTGCTTATTTAATTTAACAAGAAGGATAAGTGGTAGCATGAAAAACTCCATTGTTTTCTCTGACATTGGTTATCTATTACATTATTATTGAGTACATTTTTTCTGTTTCTTCTTTTTTTATAAGTACAATGATATAACAAATCTAAACACATACTCTACATTGGTAAAAGGGTTTGTTATCCAAAAAGATAAAACAATAAGAAAATAGGCATGAAATAATGGCAAAATTAAGGAGAATAAAGCCATGATGAATAAATGAACAGCATGCCTTTCCTCTACAGTTGGCCATTGTATGATCAGTTCATATGCTGAAGGAAAGTCTGTCCTAAGCCTATTATTTTTATATTCATGGTATGTATTTTTAAGTTTGACTTCTTGGAAAAATGAAACTCATATGGTTTCAGTAACTGTAGCTTGTCGTTTTCCCATCCCTTTCACTGTGTAGTCCCTAATGCTGTATTTTGGTCCCATCTCTCTTTCATTCCCATCTCACTGAAACGTCTATTCTACTATCTTCTTAAGAGCCTTGGATCAATTCCCACTCATTTTTCAGCTCTGGCTTGTGTCTTGCTTTCCTCCTGGCTCTAAGCCGTGTTCCCACCATTTCGGCCCTTCCAACTTCAGTTCTTTCAGTAATCCCCACTGCATCCCACTTCTAGCTACACATTTACATTCTCTTTTGGCAAACTTCCATGCTTTCCTGCCCAATCCCAACTGCCTCATATACAGTGCCATTTAAATCTCAGAAATGAACCTCTAATTTTTTCAACTCTTCATAGATTATTTTCCAAATTATTTTTATTATTGAAACTATTCTTAATATCACTTCGACTTCCAAATGTGCAGTTCTTTGGACCACACACCCCATAACCTCAAAAACTAAATATTACATTTTCTCCCTTCTCTCTTATATTATTTCCTCTTTAAAGAAAAAATAAATAAAAAGCTCCACTATATTCTTGGCCTGGAGACCTTAAATTACTTCCAACACTGTACTTTAAAACTTCTCAGCTGTAATGTCTTACCACAATCACAAGATAAACCTGAATTCTTCCCAATACATATCTAGTCCAAATAGTAGTTTATTCCTTTTTATTTTCAAGTTCTCAAGTCCTAATAGCAGATTTATCCTTTCCCGAAATTTCATTCCTCTTTTCATAGGAATTCCCTGGAACCAAGTAACTTCTTTCTTGTTATTCCCATTATTATTATTATTTTTTTATTTGCACTGTCCAACAAAAAGAAGCCACTCATATTCATTCTCTGGCTTCACAGAGAGGCAGTGATTTTCTTCTCCTGCTCATTCGCGTCTGTGTTCTCAGTTTCACATCCCCTGACAGGGAGAGCTCAGTGCCACTCACACAGAATTCTACACTAAGCCTCATACGCTTAATGGTTACCAAAGTAGCAAAATAATTTCATATGAGCCCCCAAAGAAAAAATTTAACTCTTTGTGTTAGGGAGCTTATGGTATTCACCATTCTCTAAAATGTGGAGCCAATTCAGCTATTTCTCCTAACTGAATCTAGGCATATTGCTTGGAATAGAAACTCCTTATTACAAGATTCCAGAATATTCTGCTGAGGGTAGCCTCTGGCTGCAGGGGCATGTCTGGTCATAAACAGGACAAGGTGGAGGTGCTGGAAACTACCATATGGGAACATTGAAGAAATGGACTTCATGCATAGATACCTCAGATCCTTCCCTTCTCAAGTGGACTAGTGCTAAGTTTGTTTCCAAATGTATTTCCAGAAGGCTCGGTGAGATGGGGCCTTAGTTTCCTACAGCAATAACTTCCGCATTGAAGCATACCATTGTATTCCCTTCCTTTCCCTCCCACTTCTGCACCCTTTCCGTAACTCTTTGTGATTCCAAGATAAACTGTCTACACTCAAATTCTTGTCTCAGGGTGTACTTCTGAACTTCAAGAGGATGACTTCCATTTTGTTTCCATCCTCCCCATTATCTTGTGTCATAATTCCATACTCTCATTGAAGCCAGTATTGAAAGTTTGACTTAAAGTCTAAAAAAAATAAGATGGTATTGGAGACCCATAATTGTACTAGTAAGTAAATAAATAAATACTACTATTGTCCCCGCTCAGAGTTGTAATACTATACTGTATCTACTATATTTACCGTTCTAAGTTGTTTAAAATCATTGATAATTAACTTTTGGGCCACATTTATATTCAGGAGCCTTTTTTTTTGAAGGAGTTTAGGTCCAAGTTTGCACTTATTGCAATGAGGATTTAGTGCATATACGAATCGTGATAATATTTATTTTCTCAATAAATACATACTTTCAGTACTTAATATGTCCCAGTTATCATATTGAGGGCTTTATGCATATTTATACATTTAATCCTGAAAACAACTCTAGGAGATAGTTATTATCATTGTTCAAGTTTTGTGGAAGAGTTCAGAGGCAGAGATGATAAATAGCATGCCTAAGAAATGACAGTTAGCAAATGGCGGAGTCAGGAATCAGTATCCCTCTCTTCTCCCTGCCCAGTAGTCTCTGTATAGTATGTATATATTTAACCATTATTATGTTATCAGTTATACATTTCCAATAACATAAAGCTTAAGTTATCCAGGATAAAAGGTCATTCAAGTAACAAAATTTATTTTTAGCATACTAAGCTAACAATAACAATAATTCTCGGTTGTCAGACATATTCCTCTTCAGTGTTGTTTGCACCAAAATGCTTGACATTTAGTCTTTCATTGGTGTATATAAGTAAGTAATCTAATTTCTGTATGTATTTGTTAATTTATTTCTTATTCATAATTTCTATGAAGTTACAGGGAAATATCACATTACACTGTAAACAGCATTTATCATGAAAAATATTCCATATTCAACACCTCTGCAATTCCCTTCCCCTAGACTTCTACAACATGATCACCCTCATCTCACTCATTTCAACTCTTTCCTTTCTGTAATATCCCTGCCCAATGAGTATTCTTGACAAAATAGCCTTGGGGCCTCCTGTTTCTTCCATGGAACTCACAGAATAATAATTTTACAGAAATAAACTATTATTTTAAAAAGATTGGTTAAATAAAAAAATAAATGATCAAAATGAAAACATAACACAACAGCAACAACAATAACAAAACTTTCTACATTTACAATGTAGAAATATTCTACAATTATAATGAAGAAGGGCATATATGGGCCCTTTCTCATGGGTCACTCAATGGGCTATGCATTTTACAGATTTTATATTACTCAGTTCTAATAAAATTCTTTTGAATTTGGCAGTATTGCTACCATCTTACAGAAAAGAAAATTTAAAAATCTGAGAGATTTTCTAGAATATCTGCCTCTTTCCACTCTACTACGTGGGAATAGTGTAACTCATGGACAACTCATGTATAATGTGCATATAACTCTCAGTTTACTAATTAAATCTACACAGTCACCTATAGTCAAACAGTTTTATAAAAGCAAGTGGATTACCCATTTATTATCACTTTTATTCTAGCCCTTTTTGAACACAAT
>NW_012143857.1:2272687-2278757 GCF_000956105.1 Propithecus coquereli
CCTGATCCACATTTGTACCTATAAATAAATCACTAGTTTTGCTTTTCTTTTCTTTTTTTTTTTTTGTACTATAGTTTTGATTTTTTTCTTAAACTTCAAAAATATTAGGTAAGAAATTCAATAATGTTTCAAAACTTTCCTGAACTTCAGGTAAAACTGATGCACAGGAACCCATACTTTGACCAAACATCTTGACTATTTCTAAAGTTTGCTCATATATGTATTATCTTGTCCATTCTCAATAACAATTCAGAATTTCAGACTTGAATCATCTTATGTCTCCACTTTCTCATATTTTCAGACTGTCCTCCATTTCAGTATATCCACTGTCTCAATGTCATATCAGTCAGATGTTTTTGGGCTTGACATTGAGAAGCATGACCAGACACGCATCATAACCTATGAGAGGGAAGGGTGTATACTTAAGAATGTTAGCATCCCACTGAACTATTATGACAAATACCATGGATTTTGATATTTAAAAACTCCTTTGTCATGTATCAAAATAAGTTGTTTATATGGAACACTATTTTTCCAGACTTACTTTTTGTTATTAATATTTTGTACTATTTCTAAAGTTTGCTCATATCTGTTTTACTTTGTCCATTCTCAACAACAATTCTGTGTTTCAGGCTTGCATCATCTCATGTCTCCACTTCCTTACATTATCAGTCTGCCCTCCATATTTCTCCAGTACGTGTACTTGATACATATTTTTATCTTATTTATCATATTTTTATCTTATCTTTTATCTTACCAGATTCTAAACTTCAGTTTCTTGAGTGATGTCCCTTTTGACCTATCATTATGAATCCTACTGTATTTTGCAGGTCCACGGTATTCTTATACACACTCACACATACACACTCACATACAAACCCACACACATACACCCATGCAAATGGCCCAGGCACCTCAAGCGTGGGCCACAATGCACACCCAGAGGTGCACACACTTACATATGACCACTCTCACAATCACACATGTGCATACACTCACTCAGATGCACACATTCTTGCAAATACACACTTGCACATATATAACTACAAGCACCTGCAATACACAAACAGGTAATATATGCACACATACTCAGTACAAACTAACTTACACTAAAGCTTTATAAGATCTGAATAACTTAGTTGGAACATTTTTGTTTATCTTACACAGTGGGAATACATGTAACAATTTATTTGAATAGCATATTAATATTTTGGAAACTTTGAATTAATAGGATAGAGTTAATTCTTTATCATAACTATGTAAGTATTATCAATGTATCTTTCCTATCAGATCTCCTATTACTCTTCCTTTTTTGCCACCCTAATCCCAAAATAGATTGAGGCTCTACATTATAGGATTTATGTAAACCTAGCAAGAGAGTAATGATTTTACTTATTCTTTTCCCCCTGTTGGCTTATTATGCAACCCTTTAACTGTTAAATTAATACTTATTTTGTAATACTCAGTTCAAATGCCACTTCTGAAAAGATTTTACTAACTTCCCCATATACAATTCATTGGTTTCTCCCGTGTTCGATAGAATTTATTAATTCTATCTTACAACTATTTTGATTTTGAATTTTAGCAAATGTTATGCTTGTTTCCTTAGCTGAATTTTAAATATCTTGAGAACAAGAATAATAAGTATTTTTGGTAGCTGCCATTGTTTAAAAGGGTACTTGAAAAAATGTATAATAAATATTTATTAAAATAATAGAACATTTAAAAGTTTGATGTTTAAACCCTATGTGGGTTTATTTGTTAAAGAAAAGTGTGCTCCCTTTTCCAGAAAATACAGTATCAAGTATAGAGTCACTGTATTTGTTCTATCATTTTGGTAAAAAGTCCCAAAGTAAAAATGACTCCTTATGTCATGTAAATATAAAGTTTCCTCGTGTAATAGTCATGTTTACATTAGGATTTAAAAACTAAATGATAGAAAAATGCTGTGTCTTTATGCTTACAACAAGAGTAAATATTAAGGTGTAAAACAGAACATGTAAAAATGTGAATGTATTGGTTTAGGAAATAGTTTTATAATTAAAGATGA
Source organism: Propithecus coquereli (assembly GCF_000956105.1). Classification (NCBI taxonomy): domain Eukaryota; kingdom Metazoa; phylum Chordata; class Mammalia; order Primates; family Indriidae; genus Propithecus; species Propithecus coquereli. The sequence continues at coordinate 2,274,738 of NW_012143857.1, forward strand.
TGTCTTTATCATTCATCAGAGCAAGATCATGTTTCTAATCTGTCCATTTGTTGATATTTTGTAATTTTTGAATTTATTTATTTTAAATAATGAAATTATAATGACATGAAAATGATATAAGACTGTAAGTAATAATGAACCAATAGACAAGAAATTGAAAAGTAAGCAATCATGTTATGTTCTTAATGCTTTCCTTAGCATATTTCTGCAACTGATGCAGTAGCATCTTAACTGTAAGTATTCTCTAGAGATTAATAACAAAATTTTAGCTGATTTAACCATGGTTGATATCATTATAACATTTTCTGATACAATTTGTATTCAATTAAATGGATTTCAAACATTTGAAGAGAAATTAATGGCAGTCTAGTTTATGAAATGGTTTTTTTTTGTTTTGTTTTTTTATTTTGAGACAGAGTCTCACTCTGTTTTCGGGCTAGAGTGCCATGGCATCAGCCTAGCTCACAGCAACCTCAAACTCCTGGGCTCAAGCAATCCTCCTGTCTCAGCCTCTCGAGTAGCTGGGACTACAGGCATGTGCCACCATGCCCGGCTAAATTTTTTTTTATATATGTATATAGTTTTAGTTGTCCAGATCATTTCTTTCTATTTTTTAGTAGAGACAGTGTCTCGCTCTTGCTCAGGCTGATCTCGAACTCCTGACCTTGAGCGATCCACCCGCCTCGGCCTCCCAAAGTGCTAGGTTTACAAGCGTGAGCCACCGCGCCCGTCCTATAAAATGGTTTTGAATTAGATTACTACACTTAAAATTCCACTGAAAACCATGTGGCCTCATGAATGTTTTCTTGTGGGTGAAATATTCTCACAACCCTTAATTCTCCTTTAGTCATCTAGCACACGCTATTTATGTTCTATGTACCATATACCCTGTGGTTTTTCTGCCCTATAAAAATAAAGTGCTTACAAAATGGAATCACTGACGTTACAGAATGATGTTAATATTTTTATGTCATTTTATGAACAGTAATTAAAATTCTCTCTGTCATGTAAACATAGGCCTCCAAAGTACTTTTGAGATTGTTTTTCATACTTCTATAATGCTAAAACTGGGGTAATAACTGATGACGCATTGAATGTTTCTTAAGCAACCTATGAATCAGTTATTTTTATGTAAAATTCATTGAGGGATAAGTGCTCCACATTCAACTCCGCGGTTTAATAATATAGGAAAGAATCATATTCAATTATTCGAGTCCCATCTTGCTATGTTCACATTTCTTTCTCTGGTTTCTGACTTCACTATAAAATGGAGGAAAATCATATCTAAGCATATGATTTTCTGCATAGAATTGAATCAACAAAAAGATCAATTAATTAATGAGATGTTGATTTTAAGCATTTTGCAGTCACCATTTATTGATTAATATCCAATTTTAAAATGACAATTTTTCTTAAAAGTAAATAATTCTGGAAAATGTACGGTCAGGTCATTAATAGACTTTAAAGTTATTAAGAAAGGGTTTGTGCCTGAATTCTGAAATTTATACCATGTAAAAGCTATTTAATTTTTGGAAAATTACTTGAATTCTTAAATCTGTTTTCTCATTTTTCAATGTGAGTATTAATGAATACTTCATTGTATTATGTTTTGCAGAGTGTCTGGGACTTGAAAAAAATCCTCAATTATGTGACCAGTTATATTTCTGTAAATTGCACAATGAGACATAATAATATGTTCTTGAGAGAAAACACTGCATTTGTCAAGTGATATGTAATGTTAACATGATGTATTATTTTTAAACATTTCTATACTTCTTTATAGGAAAGATATAGAAAATGTTTAAAGATAATGGCCCAGAAATTGCACACATTTGTCCAAATATCCTTCGGTAGCTTGCTAATCAACAAGGATGGCTGGAAAATTTGTTGCTTAGCTAGGAGACCATTTGCCCAGCTGTAAGTAGTGTCCAATTGCTGAAGGAAAAAGCTGTGACTGGGTATTAGAGAATACGTAGATGGCTCTCCCTTAATCTCTTTACATTTATTATAAGTATATAAGTTAATTTTATTCTTCCATCCTATTATATTTAGTCTTACTTAAATCTGTTCTTTTTCATTCTCCTTACCTTTGCTGGCTTGAAAAAATTCTTTTTTATTTCCTGACCATACCCACTCCAGGTAATTTGACTACTTTATGTGGCTCTCTGAGCCAGACATTGTCATCTTCATCCTTCCTTGTCATGCTGAATGCCAAAGTACAGGCTGTCCGAAAGCAGCCTTATCTTTCTGTGCTGATGTATTCTCTCTTTCCCTCTTTTGATATGTGCAGAGGTAGTTCAGCAAGTCCAACTTGAGTGTTTTCCTGGAGACTATGTTGATTTTATTTACAGAAAATTTTGTTCTTCATGTTACAATGTATTACCTAACAATCCCATCATAAAACCTATCTGAGAAAAATCCAAGAGAAAGAATGCTTTTCTTTCCTACTAGACACTGTATAATTTGAGGTCTTGTTCCCTGTCAGTTTATGTTGGAGTACACATTGCCAAAGCAATCAATGAGCTTTGAATCAGAGAACGTGGGGTTATATAAGCCTGCCCCATCACACTGATCTCTAAGAACTCTCTATATATACATATGTATTTAAGTAATATAAATATGCATATTAACAGATCTTATTTTGTTTTATTTCAGGTAGAGAGCATTGTCACTTTTTCCCATAAAGTCCATACTTTATTCATATTTTCTCATTTATTTCCTTAATGTGTTTGTGTGTGTGTGTGTGTGTCTCATTAAACCACATAACATTTAGTAGACCTGTCTCTGAAGGATTCTCCTGGTTGTGACAGTTTCTCAGACTTTCCTTGTATGATATTGATAGTTATGAGGATTACTGGTAAGCATTTTATAGAATGCCCTTCAATTGAGTGTTGAAATTTCATACTTTCTAATTTAGTATTTTTATATTTTGTTTATCTCAATTCCCCTTTCAATAATTTGTTTCTAAAAGTAGTAACTCTGGTGTGCTGAATGTTTAGTTTTATTGTTTCTATATATTTTTGTAAAATGGGGAATATTTTACATTTGATCAAAAGTATCTTTTTCCTTCTGAGCTTCGATTTAGATAATTTTTACTAATCTATCCTCCAATATAGTTTTCAGCTGTATTTCTGCAACTTAATTGCTATTAAATTCAACTTTTGAGCTTTTAATATTAATACTAATTCCTGGATTAGGTTCTAGTACATCTGTTTTCAAATCACCCTTATTCCTAGGTTATAGCAATTCAATTGATCAAGCTAAAATACTGGGTATTTTTCAATGTTCTTTATCCTTTATGGTCCTTGAACTGCAATTATTTTTTCTTCTCACTTTGATCCTACTAAAATTCCTTTTTCTTTTTTTAGCCTCCTAGTCAACACTAGGTACAAAACTTTTTATCTCTAATTCAGTATGATTACAAATCAGTATATACCTTAAGGTGAGAAGCAATGCAGAATATTGTGTTTACCTCTTTTTTGTCCCTTTTCTTCAGAATATTAGCATATGAATGCCCTTCTGGCCATGTACTCTAATATTTCTCTTCTCTGAGCCCATGAAACTGTTGAAAACTCAGCTTACCTAGGACTTTGTACACCGCTCTATAATCACATTAACTTCTTGCACAATGTTTGCTGCTATTGGACAGGTGACTAGGGGAAAGAGTAGAGTAGCAGATTAGGCTCACCTCAAAGTGTTCATTCTGTGTCCATAGACTTGACCTCTCAAATCCTGACTTCCTTTATCATCAAACAGCTTTTCTTGTTGTTTTTGGACAAACGTTAGTCTTTTGTAAACAAACCATATTATCCAAAAGAGGAAATTTTTCAGCTCACTACTATTTGTCTTCAATCTTTGTACATTCTGTTCTTACTATCTGAAACACCTTGCACAAACTATTCATCTGGTTGTGCTTTTCCTGTACTATCAAAGTCCATTAAGGTATTATTACTTTATAATTCATATAAACCACTTTATATATATATGTAACACAATTATTTGATCTATAACTCATAAATA
>NW_012143857.1:2278807-2280548 GCF_000956105.1 Propithecus coquereli
GGCTGGTTTTGAACTCCTGAGCTCAAACAATCCACCCGCCTCGGCCTCCCAGAGAGCTAGGATTACAGGCGTGAGCCACTGCGCCCGGCCTATTTCTTTATAATAACTATACAGCATTTTAGGGTGAGTATACTTGAAAAATAGTGTATCAGGCCATGCACAGTGTATCCTGGACAGAATTAGAATTCAGCATAACTGTAAATTACAAAGAAATATAATTATGTGCAAAATGAGCAAAAATGGAGGATAGGGAGGAAAGTATGTCAGAAGAAAAAATTTCAGCATGACAGTTACATGATGACTATATGCAGATTGGTACTAAAAACCAAACTGTCAGACTGAAACAGACAAGTAACATGAGTAGGCAGTCTAGTGTGGTTACTTGCAAAAAGAAAAGGATATGTCACGTTGTGTCAACTCAACTGTTTTTTTGTGGCCTACGTTACATTTTGCGCTAAGTCTTGTTCCACTGGATTTTGAAGCTGGCCGGTCTTTCCCTCTCAAGTTCCTCACTGCGTGGCTGCTTAGATGTAAATGTGATTGTAGGTAGCCAGATGACTTAAAAAGAGTTTATACACAAGGGATATAGGCAGGTGGCTCTTTATTCTACTTAGATGACTCAAAAACTGGTTTGGATGTATAAAAACCAGTAAAGATTTTTCTTTATGTCATAGAATGCTAATATATGTATCAAGATGTAAAGTGTACGTCACTTTAAAATATATACAAACATATACAGTGCAAACAATTTGCAATTTTAGAATATTTTAATTATTCCTGAACATCACATCTTTACACAGTAATGCTAATTATACATTAATACTATCAAATTATCATTTGTTTTATTAAAAAACTATGAATGGTTAGAAAATATAATACATGTTATAAATATATACATATTTCTCAGAAACCATTATAAAAATAGGTAACTTTTCTTTCCACTCATTGGTTATTATTTTAAAATATTTTAGTTATATTACAAAAAATAAATTTTTAACCAACTTTAGCTTGAATGAAATATAAATGAAAGAATTTAAAGGCAAATCATTCTATCATCTGATTTGAAATTAACAAGTCTGGGCTGAGGATAATATTAGTATTTAAGTCTCAGTTAAGCTAGGAGACAGAGGATGACTTAGGTATTGTAAGAGCTCTTAGGAGAGTCAGAGTCATAACAAAGAAGATTGTGTTGACCCTTAGAAGAAAAAGTGAGAAAAAGAGCAAGATTAAAGACATAAAAACTATAACAACAACTGAATTTATTTTGATGAGCTGAAAAGGCTATGGATGACTTCACTTTCTGTGAAGTCCTGTGCCTACTCATGGAAAAATAATGAATCTCCTGCCTTTCAAGATGAAATAATTCCCTGGGAGCTGGATATTTATATTATTTGGCAGCATGGTTCAATATTATTGGTATAGGCTCACATACAGTTGAAGATTATTAAACCATTCTTCCTGCAAGTCATTAAATCGGGTACTCATTTAGAATGTTCCCACTGTTTGCTCTATATCTGGTAACATCTATTGACCACCTGATCCACATTTGTACCTATAAATAAATCACTAGTTTTGCTTTTCTTTTCTTTTTTTTTTTTTTGACTATAGTTTTGATTTTTTTCTTAAACTTCAAAAATATTAGGTAAGCAAGTCATTAAATCGGGTACTCATTTAGAATGTTCCCACTGTTTGCTCTATATCTGGTAACATCTATTGACCACCTGATCCACATTTGTACCTA
>NW_012143857.1:2292478-2294587 GCF_000956105.1 Propithecus coquereli
TATACAGGTACCTTAATATGGTTTTATATGGTAACACAAATTTATTTCTCATTTTCCGAAAATCCAAAGGATAGCACCTAGTTGTGGCCTTCCTGTGGTCATATAGGGACCAACATATATTCACTGAGTGGTTCTGTCTCCTCATCTAGAAACTCTGATCTCTTTCTATTCAGATAATAAACGGGGTAAGAAAATATGCAGAAGGCACTCTGCTTCCTAAACTTTATGAAAAAAATTATACATTATTTCTGTATGTTACAACTTCATTTTTGACAGCTAAGTACATGGTACCTAAGTATATGTCCCTTGCTAGGGACAATTAGACATACATTAATAATCCAGCTGTGTGCCGGAGAAGATGATGGAGTGGGTTTAGGGATTTGGTGTAGTTCACAATGGTCTTCTCCATATCAAGAGCTAATTTGTTTTCTTTTAGTATTTTAGTTTTGTTTTTCATTTCGTGGCATTTATATTTTTGATATTTTAGAATTTTAGAAGAATTCTTGATTTATATCAAAACTGCAAAGGTAATAGAGAGAGATTCTCACATACTCCACATCCAGTTTCCCATTTGTTAATATCGTAGAGGTACATACCTCACTATGGTACATTTGCCACCGTTAATGTCCAAATGTTGACACATTCCTATTAACTAAAGTCTATACTTTATTCAGACTTTGTTAGATTTTGCTTAGTAATGTTTTTCTGTTGTAGGATACTATGTTACATTTAGTTTTCATGTCTCCTTGGGCTCCTCCTGAGAGAGTTTCTCAAATTTTCCTTGTTTTTGATTACCTTCACAGTTTTCAAGAGCCTTGATTAGGTATTTTGTAGAATATACCTCAACTGGGATTTGTCTGTTGTTTTTCTCATGATTTGATTGAAGTTATGAGCTTTGAGAGAAAGACCACAGAGATAAAGTGACATTCTCATCCTATCAGATCAAAAGAGCACACTATCGATGAGGCTTAACATTGTTGATGTGAATCTTGCTCACCTGATTGATGAACCTTTATTACCTGGGTGATCATTTTGTTTATAACAGAAGTACTAGCATGTGTGTAAGCTATTTGGGAAAATAGAGGAAAAAGCAGAAAATGGAAAATGCCAGAGAATCAGGGGAGATGATATTCACCTAGTCCACATGTGGAAATTTTGTCATTTACAAGAACAGGGCTTTCTTAGCAACTGGAGAAAAGGCAGGGCGTGGTGCCAGATTGCTTCTCTTTTCTCAGGAAAATGAAAAGCAAAATCATTAGCTAGGAATGTTGATAGAATAAGATATGCTGACTGTGGAGAAGTGAGAAAGCATGTGCAATGTGAAGGCAGCCTTTATATTTATTTAGATGGTCCCAAATTTACCATGGTTTGACTTAGCAATTTTTCAGCTTTACAATGGTGTGAAAACAATATTCATTCAGCAGAAACCTTGCTCTGAGTACCCATACAACCATGCTGTTTTTCACTTTCAGTTTAATACTCAATAAATTACATGTGATAGTCAATACTTCATTATAAAATAGGCTTTGTGTTAGATGATTTTTCCCAAGTATAAGCTAATGTAAGTGCTCTGAGGTAGGCTAGGTTAAGCTATAATATTTGGTAGGTTAGGTGTATTAAATACATTTTTGACTTAAGATATTTTTGATTTATGATGGGTTTATTGAGATGTAACTTCATCGTAAGTCAAGGAGCATCTTTCTTTCTGTCTTTCTTTCTATCGTTCTTCCTTTCTTTCTTTTTCTTTGCCACATACATATTTACACCAACACGCTAGTGTTTGTATATGCAAAACTAAAAGCCAAAGTGAATCATGTGTATTCCTATCCCAAATATTATTAACTCTGTATTGATACCAATGTTCACAAACAGTGTATTTGTGTGTGCATGTGTGTTTTATTCAGATTCAACTTCATCATTCATAAGATCTTTGTTCACCTGAACAAAACTGAGTTACTGACTTTTGCCATGAGGGTTCATGCCTAGAGGAGAAAAAAAAAATGTATTTAAATAAAGGATAATAAAAATTCCTACGTTACAACACAGATATTTCCATTCAAGAACCATGGAGAAAATATCATTTTTCTTGTGTAAATAATCCATGTTATC
>NW_012143857.1:2294637-2296341 GCF_000956105.1 Propithecus coquereli
TTCTGTTGTAGGATACTATGTTACATTTAGTTTTCATGTCTCCTTGGGCTCCTCCTGAGAGAGTTTCTCAAATTTTCCTTGTTTTTGATTACCTTATAACAAATATATATTATACATACGTAGTGTGACTTCATTTCAATTATGATAGCACATTGCCTAAAATAAGGTATACTTTAAAACAATGTTTCTAAATGTGTGGTTTTAGACAGATTGGAAAGATCATGCAAAAATAAAATGGACATAGATATCATTCACAGTTTTAGAAAAAGTTAGCATGACTGTCTGACAAAACTAAATTGATTTCTGCAGAAGCCCATTTACCATCAGGGAACATTTTATGTCTGACAGATAGGATATTAATAGTCAAAGACACACTCTGTTGTTCGTTAAGTGTCGCACCTGAACAGATACTTAAGATCACCTGTAGAAAATAAGACCAATCATTCTAAAATTTTCAAGACACCTGTGGAGAAGTGACAGTGGGAGCTAATCAGCTTGTAGAAAATTATTCTAATGAGCTTCTAAGTGTTTTTTCCTTCTCTTTTGGCTTGATAATGTTCTACCTATTAATTGTATTCAGATATGATCTATATAAAAACTTTCATGCTCTTTATGCTTTATCCTGTTACGTTCCAGTTTCTGGGAATATAACAGTAAGCAAATGGTTGTAGAAAAAATAAATGTGTAAAGACTATAACATCATACAAGATGCTATGGATTTGGAAAAAAATGAAGCAAGAAAGGGGGCTACGAACTGTTGGGAAATGAAACTTCTAGATAATATGGTGGGGAAACAATCACTGCAAAAGCAACAGCTACATAAAGACTTGAAGAAGGCAAAGAAGTGAGCCAGAGGGTTAAGTGGAAGAGGAGATTCGAGGGCAGAGGGGACTTAGGGAATAGTTCTGAAGATGGAATTTGCTCTGATAAGTGCAAGAAAGGAACAGAATGAAAAACGGGATGAGCAGTTGGGCAAGTATTTGAAGAAATAACAGAGAAAGGCAAGGAGAGTTTGGCAATGGGAGAGGGAGAGTCTCCATAGGGCCTAGTCACTCACTGTAAGGTCTTTTACTGTGAGTGAGGTAAGAACTTGGCCACTGAAGAGTTCAAGCAGAGGTTTGACATGTTCTTAATAACATATTACGAAGTTTATTCTGTATGAGGAATGAAATCACAAAAAGTAAGGGCAAAATTAGGGATGTTGGTCACATGGTGGCTGCAGCAATCCAGGTGAAAGATTATTGTGCCTTGGATTCTGGTGGTGGTCCTGGTGATGAGGTAGCAGAGGTCAAAACCTGAATGTACTTTAAATGAAAAGCAGAGAGGATTTTCTGATGGATTACGTGTGGGGTATGAGAGAAAGGGAAGAGTTAAGGGTTGTCCGGTTATTCCAAATTTTGTTTAGACAAAGAAACAAATGTTGTTTCTTTGTTTAAACAACTAGAACAATAGATTTGTAATTAACTGACATGGAGAAATTTTAAGGAAGAAAGTTTGGGTCAAACGTCAGAAGTTTATGTTTAGACATTTTAATGTTGAGTTTCCTATTAAACATACAATTGGAATTTTTTTACTAACAATGTGGATATAAAAATCTGTACTTCAAGGGTAAAATAGTCTGAAAGTGTGAATTTAAGAGTAATGAACGTAGCAGTGGTATTTTATGACATGAGCCTGGAGGAGATCAGTGAAGGGAATGAATGT
>NW_012143857.1:2308376-2309945 GCF_000956105.1 Propithecus coquereli
AATCATTCTAGACCTTAGATTTTTGAAATTTAAATTAAATATTAATAATTGACTTTTTCTACCAGCGTTTAATTCTATCAATTTGTTATTCAATTCATTTTAGATTAAATATTGCTGCTACTTTTCTGATTATTGAAAAATCATATTTATGTAATTATTCACTTATTCATAGTCATTTACTAAGAAGAATCTTCTTAACATATTGATTTTTTTTTCTTAGTAACTTGATTTCTAAAACCAATCAGGGAAGAATCAAGACATAAAGAAATTTGATTTTTTTCCAGAGCCAAATGATGCTTCCAATGCAATTTCATCTTTGTGTTTGTATCATGTACTTTGACTAATCTTCCAGGTTTTAAAAACAATTTTTAAAATTAGGGATTAAGAAGATCATGGTTTTAAGTATTCTTTCAAAAATTGAAATCTCGGCCAGGTGTGGTGGCTCACGCCTATAATCCTAGCACTCTGGGAGGCTGAGACGGGAGGATCACTTGAGGTCAAGAGTTCCATAACAGCCTGAGTAAGAGCAAGATCCCATCTCTACTAAAAATAGAAAGAAATTAGCTGGAAAACTAAAAATATATAGAAAAAATTAACCGGGCATGGTGGCACATGCCTGTAGTTCCAGCTACTCGGGAGGCGGAGGCAGAAGGTTTGTTTGAGCCCAGGAGTTTGAGGTTGCTGTGAGCTAGGCTGATGCCACGGCACTCTAGCCCAGGCAACAGAGCGAGATTTAGTCTCAAAAAAAAAAAAAAAAATTGAAATCTCTCAAACTGTTTCAAAAATAGACATACTAATTTAGAAAAAGAATAAATGCCCTTATAAGTTTCATGAAAAAATTTGTGGTTTGAGTATGTATTTTCAAATTAAGGAAGTAACTTTACTAAGATATGAGAGGATTAATCTATTATACCAGTCTAAGGGAAGATGTAATCTATAATAAAATCTTGAATAATATTTAACAGCTGATTTATACTATTAAATAGCTATACTAACAAGATATTTTTATGGTGTAATAATATAAACCATATTTGTAAACGGAGAAATTTGATCACAAGAATATCACATGATGTAAAATATTTCTTTTATCAGTACTTTGAAGCAACCTGAAGCCAACCTATTTAGGGAACCCTGAAGCCAACCCGATAATTTAGGTCTGTGGAAGGATAGAATTTTCTTATTTATTGTTTATTGTTCTCCGTTAAGGCCTACATTTATCAGAATTTTCCGTCCTCCACATGTAAAAAGTGGATCTTAAAAACCATCATTTACCATTTTTTTTTGGAGGGACAATTTTTCTGAAACATGTCTGGCATAGGCAGAACTGTAAAGAATCATAGTCCCATGTAGGTATCCAAGTGAATGAAACATAGGAAGACCACCACTAGCATTCATGAGCATAGAATCAGATAGCCCCACTTGAATATCAAATATACCATCATATTGACCATTTATTTAATTACTATAAAAATACATAAAATTTTCTTTGACCAAGAGATCAATTACAGGGAACATCTCATTATTGTTCTGTTCGGTTAAAATGTGCAGTGTGGATTAATGATCATATTT
>NW_012143857.1:2309995-2311509 GCF_000956105.1 Propithecus coquereli
CATATTTAATCATTTTTAAATAAGAAGAAACACTTTCTCAAACTAAGGTAAACAAATAAGACAAAAGAAGTTGAAGGATTAAAGTGGAAAGGCATAAATTGTGTATGTATGTACATGAAAATATTGGAGAAACCAATATAACCAATATGCAAGCTACGAGAAATAATAAAATAGTTTACCAAGTTGGCTAGAATAATAATCACCATAAAAAATCAATAATGTTATTTCACAGGAAAAAAGTAACCTATTTAAGAATATTCTCAGAAACTGTGTTAAGATTCTTAAAGAAAAAATGTACTATAATAGACATTCTTCAGACTGTATCGTATTTATTTAGTTAGTTATTTTTCTGTTTAACACATAAACTGATTCTGGCAGTATATACTATGCAACATAAGACATATTATCCTGGCCATATCAGGCATGTCTTCAATATTCCAAGCCTAAATCTTTATACTTATAAGAGGACAACTACTTACACTTGCCTTCCACAGTGGAAAAGTAAAACAGTTTGAGTCACTCCAAAACCCACATGGCATATATTATGGTTAGACCAACTCAATCGATTTGCTTCTTCAAACCACAGTCCTTCAACTCATGTGAAATAATGACACTAAGATCTTCCTTTTGCTTTTCGATATCAATTCCGTAGTGATTTTTGTAGCCTTTCTTTTATATCGTCCAGAATATCCCTGCTTCCTCCTGACTTTCATATTTAGCTCTTTTTCATTTCTCTTAGGTCTCTGGTGCAAAAAGGGAATTTTATTATTCTTTAAACAGTATCACAGTAAACCATGCATTCTCTACTTCTATTTTAATGATGTATATACTTAGACTCTGGCATATGTGATCTCTGAGATAAAACTGGAGATACTGTAACACACGGATTACACTGATATGACACAGACCAGTTTCTCCCCATTCTGGGAGTGCCCCCAAACGTGAAGCTGCCTTTTGTAAGCTGCCAAACTCCGTAGTTCATTTTACTCTTCTGCTTACAGGAGTGGAGAAAAGTGAAAGAAAGCAGATAGAAAACTGCAATACCTTATAACTGACTAGTACCAGACACTGTGTTAACTTCACAACATGCCACGTCCTATATGATAGAAACAACAATCTGCAATGTAAACATTCTTGTATTGGTTTAATTTCAAGAAAGGATTGTGTTCATATATGATAATTTTTTTCCCCTCAGGTGACACAGGTGTCAGCGATCTAGATGCAGGAATCAAATCTAGGTATTCTGGGCTTTACAACAGCTCTTTTCCATTGTGTCATCATTCAGAAGGTGGGGCAGAGGAAAGAGCATGGTGATGATACGTATTAATCTCCAAAACCATCTTTCCTAAAATTTTATCTTTTCAACAATCTAAATATATATATTTCAATAATTTATGTATGCACATGATGTCAGTCAAGAACATAGTGAATAATTATCTAAACATTGTGAGAGCATTCTATGAGAAACAGAGAGATAAGTAAATAAAAGCAAACTATTTTCATGTTCTTTCACC
>NW_012143857.1:2315304-2323830 GCF_000956105.1 Propithecus coquereli
CTTAAAAAAATTTTTGTTGTATCTTTGAATTATCTCTTCTAACAAAAGAGAAATTATATCACCAACAAAAGTAGATATATGAATTCATCTAAATCAATGTCTAGTTTAAATAACACAATTACCTAAGGCTAGTGACAACAGAAAAGTTGAGTCAAAAGTTGAACTAGTATTTTCCAAAAAGAGATAATTTTCAAAAATGGAATTTGAAAGGTAACAGGACTTCCATCTTGCCTCCCAAGGCATTTTGTCAGAACTGTCTACTTGATCATTTAGCAGCATTTAACTAAAGTTGGATATCAGTAATGAGGCATCAAAAGTTGAGACATCATTTGGCATTCAATTTATATATTCTCCATTTCAACTTCACTAATGAGATTTAGTGTGATTGTGAAACATTCTGTTTCTTTATGCAAAATGAAAGTCCCAAGGGGATAGATATCTCTGAACTCCTTCCTTACTCAATTCACACCTGATTTTTTTTATTTTTATATTTTATTTCAGCATATAATGGGGGTACAAATGATTAGGTTACCTATATTGCCTTTGCCCTGCCCCAGTCAGAGCTTCAAGCGTGTATGTTCTCCAGACGGTGCACACAGCACCCATTAGGTGTGAATATAGCCATCCCCTCCCCCCCAAACCTGCCCAACGCCCAATGAATATTATTACTATATATACACTTAAGTGTTGATCAGTTAAAATCAATTTGATGGTGAGTTTTTAAAGTCAATCCAATAGATATCTGCAATTCAAAACAGTCCCTTAACTTTAGCACAAAGAAGATGAAACTAATTATCTTCTCCTACTGCATTTATTATTCTGTTTTGAATTCATATTTATGTTGGTAGCATCACACTACTCATTTAGTTGTCAAAGAAAGAGTTTCTGATGTAATCAGAGCTTCTCTTTCTCTTACTTATTAGCACTAATTTAGTCATCTACTTCAATTCCTTGGAAACATCTTTCAGTTATGTCTCGTTAGGCTCTACCCCCACTACCACTGCCTTAATTTTGGATTTCATCATGTCTTACAATATCTGTCATAACAACTCTGAAATGCTCATCAACTACCAGTCTGGGCACTTTAAAAAGGTCTTGATTCCAGCTCATCTCATATAATAGAGTTAATTTTATACTGTTTATCCTAAAAGAATGAACATTAAATTAAAAAATACATTAACTCTAATACAATGAGCTATTTTAAGGACAGAGATTTTTCTGATTTACTTTGTTCAGTTCTCAGCAACTAGCAGAGGTGTGCCTCATCTAAGCCCTCACTAATTGAACATCTGTTGAATATTCTTATCTCAATTTATCTGTCTAAACAACTTTCTTGACAAACCTGGTCATCTCTTACAATTACCATTGTTCTATTAAAACTTTCTTCCCTCACCTTGCAGTATATTTTATTTTCATACCTTCATGAAAGTAGTTTATTATTAAAGTTTTGTAAAAAATGTACTCCTGTGTGTTTATTCTATCTTAATTTGTGAATTTATTTGAAGATATAGACTGAATTCATTATGATAAATTCTATTGCAATATTATTAACAATCATTCCTTTGTAATGGCTTCTTTAAATGTTTAAATATATTATATTTTATATATATATATATAAAATTTTGGTTATATAGTAACAAAATATAATGCATATTGGTTTATTTTCTGAAAATAATCTAAGACAAACTTACAAGTTCAGATGGTGCATTAATTTATTCATCTACTTAATACTTACTGAGCAAGTGATAAATGCCAGGCCCTTTTCTAGCTGCTATGAAACAGCAGTGAAAACCAACTCTCTGCTTTGGGAGCTTACATTATAGTTGTATAATAGAGAATAAACAAATGTATCATACAGTATCTGGTGGGTGATTGGTTAGTCTATTAATATAAATGGTCATGTAAGATGAATGGAATGAAGCTGGACAAGGAGTACAAGGCCGTGTGGTAGTCAGGAAAGACTCCTCAGAGAAAAGACAAATGCCTCAATGGAGTGAATGAGCTATGAACTTCCCTGTAAGAGGGAGGAGAAAAAATTGTCTCATTTTGTCTTCCTTCTATTGGTAGGGGGAGATAAACTATTCCAATGGTTATGTTACAAAGTCTGTATGTGTTACGTCCTGAAAAAGATTGTTAGACAGTATTATAGACTGTTATACCACTTTAGTTGTTTATACTTATTTCTCTTATTTACTTTAATTTCTTGCACTCTTATAAAGCATGTAAATACTTAAAACATTAATGATTACATTGAATTCATGACCTTTTTTTGCGTTCTCATACCACTTTGCATTTTCTAACATTACAGTCTGTATTGTTGTATGACTGTGTTCATACCTGCCTCCAAATCTTGAGCTTTCTGAGCACCGAGCATAGTGTATTACAGAAAGTGGGACTTAATATACATTTGTTTAATGATTGAATAGCCCTCTTTAAAATTTTCTGGGACAAAATTATTTTTTGCTTGCTATAATTTCCAGAGTTATGAGAATCATACAAGTTTTCCTCTTTGATCAGATACAAAGACGAGATTTTGTTTGTTTGTTTCACTCTAGAGCTACTGTTCTGGGAAGGGGAGAGTAGTTTTTCTTTCAGTTGAGGGTACCAGGCAGGTTTCTAATGCCTACATTGTCATTTGCCCATCTGGTTTCTAAGGCATATGTGTACTCTTACCAACACCACAGAATACTAGCACTTCAGGCCTTAACTGGAACTTCCAGTTATCCAATTCCTACTTAAAACTGAATGAGAATAAATACTCCTTTAGAGACTGAAGATTACCTAAAAGACCCACAATGATTACATTATATGCTTGGATCAAGTTTGGCCACATTCATTTAATTCTTCACAATTTCACCTTGATAAAGATGTGTTTTCTCATTGTCTTAATTTCTGTTAAGGTGTTTTACATTGTACAGTAATTAAATATTTACCACTTTAGTTACTGTAAAGCTGCTTTTGAAGATATTATTTATTACTTCATTTCATGTTCACTATATAAAATCATGTTGACTTTTTTTTATGGTATTTTGCAATTTGTAACAAAGCATTATGTTCCCTAATGCACTGAACTACTTCCTCCTTTATGATCAAATAAACCCTATAAACGACAGGATTCCTTTTTATTTACCCTTTCCCCTAATAGGATCAAAAATAAATGTGAAATTCAGGCACAGAAACTTTTATTTTTGTCTTGATTTGCTACTTGTATTTGTATTTTATTGCTTAATTGAATCCACTTTTGCTTTAAGCTGTCTCAAAAGTTTTGCATAAAGAATAGGGATATAATCCATGTGCATAAAGAAAGTAATTATTTCCAATATGCTCTCAAACAAAGCAACTAAAATCTGTGACTTTTTTCTCTCATTAGTATATATCTGCTTAATTTTACTTTTCAAAATTTTGTGAAAGCCCTAGAATGATATATTTGGCATAACATCTTTTGATATTATAAAATGATTTAGCATAACATGGAGTGAAGATTTAGGTATTTATTATTATAAATAATCCATTAACAAATAATGATAGCATACCACCATTAATTAAATTTGTTTTATTTATTTATGTATTTATTTATTTCAGAGATAGAGTCTAACTCTGTCACTGAGGCTGGAGTGCAGTGGTATGCTTGCAGCTCACTGCAGCCTTGAACTCCTGGGCTCACACGGTCCTCCTGCCTCAGCCTCCCAGGTAGCTGTAACTACAGGAACAGGCCACCATGCCTAGTTAATTTTGTAAAAAATTTTTTGTAGACATGGGGTTTCACTATGTTGTCCAGACTGGTCTCAAATTCCTAGCCTCAGGTGAACTTCCTGCCTAAGCCTCCCAAAGTTCTGGGATTATAGGTGTGAGTCACTGAATCTGGACTGTTTATATGTGTGTGTGTGTGTGTGTATATATATATATATATATATGTGTGTGTGTGTGTGTGTGTGTGTGTGTGTGTGAGTGAGTGGAGAGAGAGAGAGAGAGAGAATGCACCCTATTTTTGAAATGCTAAAATTATAATTAAATATCAAATAGCATGTATGTAAAACTTAAGAACAGATGTTTGGAATTAACAAACTATTGAGCAGAAAATGAGAAACTGAAAATTAAAATAGAATTCATTACAGAGTCATGTATAACATTTCTGTATACATGAGTGATCAGCATTCGCATTTAACTTCAATTAGTTACATCTTATTTACATCCTGCATTATACAAACCGGTTCTTCAATGTTTGTAGTGGCTAAGAACATGGTCTGCATAGCGTGGAAGAGCTGGCGTAGAACCCAGGCTCTTCTGCTTACTAGCTGTGTGACAGAAGTAATCTATTCAGTTTCCTCATCTATATAATATTCATTTTATAGAGTCATTTTAAGGATCAAATAAACCAGTGTATGTCTACTAGTAGAAGGGTTCTCCAAACAAATTCTACATAAGCAAATTATGTTAAATTTTAGCATCAAGATAGAAAAATCTGCAACTTTGCCACACCAATCAGCTTCTCAAAGTATAATCCAGTTACTATTAGATAGATTCCTTGAAAGATGTCTTAGACTTCGCGTGTGCTTACGTTGGTGAAGCTTCACCAAATGGCATCAGCCATGTTCTTTATCTACTACTCTTAACCCTACTGTTGACATTTCCTCTATAGTTAGCTGTTTATAAGTGACAGTCCATAAATGGATGCAGGTCACCCCAGGAAGGAAGTGAGGTGGTTCCCTTCTGCATAGACACCACCAACTAAGAGTTGTCAGCTTAGGGTTTCTTTTTGGCAGTTATTCCAGCAGCTGGGAAAAAGAGTTGTTCATCCATGAAGCTGGATTTGGGTGGCATATTACAAAATCTGTCCACTGCCATTAAATGTCACATAACTGGAAAGTGACAGGGTGTAAAATACTTGTCAATACTTTTTATAGTATAATTGTGAATATAAACTTCGTTATTTTCATTTAATTTAAAATTAGGCATGGCGATATCTATTAATATTATAAACACAATGCAAATAAGTGTTTGGAGAATGAGTATATCTATTTTTTTCTTATTAAGGGGTTGTCAAAATCTACATCATACCTGACACTATTGAGAAAAAATATTTTAAAAAGTTTAGTTTTATGTCACATATTGACTAAAAGTAGTTCATGTGGTTCTCCATTTAAGCATACCATATTTCTTTTTCAAATTATAAAAGTCAAATGTATATTCTACTGTCGTGCAATATATTTAGTTGTGAATAAGTCATTGAACTGTTCCAATTTAGGCTGAAATATGAAAATTACTTTATAAGTAATAGCTAATATTTTTAAGCCCCAATAGTTTAAGGTAGTGAATGTGCATTCAGAGATAAGGTAAAATGATAAAATCTTTCTTTCATGCTTGATTATAATATAGTCATTATTTCATTCCCTAAATCTTATCTAACCACTTTTCTCCATGAAAAAAGAAACTGTACATATAATAATTAAATTAATTACCAAAAAATTCTTTGTTAACCTGTGACAATTAACATCAACATGTCTATGATGTTTTGAGATCATCTCATTTACTTATTAGAAAATAGTATACTAATAATTGGTAAATAAATGTAGTTCTTAATGATTGTAGTAGAATTCATTGTATTTTACCTGGGATAGTTGATAGGCTTTGGAAATTTTTTTGCTGCTCTTAAACCCTGAGATAGTAATAAGGAAAGAAACAGGTAAAAAGTAGTAAAGATAGAAAATGCATTTTGTTGTGCTTCAGAAGCGAATGCAAAAAATATTACCCCCCATACTGGAGTATAGTTGGCGGGCTAGAAACACAAACGAAAAATGATAAAAGTATACATATATTGCATTTGAGTTCATTGAGATCTAATGTTCACTGTTACTATAACTTCTGGCTGCGCCTATGGCTCTTTTATGTATCAATCCATATGTATATGCAACTCCTATATGCAACTCCATGAATTTGTCAGTCTGGAAGAAGATGCTTTAGAGAAGTTCAGACATTGACAGAGTTTCAGATCGATGTCCTCCAACTTGTGGTCTTCATGGGGATGAAGAGATATCGGGCGCATTACACTCTGCTTCTAAACCCTGATTCTGGAAACAAAGTAAACCATCACATTTGCCCATTCAGAAAAAAATCTCTTCAAAGTACTCTTCAAAGTTCTAAGGATACAGAAAAAAATTCCCTCCCCTTATAACACTTAAATTCCAGTGTTTGGTCAGAGTTTGTATGCATTTCTTTATTTATGTAAGAACACACCTAAAATTTGTGTCTTTAAACAAATTATGCCAGAAAATATTCCTTAGAAATGAAGTGAGAAAAATTCTTGAATATTGTGGCTCCCTTCATGGTATAAAACTCCCTTCTTCGAACTAGCTGAGAATGGAAGGGAGAATGGCTGTAAACCCTTAGAATGGCCTGAGAGGAAGAAATTGTGAGTGAAGATGCAAGAGAAAAGGTGTACTGTTGTATTTTCTTCCTATTGTACAGATTTAATATTTTTACACATATATAAATAATGACATGTACTCTGTTGATTTTATTGTGTACATACTCTATAATAGTGTCTTAATTAATATCTCATTTATCTTGAAAAAGATGCTATATAATTTAATGTACTTTAGGAATGAAACATGCTAAGTCTTGGCTAAATTAAGGCCTTAGAAACAGTAAGCAGAGTGCAGAGAATATCTTTTTTTTTTTTTTTCTAATTTCAGGATATTACGGGGGTACAAATGTTTTGGTTACATGGACTGCTTTTGTACTGCTTGAGTCAAAGTTATAAGTGTACCCATCACCCGGATAATATGTATTGTACCTGTTAGGTGTGATTTCACCCAGCCCTTCCTCCCCACTCCCACCTGCATAATTTCCATTGAGTTTTACTTCCATTTGTGCACATGAGTGCTGATCAGTTAGTTCCAATTTAATAGTGAGTATATGTGGTGTTTCTTTTTTCCATTCTTATGATACTTAACTTAGGAGGATGGTCTCCAGTTCCACCCAGATTGTTGCAAAAGGTATTAATTCATTTTTTATGGCTGAGTAGTGCTACATGGTGTAAATATATCACATTTTATTAATCCACTCATGAACTGATGGGCACTTGGGTTGATTTCACATCTTTGCTATTGTAAATTGTGTTGCAATAAACATTCTAATGCAAGTGTCTTTTTGATAAATTACTTTTTATCCTTCGGGTAAATACCCAGTAGTGGGATTGCTGGATCAAATGATAGGTCTACTTTTAGTACATTGAGGAATCTCCATACTATTTTCCACAGAGGTTGCACTAGTTTGCAGTCCCACCAACAGTATATAAGTGTTCCTTACCCGACTCAAAGGTTTGTGTCTAGAATTAATTTATATTTCTTCTCCCCACTCTCTATTTCTTTATTTTCAAAAAACAAAATCTGTCAATTAATCAGTATTTATTTGGCAGATAATTAACTGTCTGGTATTGTCTTTAAGGATCACAGCTCTGAGAACTGCTTATACAGGTAAACTCCGGGGTTGCTCAAAAGTTACATAGCTAGAAAGTGGTGAAACCAGGATTCAAACTTCAAATATTTTCCCTTTGATGATACTCTACATTTCTCTATATATTTCGATATGTGTGTGTCAACATGTACTTTCTTTTAATTAACTTTGTTTTAATTAACTTTAAGATTTTTTAAAACTGAAAGCAAAATGGGATTGAAGAATATCCTACCATTGACACATTGTACAAATTTTCGGGTTTGAGGAAAATATACATAGAAACAGAAAGAAATGGTGGTAGTTCAATGAAGGCAATATTTTACCAGAGGAAAACATGATAAAATGACTATTGAATAATTGTTAAGTACATGTACATACTATTAACAAACATAAGTAGTAAAATATTATTATTTTAAAGATAACATACATATTTTACTAATGTGAAATTTAAAACTTAAAAATAAACACCTACAATTTAAGAGGAAATTAGGTTTTCTGATAATAATTTTTATAACCGAAGAGCAGAAAACCTAGCTAAACATATTTTCCCCTCAGAAAGATTCTAAATCTTTTTGTTTATTCAATATTGATTGGTCATAAAAAATACACATTTTTCCCCTTGGGTCTCAGCAGATTTTTCACCAATATATATTTTTCATCTTTTAATATCCTATGAGGTATGTAATAGCGGAAGTTATCATTTTCAGATTAAAAAAAAGTTTCTAAGTTTAATGATATAAGCATGCATTACTTTCTAATCAGAAAAAACTAAAGTACTTATTGTAATTAAGCATATTCATTTATTGAATTTGACAAGCAATTATGTGGAGAGAGTTAATTTTGTCTTCCAAAGAAGTAATAATATTTTCATTTGGGTTCTACTGATTTGTTCTTATTTCATATTTTAATAAATTGAATCTAATTCTGCTTACTTTATATTTCAGTAAAATATAACCACTTCTATTTATCAATAAGTCATAAGTATTAATAAAATTGTCTTAAAATAAAAATTCAGAAATATAAAGTATAACTTGAAAATGTAAATCTGTAACAATTCACAATTGCAAAGAT
>NW_012143857.1:2324910-2336949 GCF_000956105.1 Propithecus coquereli
TTCTTACCTATAATAGGTACTCAAATACATTTAAATGGGTGAATGAAAGCTTGCCAGAATAAAAGCTTATTTTAAAAAAATTGTTGACATTATATTAAAAATATATGTTTTTGAGGTTAACCTACTTCTGGGACACATAAAGAGCTAATTGTTGAAAGAAGGATTTAGTAGTAGACATTTACTTTTTGAAACCATTATTTCTTTAGTGAGTGTGACTCAAAAGAACTTTAGTAACCCACAGAAAATAATGTAAGGAAGAAATCTTTAACAGATAAATATTACTGGAAAGAAATCCTTGATTTGTTGTGTTTGTCATTTTCCATAGTACAAAAACTTTCACAATGGCCAATTTCAAGTTACCAACGTGATGTCACTGAAAGCAGAGTTGGACAGAAATATGCAGAAACAGTTCACATGAGCTGATTCGAGTGGTCTCCAGGACATCAGTGGATCTACCGTTGAAAATGAGAATATCAGTGTTACAATATTAACTTTTAAGAGAGAATAAAGTTTGTTTGCATATAACTCCGAATCACATATCTAAAGTTTCAATGGCATTAATTGTTTTCTTTAATCATAAATACCTCAGAAACCCAGAATTATGCATGTCTTTTATACTTATCAATTGTCTTTTATATTCATCCATTACCATGTTACCTATCTGGCTTCTTTTCTGGTCTCTACACACATTAACTTCGAAAGTACCAATGATTCAGTCCATTCTGCTTATGAACATATTAACACCAAGGTCACAAACTGGCAGAACGTAATGTAGTTATTCAAATTTGCTGATAAACAATGTGCTTTGCTTTAGTTCATTCTAGCTAAACCATCTCAGGTAGAAAAATACTGATATTATCTTAGCCTTACTTCCCTGAAACCGAGCATGAGACATAAGCTTTAATATAAGTAAATGATTTAGGAAAAAATTCACGGAATAGAGTTAGAGTCTAGGGGAAAAAACAGGGAAGAAGGGAAAGTCAATACAAAGATGTACCACTAAAATTAATGACTCATGAGGGATCCTTAGAGAATTTAGGGGGAATTTTATAAAATGTGCCTTGGAATAGGCTGCCTAGAATGGAAAAGGAAAACATTTATCATTGGCTCCTCTTCACCTTTTCAAGGATAGCCCTACAGAATTAATTGCTGGGTCATTTCTAGGGTGCATCAGCCTGAGTGTGGAAAAGTTCTCAATATACCACATGTCAGCATCAGAAACTCTCAAGGGAATGTTGGCCTTAAGAGGGGTGCTGTTTGCTTTTCTCTGCAAAGGCTGTGTGAAATTGACTATATCAGTGGCTGAAGCAAATGGCAAGGATATAGAGGATATAAAAACTGTTTGTCACAAGTACCTTTTTCATTTTTTTTAAAGTATCTCTTAAATGGAAACAATGTATAATGCAATTGTTTATGTTTTCAATGCACTTACTTCATATGATTTGAAATTTTAAAAAGCCAGTGGACATATAGACAAGTGTCGCATCACCTCTATTTTGAAATCAATTAACATCAGCTAAACACATAAAATACTTCAGTATTAATAGTTTTTAAATGAGGGTGGAAATGTAAAGGATTATTGCAGAGAGCTTTGCTCATCGATAGTAGCAAGTATCATACACTTTTCTACACTCAGTTTCTTTGTTGAAGTTTGGCTTAATAGACATCTTCAGCTCTATTGTTTATGTAGTCATTAAATGCTTTGGCTCAGAAATTCCACTTCCTTTCACAAAACAGCCTGGCTCAAACAAACCATTTCCTCAAGCTCATGTGGTTTTGTATTAAGAACCTTTTGTTCAAACGCATATGCCTCCAGTTTATTCTTTTCCAAAATAAATTCTCATGAGCCAAGAGACTAATGGAGAGGTGGGTCATATAATGCCCTATGGAAGCCCATGCCAGAGTTCAATAGCCAACATCCGTGATGGATTTCATATAGTTGTTTCCACTCTTAGACTGATTTAAATGACAATAGATAAGTAACTATTTTTTTCTTTAGAAAATATAAAATGTCCCTTGTAAAAGTTGTTCTTCCAAGTTAATCTGTAAACAATTTATTTTTTTCTCATTGTTGTGCATTTTTCTCCACAAGTATGGAAATATGGTGTTATCTTTTTCTTTCTTTCTTTTTTCTTTATACTTGAACTTTCCTTTAATATTCCAGCTCTGGCCTGCATACAGAGAGAACGGATTGACTAAAAGTAGAATTTAAGGCCCTATGTAAGGTGTCAGCTACTTAATTTGACCAGGATTTGTCAGAGTTGTTTAAAAATAAGGCTTCAGTCAAAATTAGCAAATTATATTTTAATTATTTGTGAGAGACAAAATTAACTTGAATAAATAAACTGAGCTAATGTGTAGTTATTTTGTAAATATATCTGTTCAAGTGTTATATTGCTAGAATTTTTAGAAATATTTCTGTACTATTTTATCATCTTTCTATTGAAATGTTATTTTAATTACGAATTTAAAATCACATTTATAAGAGTTTCCTGTCTCTACTAATAGGGAAATTCATCTGAAGAACTTTAAAAAGTATGGCCTTTATTGTAGGAAAAAAAATTCCTGATCATGGATAGCTGACAATATCTTAACTTACATAGCAAAAGAGATTTTGCAAATGTATAATAGTTAAGGACCTTGAGATCAAGAACAAAAGAGAGAGAGAGAGAGACAGATGGTGAGATTATCCTGGGTTATCGAAGGACTCAGCATCTCGAGCGCCTTGTAAGTGAAAAGGGAAGACCAGAGAGTGAGGTGAGAGATTTGACAGCAGAAGGAGAAATCTGAGTGTTGCAGGGCCACAAGCCAAGGCGTGTGGGCAGGCTCTAGAAGCTGGAAAAAGCAAGGAAACGGATTCTTCCCTGAAGCCTACAGAAGAAACAAAGCTCTGCCAATCCAGTTTAGACATCTGACCTCTAGAAGTGCAAGAGAATAAGTGGTATTGTTTTAAGCCACCAAGTTTATGGTAATTTGTTACTGCAACAATAGGAAACTAATATATATCAACTCCAAGAATTTCTGGAATTTCCCAGAAGTATCCCACTGGTGCGTACAGACAAGGCCCTTGTTTTCCGTTCCCCAAAGCCTCACCTTCTCAATTTCAGATGAATCTGTTTGGTACCAGTGACACTTTTCTATTGTATACTGCAATGTCTGCTGATCGCTGATGCTGCTTGGACTTCTTTTCACTATGTGATTTAAACTTCAAAACAAGTCAATAAACACAGACTTGTCCTAATACTGTTATTGTTCCCCTTATATCCCACTGACTATTAGCCTTTCTTTCTACAGGGGATTACCACTATCCTTCCCTCACAATTCTATGGGCAAATATAAAGACAAATAAAGTCTCTTTATTTGCTCTTAGAATTACAATATTCCTCTGATGGACATAGCTGAGCTCAAGATGAAAGTGATCAGAGAATACCCTTCCTTAAACTTCTATTCATCTGTCTGACAATTATCTGTACCATACAGAAAATATAACCTTTTTTCCATGTGAGTGTCTCCATCATGTATCGCGATTTAGGTTCATGTCCCCACATCAGCATTGGTGCTCTATCTAAAAATGCTTTGGTATATCATCGGTCTTGTTAAGTCAGAAAATGAAAACAAAAGACAACACAGGTAGAGTCTAACCCTCGAAGAACAGAAAAGTGCTATAATTTTCATTGTTCTGAACCATAAAATTCTGCTAATACTGCAAGATTAAACATTCTTATATGTGGCTGTTGAAATACATACAATTATCTCGTATGTATTTCACACATTAAAAATTTTAATCTTATTGAGTTTCATTATTAAGGTAAACCTCTATTACGAGCTTGTCTTCTTGCTTTATTTTTTTTATCTTGAGAAGTATAGCAAATTTCTAAATAATTGAAGATTTTTATAACTAGAATTTAGAATAACTGAGGTTTTACACGATTAATGGCATTCGGTGATACATTGCTTATGACTTTTTTTATTTCAGCATATTATGGGGGTACAGATGTTTAGGTTACGTATGTTGCCCTTGGTCCCCCGCACCAAGTCCGAGCTTTAAGCGTGTCCATCCCCCAGATCCTGCGCATTGCACTCTTTGTGTATGCATATACCCGTCCCCTCCTCCCCCCTCCCCTCTTCCCCCTGCCCGACATCCAATAAATATTATTCTTATATGTGCATTTATGTGTTGATCAGTTAATACCAATTTGATGCTTAAGATTGTTTAATGTAATTTTCCAAGTAACATTTCTGCTAAAACAAACACATAACAACCGATTTTTTTCTGTAAAGCTGGCCATAAACATCTAAATATTGTACTCAGCAGATTATATCTGGGAGTGTGTTATATATACACTCTATTAGTGTTTGATAATCTTAATATTGAAGTAATTTCAAATATATTCACCAAAAATGAAGGACAACTTTGAGACTATTAGAATATTTTTGTTTGTTTGTTTTCCTACTTTTAAGAGCATCTTTTTGAATCCTTGCTTTTATAAATTCTGTTCATTCAGCACAATTTGTAAGTTAAGCAACAGGAGTTTTTCAAACTTCTTTTTTCCTCTCTTACATTGTCTGGAATTTCATGACTGGACCAGTGACTTATCACTATTTTTAATAATTCATTTTAGTTTCTCATCCCACAGATTAGGCCCCCGATTCCTAAGGTCCATGGAATACAATTTTTCCATGGATGGGGGTCAGGGGTGAGGGCAGCAGAATTCTGCTGCCGGGGTCCCTAACAGGCCATGCATTAGTATTGGTCTGTGGCCCAGGGGTTGGGGACCGCAGGCAATGCGAAAGAAATGAGGTCTACCTATCTCACTTTTAATGTATGTGTAAATGCTGAATTTAGTTTATTGCTTCTAAATAAAGGACAAAATAATCAGAAACCCTGAGGTTCCATTATATAACCTTTCATAAATAATTTTTAGAGTTTTTGTTTACTAAAGTGTGTCTTCTAACATCATGCATCCATTTTTATTTGAATTTAGTCTCAGCTTCTTCTTCCCCTAGGTATAGCCTTCTTTTCCATTTTCCTTCTCAATTGGTTGGAATTCATCCCTAGTTATCCTTCTCATGGTCAGTAGACAGATATATAAATAGTAATTCTAGATGTTACAAACAACAATGACAATATCCAGAAAAAGAAGAGAAAAGAAAAATAAGTAATTTATTCTTGTCTATTTTTAATATCTGAGGTAACCAAATTACACACTACACCTACCTCAACCCTCTATCTCAATAAACATCTCAAATGTATGTGGCAAAAAATGTGTCACCAGAGTATTCCAAACTTATCTTTTTCCAGAAAAATGGGAACAATATGATTTAGATTGAATTAAATTTACCTTTGTGATAGAGATGGGAATATTTGTTGATGTATGGCTACCTAAAGGAAATATGTTGGCTGTTAACAAGAAAAAGGACTCAATGTTTTATGTGTAGACAACCAATGACATTTATTAAAATAGAGAACACCTGCCTTAACAACATATTATTAAAATTCTTAAATGATTTAATTGAATTAAAGCTCAAATAATGTTGATGTGATACACATACCACATAGAATAATCTCAGCCAAAGGGAGAAATTCAAAGAGAATATAAGAAAAATCAGACAGTAATCCAAACAAACAATTAGCATTGTAGAGAAGGACAGATGATGAAACAGTATAATTTTTGATGGGGAGTTCTATTGTGCAAACAAATGATGTATATTGAGAAATACTGCTCAGTAGATAACATCAATAAAGGATGGATTTTAGGGCAGTTTTCAAAACACCTGTGATTTAAATAGGAGACAAGTCAGCAGAAATTAGCACACAGTTCCAAATAAACAAGGAATCTTGAAATTGATACTTCAAGCCTGGAAGCAGACAAAGGAGAGCAAGGGAGAAACTTAAAATTTTGACTTCTGTTATGAAAAGGGGAGTAATTTTATCAATTTATATCAGAGACGAAAGTCAAGGAACAACCAATTTGGATTCGACATTGAGCAAACTGTCTGAGATCTTTAAGTGATCTTCAATAATGGACACAGCAGATAGCAGCACCTGGGCTAGGAATGAATCTGAAACCAGGGGTTACATGACCATAACTCTTAGAATAAATGAAATATACAGAAACCAAAAATATCTAATGTTCCAAAAGGTAGTGCCTAAGATTATGAGAGGAATTGATAGGTATCAGCTGAAGAAGAAAAGCTCAGAAAATTATCAATCTTAATCAGAAATTACTGTCTCAATTCTAGATAGTAATTTGGGAACACCGGGAAAAAGTGATGAGTAATATGAAGGGATAGAACATACAAACACATACACATCATGCATTTTCCCCAAAATGTAATTTCTTTTTAAATGTGCATAGCTGGATAACAGAGTGTATAAACAGATTTTTGATAAACGCCATTTATTTTTTTACAATATTGTAGAGTGTATTACTGTATTATATATTATTTGGAAATTTGCCTAACAGAAAATAACATTCACAAAAGATGTTTGAATAGATTTGGACAAACTCCAAATACATAATATATTCAATGCACTTGATTTTCATCACTATAATAGAGTATAACATAATTTCTAGGTTTGTCACCTTCTTCAGATGAATAATAATTTATACATAATTAAATAAATGTATGTATAAAGTAAATGGTCACTTTTGACTTACAACATGTGATCTAAGTTGTTACTTCAGCAAAGCAATGGCCTAGATGTTGCCACAGGGAGGAACTCAACCTAATAGCACTGCACCATCTCGGCTCGTTGATGGAACGCACTCAGACCTTTCTTCTTGGGTATGTGAGGTGATCACAGAGAATGAGACAGAACTGAAAGAAGGAGGCCAAAGTTAGCAGATACTCAAGTGAGAGATATTGAGCAGCAGCCATATCAAAGTGAAAGCTGTATAGAAGCAGGGACCGAGATGGAGAGAGACATTTACTGTAACAGAAGGAGCAATCACAGTTAGAAGCAGAGACAGGGTTTATGAGTCTGTATAACAGCATAAGCAAAGTTGCTAGAGCTGGGAGCAATGTGCACTGCCCCTAAGGAAACAGGACGATGGCCAGATTACCCGGCCGGACCCCTAGAGATGGCAGTTGCACCCTGAGAACTGGTTTGTATCCAAACAATATTCCTGACTTCCTCCACATTTCAGTGTGAGGCAGTTGAAGCCATGTCTTATTTTTTGTTATGCCCTCATAATAAATAATTGTCAACTGAGACAAATTTTATGTGACTCTGATTCTTGCAGCCTAAAAGAGTAACACAGTCAAATATTTAATTATTTGTTATCCACACCCTTTCTAAAAATGATACAATAAAATTTTCAACTAAGAAACTATAAACACTAAAGCTGTTAAAATAGAAATGGGAAAATGTGAAGAAACATATTTTTACCAACTTAAGGACTAATCTCATTTCTAAATTTAAACATTATATTAATATTTAACTCTAAACTTCTGGTGAGCAGAGCAAACAACAGATATTTGATGTGCTGGGAAAGTTTATGTAATTCTTCTTATCTCATAAAAAGAAAAAAATATTTGCTATTCAAAGAAAAGCACCATTTGTACCCATAGTAACTTTTCAGGTGCAAAGTGACCTTATACAAGCAGCCTTAAATCAAAGTTATAAGTGATGTCTTTAACAGAAAGGTTTATAGTAAACCCAGAAGTTCTTTTATATGACATTTTCTTATGATCACGCATGATAAAAGACAAGGAAATAGTATTGAAACCACATAGTCTGTTTTCAATTTTCCCTGTATTTTGGCTTCCAATCCTATTGTCTTTAAAAGGTATTTTGGAACACACATTTTTTTCCATATTTAAATGTTGAACAATACTATGCCTCATGTTCCTGTACTTGCATTTCCTAGTTTTAACTATAACTTAATAAAATCTGCCTAACCTTATGACTCATGCTTTTATTCCTCTGCTGAAACTAGAGTTATCTATTCATGTTGTCATTTTCTCTAAGTCAGACGTTTCACTTCCCACATGTTTTAATACGTAGGTCTAGCTCCCTCAAAAAGTCATTGTCGAAAAGAAACAATACTTCAAACTGTGCAATTTAAGATGTCCAATATTTCAGAAATGAAATAGCACAACTAAAAGCATGATATAAATGTAAATAAGCTAAGATATTAAGAATAATGCAAACATTCTGACAGATCATACAAATTATCCCATTACCGATGACTATCTGGATTGCTTCAATAAAAGTCCACTGCATATTTCTAAAACTGTCACATAAATATTTCTGTTTAAATTTTAAAAGGCTCTTTAATCTAATGACAGGTAATGATAATTCTTTGGTTTTTAGTGTAGCCATAAATGGTGCCAAAGTCTGACAGTTACTGTTAGAAGAAAAATGCCACTCTTTCTTATTTTAGCTATATATTTCCAAATCCTCTTACTACCCAAATTTGGGTGCTAATACCAGGTTGACAATGCAAGCTTCATGAGGTTTGATGTACTGGGTGTGAAGTGAGTGTAATGGTTAATTTTAGGTAGCAACTTGACTGACTTAAGGGATACCCAGATAGCTGATAAAATATTATTTCTGGGTATATCTGTGAGGGTGTTTCTAGAAGAGATTGGCATTTGAATCAATGAGCTGAATAAGGAAGATTGGTCCTCACCCAGTGGGGATATGGCCACCATATGGAGTCTTCACTAGCGCGATGCCCACTGGAGGCCAGGGTGTAGGAACACTATCAAGAGCCCCCACGAGAGCAATGCCCAGTGGAACTGTGGGAGGGAGGGCCACCCCCAAGACTCCAGACCAGTAGAGTCACGAGCACGTGACTCCAGCCTGGGAGAGGCACAGGCATGCAATTTCAACCCATGAAAACTTCAGCATGGGTTGCTCAAAACCTTGGGGACCAAATCCAATCCCAGTGTGTCCAGAAGGCAGGGTATCAAGTCAAAAAATATTGTTCTCAAGTATTAAAATTTAATGTTGTTTGCCCTGTTGTGTTTTCAACTTGCTTGGGACCAGTTACTTCTTTCTTCTTTCTTCTTTCTCCCTTTTGGAATGAAAATATTTATCCTGTGTCTGTCCCACCATTGTATTTTGGAAGCAAATAATTTCTGGGTTTCATGAGATCACAGCTGAAGAGTAATTTGCCTCGGAATAAACTGTACTTTCAGGCTCACCCACATTTGATTTGGATGATATTTAGAAGAGACACTGAATTTGAGATTTTTTAGCTGATAATGAAACAAGTTAAGACTTTTGAAGTATTGGGATGGAATGATTATATTTTGCAGGTTAGAAGGGCATAGATTGGGAGATGCCAGGGGGAAAATGCTATGGACTGAATGTTTGTGTCCCCCCAAAATTAATATATTGAAACCTACCCCCCAATGTGATGGTATTAACAGGTAGAGCTTTGGGGAGGTGATTAGGTCATAGGGGCTCCATTTCACAAATGGAATTGGTGCCCTTATAAGAAAGACCTGATGGAACATGTTTGACCTTTCCACCATGTGGAGGAACATAGAAAATTCCATCTATAAAGCAGAGAGCCCTTACCAAACACCAAATTTGCTGGTACCCTGATCTTGGACTTCCCAACATCCAGAACTGTAGGCAATAAATTTCTGCTGTTTATAAATTACCCAACCTAAGGTATTTTGTTATAGCAACCCAAATGGGCTAACACAGTGAGATTTAGTGGTGAAGGATTAGAAAATTATTTTTTGTCTTCAGGCTGTGTAAAGGGAGCTGGAGAAATGAGTCATGATATGCTGTTCTAAAAAAAAAAAAAAATCAAACAAAATGCTAGACAGATAATCCTAAAGAGCAGTAAATCTGAAAGGGATAGCAGAGAAGGAAGTCTAGATACAATAGTTTTAGGATAGTTTTGAGGAAAGCTACAAGATGTGAAAAGGAAGTGGAACACAAAGGAATATTTTTAGGGTGGTGAAATTAAAAAGAGAAATTTTTCAGAATGTCCTTAATCTTGGGCAGGAGTAGAGAGCAGTAAAAGTACAAACTTACTGTAAACCACAGGAATGAGAGAAGGGTTGCTTGATTTTGAAACTACAATGAGATTAAGTAGTAATAGACTCTTATGACTCACCTGCCCATATTGAATATTGCCAACTTCAGAGCCGAAGATGCTTTACTTATGTCTTCAAATCAGAATGTGTCTAGTTGACTTGATAAACATCAGCCCTTATACATAGAGAAAATAACCCAAGTTTAAATAATATTTTATTTAATATAGCACTATGGCTTGAGCAGTAAAGTTTTCTAACTTATTATTAATAAAGTTTTAATTTGTTTACAATGTTTATGAAAAAATAACTTCTTAATTGCTACCTTCCTCCATTTTAAAGCTGTCATATGCAGTTTAATAATGAAAGTGTTTACCAAAAGGAGAAATAGAAACAGAATATATTAAACACATTCTATACATAAAATAGACACATTAACAATTCAGTATTTTTCCTTAAAAATTAAAATTATCTATAACTGTTTTAGCAGGTTGTGATTTTATTTTCTTCATACATTTCTATATTCCAATAGTTTGTCTTTTTCTAATTTCTCTGCTTTTTCTCTTTTCAAGGATATATTTGTTGACAAATGTGTTTACTGTAAACAATAGTTCCCCTTTATCCTTGGGGGCACATTCCATGACTCCCAATGGATGCCTAAAACCACAGATAGTACCAAACCATATACACTATGTTTTTTTCTATACATACATAACTACGATACAGTTTATACATACATAAGTACGGTATTGTGTCATAAATAGACACAGTAACTAATAATAAAATAGAACAATTATAACAATACATTGTAATGAACACTGTGTGAATGTGTACACATGCACTTTGTCTCTCTTTCAAAATATCTAATTGTACTCTACTCACCTATTTTTTAATGTGAGTAACCACAAGTAACTGAACCTCCTAAAGCAAAACCACAAATAAGGGGAGACTACAGTATATTAACATATATATACAGGTTCTTACAAAAGCCTGAAGGTATCACCTAGCCAACTTTCCAGACAAATGATTTCCCATCCTGTCAAACAGCAGGCCGTGAAGATTCAATTAAAATAGTACAGCTTGTAGCCACCTCTCCCTTATTCAGAAATATTTTTCTCTGACTCTGACTCAGACTTTATCATCCTACCAATTGACCTCAAATTCATTGAGGTTCAACCTGACTCCCCATTTGTGACCAGCTCTACCCTTCATAATTTATTAATGATTGCTTTTGATGATCTTTTTTACAAAGTCACCAAGCAATTTTTACACAACTAATAAGATTATTTTTTGGTTTTTGTAATGATTTGACACCAATGAAGCAAGTAGTGAGAGGAACAGGTTTCTTCAGCCACAACTCTGACACCATACTGTGATGAAACCAAGTCTCAGAAGCCCACTACACATACATTAAACATCACTTAATAGCGACACAAAATCTCTTTTCTATGGTCTCAGTGAAAGTCTACCGCTCTGTGTTTTTTAGGCTTAGGTTCTCTGACCCCAACTAAAAGCAAACCTGATAATATTTGAGTAGCAGCATTCACTAGAATATTGAATATTATAACTATACATTCAGCATCAGAAATCCAAATTCCCCAAATGTGCTGTTACCATGGGGCTATTAATAAAAGATGAAAATGAAGAGCTTGCTAGATTTTCAAAGCTTGTTCATGAAAAGGTAAAAATTCTCCCTAGAATATTTTAGCCAACCTACTTATTTTGATTGCCAGTAAATTTGCCAATGAAAGCTCATTTTTAATGTTTATTATGTCTCTGGTGTTGGTCAGAGAATAAGATATCTGAAGATATTGCTGGAGTATAGACCTTTGATTGACATTCTCTGTGTATGCATTTCTGTTTTGGACAACTCGCTACCAGTGGAAAAGTAGATCATAAATTACCCATGTGCATTTCTATGGCAAATCTATAATGAAGCATTTTCTAGTAAATTACAGGTTATGTAATAGTCCCCAAACTTTAAACTCATCTCGCTCTCAAATGCAGCTTCCTGCATATTTCCATCAACATTGAAAT
>NW_012143857.1:2338329-2340014 GCF_000956105.1 Propithecus coquereli
GAATCAATTGAGAAATAGTCACACACAAAATAAAAGTGTGGAAATTTGTAATATTGTCACTGTCACTATATCATATATTTAGACCTCCACGGAGATGAAAATTCTATGAAAAATAAAAGCAAAACCAAGTACAGTTGACCCTTGAACAATGAGGGGGTTGAGGCACTGATCCCTTGCCCAGTCAAAAATCAAAATATAACTTCTGACTCACCCAAAACTTAACTACTAATCACCTACTATTGACTGAAAGCTTTACTAATAACAAACCATTGATTAACACATATTTTGCATATGTGCTATATCCTGTATTTCTAAAGTAAGCTACAAAAAAGAAAATGTTATTAAGAAAATCATATGGAAGAGAGAATATATTTGCTATTTATTAAGTGGAAGTGGATCATCATAAAGATCTTCACCCTCGTTGTCTTCACTTTGAACAGGCTGAGCATGGGGAGGAGGTGGTGAGGATGTCTTGTCTCCGCGGTGGCAGAGGCTGAAGAAAATTCACATCTAAGTGGACCCATGTAGTTTGTACCTGTGTCATCCAAGTTTCGACTGTACAAAATTCTAGGGTGTTTATTTGCATTGCAGACCCGGAGAAGGAGTATGGGCTTATAGTCAGATGGGTATGATTTTCAACAGTTAATCTGATCCTTACCGACCAATTTCAGTGGGGAAATTTTTTAGTCTTTTGATCTGTAGTGGATATTTATGTAGCTCTGATTCTCACTTCCAAGTGTATTCCACTGAGACTTACTGGATGAGACATACGGATGCCTGCTTCACATTTCATAAGTTGAAGTGCCCAAGTTTTTTCCCCTCTCCCTTCCAGTATAGTCAGAGCATGTGCTTATCAAATTAGACCCCTGCCCTTGAATGAGTATGTGTCTTAGCCAGCTTGGGCTGCTACAACAAAACACCTTAAAAACAGTGGCTTATAAAAAACAGAAATTAATTTCTCATAGTTCTGGAGGCTGTACATCTGAGATCAGGGTGACAGCGTGCACGGGTTCTGGAGAGAGCCTTCTTCCAGGTAGGTAATACACGGTTGACTTCTCCTTGTATCCTCTCATGGCAGAAAAAAGGTAGCTCTCGGCCCTCTTCTTAGAAGGCTCAAGTCCCTTCATGAGGGCTCTACCTTTATGACTTAATTACGTTCCAACGGCCCCACCTCCTAATACCATCACATTGGAGGTTATGATTTCGACATACGAATTTTGAGAGGGCAGAAACATTAAGTCCATTGATTATCTTTTTGCATATGTAACAAACTGGACTTTTTATGTTGATTGAATTGCAGACAACAGATCAGATACACCTGGGCTTGGTTTTCTCATCTGTAAGAAAGCAATGCTAAAACTCACCTCACTCTACTGAAGAGAGTCAGTTAGAAAACCTGAAAACATTGGCATAGCACCTAACTTCAATTTAAACACATTTTTCTCCTAACTCACCAGTTTTAATTTTTTTTGATTTCTCTATAATAGAGTCATTTTACTAAACCATATTAACATTGGTCTCCAAAAGGAATTTGATAAATAGCTTATAATGTGACATCATTCTCACTTTGAATTATGCTTAACATTACCATTGTCTCTGCCTGGGCAGAGACAAGCAAGTTAA
This sequence comes from Propithecus coquereli, assembly GCF_000956105.1. Classification (NCBI taxonomy): domain Eukaryota; kingdom Metazoa; phylum Chordata; class Mammalia; order Primates; family Indriidae; genus Propithecus; species Propithecus coquereli. Next base: position 2,339,953 of record NW_012143857.1, read on the forward strand.
AACATGAAACAATTCACAGGCTGTGTTTAATTTTTTTAAATATGTAATATAGTACACATACA
>NW_012143857.1:2349744-2354341 GCF_000956105.1 Propithecus coquereli
GATGGAAATAAAACTCTGTATATCTTCGCAGGGCTGTTGATTGATAGGTGATATGACTTGAGTGTTTGTGTCCAGCCAAAATTCATATGTTGTAATACAAGGAGATAGTATTAGGAGGTGGGGCCCTTGGTAGGCAGAGCCCTCATGCATAGAATTATTCTTTTATGAAAGAGACCTTAGAGTTGGCCTGTTCTGCCGTGAGAGGCCATAGAGAGATGACACCATCTATAAACCAGAAATTTGGACCTCTCCAGGTGCAGTATTTGCTGGTACCTTGTGAATGGGCTTCCCAGCCTCAAAAACTGTAAGAAATAAATTTCTGTTCATAAACCACCAAGTAAGTATATGGCATTTTGTTATAGCAGCCAAAATGGACAAAGACAGTGTATTTCTTTATATTACTATTGGGCAGGCACGCCAATATTTCTTTGTGGGCTCTGTAAATATTTGTATTTTAGAATCATTGTGCATGACCAATTTTTCCAGGGCATAATATTCCAGTTTCTAATCTGTAAGGCAAAATTCTGTCTGTTGCTATCCTGGGAGCTTAGGGAAAGTAGGGTGACAATGGTCTCCATGTTCAGTTTTTACTAATCTGATTCACACTGCCCTCAACTGGGACTGGTGCCCATAATCTGGGACTGGTACTCACCTCTACCCCCACCCCCACAGAATAAATCCCTCATTATTGGCTGGAGGGTAGATGGGTTAGTGGCTGGAGTAGGGCATGGATAAAGAAATTTCTAGGTCCTTTTCACCAATTCTTCAATATTAGACACATTTTCTGCATGTATGTGTATTACAGGTATCCTGTGTCTCTAGGTATTAAGTCTTTGGAGCAGAGATCTCAAGAGGGGGTTATTTACTTTTTGAGTTCTCTCCCTCACTCCAGGCTTAGATTTCAATTTTAAATTGTTAATTTCAATAGCCCATAAACCTTCCAGTTTGTAAAAAACAACAAAAAAAATGTTTTTCTTTTTATGCTTATTAGACTAAGCAAAGGAAAACATGTGTGATCATTATGCCATGTTTTATATGCCCTATTATATTTACTCATATATTTATTTTAACACAATTTTTAAGATGAGAATTCCTTTAGTTTTATGCCTAGATTTATTTATTTTTTATCCTGTGCCATATTCTTTAACTTTCTTTTTGCACTGGCCTCCAGCATTGACCTATTTTTATTTTCTATATTTCAATTTCTCTAGCTTAATGGGTCATACCCATTTAAATATGAGTTTATTCTTTCAATAAATTTGATTTTCTATAGGCATAAATAAGTATGTATCTTTGAAAAACTATCCATTTAATTAAATCCAAATTCCAGACCTAAATCTTTACAGACTGTCTTAATAATGTCATTTTAAGGACCATAAAGGAATATGATTTCAATTTATTCCCTAGGCCCTCTTTGAAGTCACAAAATATTTCATAGAATCCGTACTTTTAACAGTAAGAAATGAGCCTAATATTTTAGAAAACAAACCCTATTTTTAAGATCCTACGGCAAGTAGCCAGACTAAATTCATATATTATATTTAAACATACCCAGGATTAACAAAGTTGCTATGTTTGGAGAAAGTCAGTTACATATTTAGATGCTCTAACTGATGAAATATGTTCTTGTGTTTAGTAAAAAGTGGAATAATTAAAATCTGGAGGCAGTAAAACCAGTAAGATTGTTATTATTGCATTGCCTAGTAAAATCTGATAAGTGTCTAGAGCAAGGATTATCAAACTACATGCCATCGGTCAAATCTTGTGGGCCACTTATTTTTGTAAATAAAATTTTACTGGAACATGGACATGTCCATTTGTTTATGCATTTTAAATGGATACTTTTGTATTTAAACACCAGAAACAGAGACTGTATACCTTCAAAGATGAAAAATTTTACTATCTTGACCTTTAAATAAAACATTTGTGGACTCCCCAGAAAGGAAAGATTTTTGAGGAGACAGATTTATAGACTTTAGCTCTTGACATATTTTATCTAAAGGTACTGAAATAATTACTAACTAAAATAGTGGGTAAATGTGAATGAGGTGTGTGCTGGTCATGAAAATGCCTTTACCTGAAGAAGACTCCAACATCAGGGAGCGTCATTGATTAAGGCATTAGCTGCTCCTCTCAGAAATCAAATGTTTGAGTTTTTGCTGAGACTGTGAGGCCACAGCACCCAGGGGATGGTCCCAGCCAAAGGATGAACATAACAGGGATAATATGGCAGATCATTTCTGGAAGTCTGAGGACTCCTCTGATGGATGACTCCAGGATTCTGCTTTAGGCTTCCCTAACTTTCCTTAGTGTGCTTGTTGGTCTAGGTGGCTTGCTCCTGACTTACCTCTAGTCATTCTTTCATTCTATACAAAACTAGCATCAAACTTTGACAGCTTTCCTAGTCTTATCTGATTTTCTCCTCATTTGCTCTCTGTAGAATTTTCCCTAATACAATCCTTCATATTTAGTCCTGCATTAGTGGACCAAGAATAAAACAAGTGCTTATAGGATACCCAGTTGGGGATGTCACATACATTTATTGTACATATATGTTTACTTTGGAGCTAAGAAAATTTTCCTAAAGGAAACAGAATTTAAAATTTTCAGTATACTATAACCTTAGTTGAGTGCATTATGCATGATAATATCAATCAGAGGATATAGGGTGCTATGGTTTGAATGTGACTTCTCTAAAATTCAGGTGTTACCAAGGTAATAGCATTAAGAGGTGGGGCCTTTAAGAGGTGATTAGGCCATAAAGGCTCTTCCCTTGTGAAGGTTCCCTTAGAATGGAGCATGACAGAGGGAGTGGGTGTCTGCTCGCCCTTCCTCCTTCTGCCATGTGAGGATGAAGTAAGAAGGCCCTCATCAGATGCCAGAACCTTGATCTTGTACTTCCCAACCTCCATAATTTTGCAGAAATACATTTTCTTCTTAATAAAGTACTTATAGCAGCACAATTGACTAAGACAAAGGGGTTAGGGGGAGGACAGAGAACAGAACTTTGGATAATGCAGTATTTTAGAAAAAGATTTATAATTCACTCCAAAATGTTATATCCATATAATGTTATATCCATATAATTTTCCATTGGTTTAGTGTTCTCAAATAAGCATTTATAGTACCAAATGAACTTTATTTTTGATGCAGATATTTTCAAAATGATACCTAAAATCTATGTATAATGAACCAAACATAGGTGCTACTATGGTGTTTTTATGTTGCAGATATTTTTTCTTTTGCAATTTCATCTTTGTATTTTTTATAATTTGACTTATAAGATAATAATTTGCATCATAAGTATTTTCTAGTGTTACAATAATTACCAAATTGAAATTATTTGCCAAGGAGTGCTGTATGTAATTATTAGGTTTACCTAGATTTTGTGAGGATTAGAAGAATATGATAATGGAAAGATATTTCAGATAAATTCAGAAATTTAATCTAAAGTTAGCATAAATAAAGGTAGTTTCCAACTGAAAGGTTTGTAGAAAAGAGAGAAAGAGAGGAGAGAGATATAATAGTTTCTATAGATTTTTGTGAAAAGAGGAAAGATGGTTCAAAAGAAATTTACAATGTTTGCTTCACTATATGTGATCTAACCCTACTATCCACTAGCTAAATGTATCCTCCATGGTATGTGGTTCTTTAAAGATAGATGCTTTCTTATAAAAAAAAATCATATATTTTCTTCGTACCTCTTCTGGAGAAGAAAATAAAAATCATATATTTGCGTGTTAAAGAAAATATTTTAGCAGACAAAATGAACAAACAGAAGTTGGTTTTATTCCAATACTGTTTCCAGCGATAGGTAAGAGATCATAGACCAAGTTTGGGTACCCAGCTCTACTGAAACAAAGAGTGGGAGTTGAGAAATGGTAAGCCCTCTGTGTTTGCTATTTTCCTTGCCCAAAGGAAAAGTAAAGTTTCTTCTCTCTTCATGACAGGAGATAATTTCACAACCTGGAGCATGGTACCTAAGGGAGTTAGATTCCTACCATTGCTTCAGTGATTGGAGATATGGACACTATCTTCCTTAATGATTGCATTTGAATGGGAGGGCTCCAATGTCCTTGAGGCAGATTGTTCTGCTTGTAAAGCTGGCAAAAGACTTTAAAGAAATTTACATTACAAAGGAGTAGTAAAAGAATTTAAAATTTTAAGTTTCCCCAAATAATTGGTTTAAGAAAAAGGAGGTCAGTGGCCTAAAGTCAAGAAGACTGAAGTCTGAAGTTTAGTCAAATGAAAGGAAAAATTAAAGCCTTTTCGATTAGGAGAATCACAGGGGTATAGGATAAGATTTATGGTTGATAAACTGGTAAGGCAAATGCTATAAGCATCTCCTTTTCTTTAGTCACTACATAGCCTTCTGCAAAAGAGGTCTTCAGGAGAAAAAGGATTCAAGTCCAATTTTTAAGCCTTATAGTAAGAGGGCAAGAATGATCCTGGTTGTTGCCTGGTGTTTCTCAATTGAGTCAGCTTCCTGCTCAAACCACCCTGGTCTGTCTTGTGTCTGGGTTGAAGTGAAGATACAAGAACTGTTTCACAATTCTCCTTCAAATATTAGAAGCTAAAGAGCCCTCTTTGGTGTTTG
>NW_012143857.1:2354391-2357892 GCF_000956105.1 Propithecus coquereli
ATAAAGGGGCGGTGCTTTCCGAGGCTCTGGCTTTCCGGCCAGAGGGTTTCTATAAAAGGAAACCCTCAGGGGCTTTCAAGGGCTACATAGTTATAATGGGTAAACAGAAACTTACAAGCTCTTCCGCAGGCTTTGCAAATGCGTGGGCTTGGTAAGCAGCTGCCGGGCCTCATGGCTCCGGACACTCACTAAGTAAAATTACATTGTATATAATACATTTATATGCATAACCGGCAGATGTCTCTTTATTGCAAAAGACTGATTGTACCCTTTTGTGCCATCACCCATGTCTGAAAGTTGCTTTACATTTTTGTTTCACTGCATCTCTATAAAGACAAAGAACATTTGAAACCCAAGCTTCTTTTCTGCTGTGTGTAATAATATTATTAGGAAAAAATAATAAAAATCCACATGATTTTTTTTTTTATTTTAACTTCTGGAACTACAAGTTCAGTTCTCTTATCTACCAACTGATACACATGTGTGTTACATCAGTATAAAAATATATCTTCCATGTTATTGGTATTTAGTGTAGCACATTACTATATATTATAAAGACCCTGTATTTACAGGAACATTATATGAACCCCCCACATATAATAACTTTTTAAGGAACAGAACAAATTTTATAATACATGCATCTGGGAAGAGGTGGAGAAATTTGATAGCCAGTTGTGAAGATTATGAACCTTTTTAATTTTTTTTCTGGTAGCCTCTTTTTTTGACACCTTTCAAATATCACTGAAAGAAAAACAAGGTTTGGTTTATTTATTTATTGTTCAGCCTTAATTGTAACTTCTAGCTCACCAACTAACTTTGTTCTACATTTAAAAAAAAAACAACAAAAAAAACTGGTTTATTTTCTTTTCCAATGTGCTTAAGCAGGAACAATTTCAATTGGAGCAAGCTTTTATTTGAAATAACTCCATAATGATAACTTGCTCACTGTCTGATATGAAGACTATTACATGATACCTCAGAAGTTAAAAAATAAATATGCTATAGAATCTATGAGTTTCATCAGCCTAATTCTCAAATTTTTCAGTTACTATGGTTTTCTTCAGGCAAATTTACATCTATATGATGGCTATAATAAGAAATTATGCATATATATTTTACTTTACTATCATAGGATTTGCAGGCATATAGAGATATAAATTTATACATACTGTTTTTATTCTCAGTTTTCCTAATATATCTACAGTGGGGTAGGCAAGTCAAGGACATCTGTAGAAATCAAAATTCCTGAAGTAGATATTTTGGTTCTGCTCTCTTGACTATTTCTTTAACTTCATTTATTTTGGCATTTTTGACTCTGCATTGATTCTATTCTTTACAAGTTCCTTTTTATTATTAGTTTTATTTGTTGTTATTTCAACTTTTCATGTTACAGGTTTTCCCCGAATGTTTCATAATCAATGTTTTTTGTTACTATTTATGAGTAAGACATCAAGGATGGAAATAAAACTCTGTATATCTTCGCAGGGCTGTTGATTGATAGGTGATATGACTTGAGTGTTTGTGTCCAGCCAAAATTCATATGTTGTAATACAAGGAGATAGTATTAGGAGGTGGGGCCCTTGGTAGGCAGAGCCCTCATGCATAGAATTATTCTTTTATGAAAGAGACCTTAGAGTTGGCCTGTTCTGCCGTGAGAGGCCATAGAGAGATGACACCATCTATAAACCAGAAATTTGGACCTCTCCAGGTGCAGTATTTGCTGGTACCTTGTGAATGGGCTTCCCAGCCTCAAAAACTGTAAGAAATAAATTTCTGTTCATAAACCACCAAGTAAGTATATGGCATTTTGTTATAGCAGCCAAAATGGACAAAGACAGTGTATTTCTTTATATTACTATTGGGCAGGCACGCCAATATTTCTTTGTGGGCTCTGTAAATATTTGTATTTTAGAATCATTGTGCATGACCAATTTTTCCAGGGCATAATATTCCAGTTTCTAATCTGTAAGGCAAAATTCTGTCTGTTGCTATCCTGGGAGCTTAGGGAAAGTAGGGTGACAATGGTCTCCATGTTCAGTTTTTACTAATCTGATTCACACTGCCCTCAACTGGGACTGGTGCCCATAATCTGGGACTGGTACTCACCTCTACCCCCACCCCCACAGAATAAATCCCTCATTATTGGCTGGAGGGTAGATGGGTTAGTGGCTGGAGTAGGGCATGGATAAAGAAATTTCTAGGTCCTTTTCACCAATTCTTCAATATTAGACACATTTTCTGCATGTATGTGTATTACAGGTATCCTGTGTCTCTAGGTATTAAGTCTTTGGAGCAGAGATCTCAAGAGGGGGTTATTTACTTTTTGAGTTCTCTCCCTCACTCCAGGCTTAGATTTCAATTTTAAATTGTTAATTTCAATAGCCCATAAACCTTCCAGTTTGTAAAAAACAACAAAAAAAATGTTTTTCTTTTTATGCTTATTAGACTAAGCAAAGGAAAACATGTGTGATCATTATGCCATGTTTTATATGCCCTATTATATTTACTCATATATTTATTTTAACACAATTTTTAAGATGAGAATTCCTTTAGTTTTATGCCTAGATTTATTTATTTTTTATCCTGTGCCATATTCTTTAACTTTCTTTTTGCACTGGCCTCCAGCATTGACCTATTTTTATTTTCTATATTTCAATTTCTCTAGCTTAATGGGTCATACCCATTTAAATATGAGTTTATTCTTTCAATAAATTTGATTTTCTATAGGCATAAATAAGTATGTATCTTTGAAAAACTATCCATTTAATTAAATCCAAATTCCAGACCTAAATCTTTACAGACTGTCTTAATAATGTCATTTTAAGGACCATAAAGGAATATGATTTCAATTTATTCCCTAGGCCCTCTTTGAAGTCACAAAATATTTCATAGAATCCGTACTTTTAACAGTAAGAAATGAGCCTAATATTTTAGAAAACAAACCCTATTTTTAAGATCCTACGGCAAGTAGCCAGACTAAATTCATATATTATATTTAAACATACCCAGGATTAACAAAGTTGCTATGTTTGGAGAAAGTCAGTTACATATTTAGATGCTCTAACTGATGAAATATGTTCTTGTGTTTAGTAAAAAGTGGAATAATTAAAATCTGGAGGCAGTAAAACCAGTAAGATTGTTATTATTGCATTGCCTAGTAAAATCTGATAAGTGTCTAGAGCAAGGATTATCAAACTACATGCCATCGGTCAAATCTTGTGGGCCACTTATTTTTGTAAATAAAATTTTACTGGAACATGGACATGTCCATTTGTTTATGCATTTTAAATGGATACTTTTGTATTTAAACACCAGAAACAGAGACTGTATACCTTCAAAGATGAAAAATTTTACTATCTTGACCTTTAAATAAAACATTTGTGGACTCCCCAGAAAGGAAAGATTTTTGAGGAGACAGATTTATAGACTTTAGCTCTTGACATATTTTATCTAAAGGTACTGAAATAATTACTAACTAAAATAGTGGGTAAATGTGAATGA
>NW_012143857.1:2365859-2366980 GCF_000956105.1 Propithecus coquereli
GGATATTATTATTAATTCTTTCTTTTTGAAATCAATTAGTGTGAATATTTGAAAAATTACAAATTTGAATATAAACTGGCACGCTTATACCAAGCAATAAAATCATATCCCCTCCAGCTATTGATGTTATCTGCATTACCTTGTGCTGAGTGGATGCAATGCAGAGCGCAAGGTACCAATGTATAGGACTCTGAAAAAAATTAATTCAGATGGAACAAAATTGTTGAAAGGTAAATATATTAGTCCATTTGTTCTACTATAATAAAATTCCTAACAGTGGGTTATTTATAAGAACAGAAATTTATTTTCTCACAGTTCTGGAAGCTAGGAAGTCAAAGATCAAGGCACCAGCAAGTTTGACATCGGGTTAGGGCTGTTCTCTCTGTTTCCAAGATAGCACTTTGTTGCTGTGTCCTCAAATGGAAGAAAGTAGAAGGGCAAAAAAGCTGAACTCTGTGTGAAGCTTCTTTTATAAGGGACTTAATCTCATTCGTGGGGTGGAGCGCGGAGAGCCTTCATGACCTAATCACCTTTTAAAGGCTCCCGCCTCTTATTATGATTGCATTGGCCATTAGGTTTTAACACCCGAATTTTGCAGGGGACACATTCAAACCATAGCAATAAATATTAGTAAATGCAGTTATATCAGCATTTTTTTTTTTTTTTTCAGACAGGATCTCACTCTGTCACCCAGACTGGAGTGCAGTGGAACAATCATAGCTCACTCGAATTTCCAACTTTTGGGCTCAAGTGATCCTCCTGCCTCAGCCTCCTGAGCAGCTGGGACTACAGACGCATACACCATACACCACCATGCCTGGCTAATTTTTTTAAGACATTTTTTGTAGAGTCAGGGTCTTGCTATGTTGCCTGAGCTGGTCTCTAACTCCAGGACTCACAGGATCTTCTCACCTAAGACTCGTGAAGTGCTGGAGTTACAGGTGTGAGCCCCTGTGCCCAGCCTATAACAGCAATTTTTAACTTCCATACAGTCCTGAAGAAATTACCAACTTGATATCTATGTCTGTAGTGCATGTATAGAAAAAAACTTGGAAGCTATCACTCACTACTTTTGAATTCAAATTAATAAAAAAGACAACATTGATTCTTTTTGTTTGTTT
>NW_012143857.1:2378740-2380264 GCF_000956105.1 Propithecus coquereli
TTAGTATTCTGGGCCTGGTTAGTGTTCATTGCTAGAGAGCAGGTGTTCCTCTTTGAGGGTGTGCTTTCCATTTGATTTTTCATACTTCCAGAAATCTTTCGCTGGGTCCTTCCCATCTGGATCCGCTGTTACTTTTGTTTTGTTCTGCCGCTAGAGGGAGCCGCTAGTATGTTGTCCACGGCTCTCTTGATGGGAGGGGTTACTTGGGGAGCTTGTTTTGGTCCCTTGCTGGGCTTTCTCTGTTGGTAGCTGACCGGAGGCGGAGGCGGAGGCGGAGGCGGAAATGCAATGGTACTGGGTGACCTGAACCGGTCTGGCGAGGAAAGTCACTGGGCTGTCAGCTATTGGTCAGTGCCAAATCCCCAGGGACTGGCGCTTGTCGCAGAGGGGGTGTGGCTCTCTATGTCTCTCTGCTGCAAGCTCGGAGGCCAGGCATAAGGCGCTGGCCAGGGGAAAGGGGAGCTCCACCAGACTGCCCACGCCCCAGCGCTTTCAGCCTCCGCAGGCGTCCTCCCCCCAAAGGCAAGGAGGCACTCAGAATTCAGAGGAGGCACTCAGCATTCACTGCTCAAAGAAACGGGCCGGCCAAGTGGCCCCAGGTCCTGGCAGGGCAGAGCTAGCTGCGAGAGCTCCCAGGCTAGGGGAAGGGAGCCATTCCGCACCCGCGACCTGCCATGGGCCCCGAGCTGGCGCTCACCAGCCCCCAGTGCGCTGGCTCCAGAGGGAGCCGCTCAGGGGCTGGGAGGTCCCCGATCAGGGAGTCAATGGAGTCACCAGGGTGCTCCGCCGTCTCCTTTGTGTCTCCCTCCCCCAATCTCCCACAATAGCTCTCACTTCTACTGGCCCACCCTGAGCAGTCCCAGTCGCCAGCGGCAGTTTCCAGGGTAGAGTCCTCTACTCAGTAATCACCTCCTCGTTCAGGACCCGCTGGGTGCCAGAGACCAGCTTCCTGAGTCCTAACTGCCTCCAGTGGTAGCCCAGCCCAGCTCCTCCCCTGTCCGGTGCAGTCCTGACATGGGGCTCTGGGGAATTCAAGTTGCTTCCAGCTCCTGTCCCCTCTCGGCTGAGCCCCACATTTCCTGACCCAGTTCTACATCCACTTCACACAAGCCCCTGACTCTCGGTGCGCTCGTAAGTCAGTGGGGAAGCTAGACTGTCTTGTGAGGGACTTACCCCGGTGCACTTACTGGCCAGGCTGGCGCCGCCGTCTCGCGCCCCACTCTCTATTGTCTGTCGGCACTTTCCAGGTTTTGTATTCCTATCTCAAGTTCGCTTTGTTTTTTTTTCCTGATTTGAGTGTCCGCTGCTGAATCTCCACCGATTCACCTCACTGTTTTCGCAGGAGAATGATCCGATCATGTGTAGCAGACCGAGATCTACCTCTCCCTCTCTGGAAGCAGGGATTCGGGAGGCTACCCTAACTCCGCCATTTTTTCTCCTGTCAACATTGATTCTTGAATAGTGTTTTTACCTATCGGGAACTATTCGGAAAAAAAAAGAAAGAAAGAAATAACCTAACAGGAA
>NW_012143857.1:2382914-2385557 GCF_000956105.1 Propithecus coquereli
GATCATAATTATTTCAAAGTTAATTCCAGACTTTACCTAATGAAATCTTTATTTTTGATTGACGCTAAATAACATATATCTTCTATTTACCACGTTTTTTATTAAATATCTTAAACATTTTGAAAATCTGTAACACTTATGTATTACTATTTAAGTTACTTTTTAATTTAAAACAGAAAGAAATGATTAGTGAGAAAACATATGTGTTGGAGTAAACTAACATCAACTTGAATATTAATTAGTATGAGTTTGACCTTGGAAATGGCAAATTCTTTAAGCCTCGGTTTACTCATAAATGAAATGGGAATTAAAATACTGTACTTGCCAGCAGAATTATTGTAATTAATAAAATGCACACATATAGTTCCTGGTACAAATAGGTGACCTTCCCTATTGACTAATTTTACCCTGTACTTCCTGGCAATAGTTGTGGAGGAAAATGGTAAATCTGGTAAGAATTCCCTTACTATTCATGTTTTGAAAAAAGTAAAATAACTTCTTGTAAATCTAACTATGACTGTACAGTGTGATTCAGTGAGGATACATTTACCTTTATTCAAACACCTTTTTACATTTTTGTATTCAAATTTAGTATTACAGATAAATTACTCCCAGGTGATGCTTCCTTGAATATTAAATGAGATGTGCTTAATTCAAGTTCATGCATTATATTTGATAGAATATTTTAGTAATTTATATTTTATTTGATGCTGTTGAAGGACAATTATAAACTAGAACATATTGCTATAAATTATTTGAATTTTAATCTATTACCAGAAGCCTCAAATTCAGAGAAGGTAGTTATTTCAGTAAAAACATTTTATGACACATGAAATAGTCTTTTCAAAGTTTTACAAATTGTAAAACAGGCTTTTATATATGGAGACAATCTCTAAGATGATTAAATTGGTAATTTGCAAGATACTTTATTAGAAATGTAAATGTGCCTATGATTTTTTCTGAGCTGTAATAAAATCAAATTTTGATGAATTGACTTAAAGGAACATTTTTAAAGGAACAAAGAATGATATCACTGAACATAATTGGACAAGTTATCTCTTTACCCATTGTACACTGTGCTGTTAGAACGGCTTATAAGTACCTTGAAATATGCATATTATAGAGAAAATTATTAAAATGCATTTAAAATTGGTGAATAGCTCAACCAAGGCCTAATGGCTGTAGACTAGAATGTGGGTTCAGCCCAACTAATAGCATGCCTGTAAATAAATCACTTATACTGTCTCACCATCATTTATCTATAAAAAGAGCTGGATCATTTAAATGCTTCTTTAAATCCTTTGAACTATGAAGATTAAAAAGTTTTGGACATTCTTTTCTATTTCTAAACCATCTTTTCATAGATTGTGCATAAAATATACATCTTATAAAACTTTACTGGAGGTGATTTTTAAAACGTCTCAAGAAATATAGACAGATTTTATTGAAAGTTAAAGTCAGTGTATGATCCACACTCAAGTCTACCAAAAATAGCATCCATGTGTCTAATCTTCCCTTTCTTGGAGGGGGTCCCTGACTTGCAGCAAATGTACCACGTAGGAGAAATATAAAAACGTTTTTGACCCAATCCTTTAACCTATACTGGGATTTGAAGAGGAAACAACAGGAACATTTGATCCCTGGAGGAAAGAATTATCAATGTCCCCTGTGGCCATCCTAAGAGTCTGGCGTGCCTTCTTTTGCTGGATATATCTGTGACTACAGTATTAAATGAGGTCATTAAAAGCCCAGAAAGGAGAACTCATGAAGACAGCAATTTATTTCCTACCCTAGTCTCAATCCTGTCCTGCTTAATGGGAGATGGCCATTCAGCTTTTTACATTTTTGTGTGTAAGCAAATTCAGCATCCAAATCACAGACATTTGTTACATATTTGGCAGGAGAATTCGTCACGGTCCATCTCTTCCAAATCAGAGGAAGATCTAAATTATGTAAACAACATAATTTTTAAAACACAGTGAAGCAATAGTCTACAGATTATGTCAAACAGTAGAAAAACATAACACGAGGTAAAATTTTAAATCTGAGCATAGAAATATAAGAGGGGTATTATTGGAAGAATTAATAAATAGTAGATCAGCCACTTAGGAAGTGTAAGTTCAAAGGTAAGTTATTTCGTGACAGTTTAAGTTCCTATACTATGTCCGGGGGGACTGGTCTTCCATCATAAAACAGGAAAACATCCAATGACTGAGATTAACTGGTAAGATTAACTGGTAGCATTTGTGGAGACTTTCTTTCATATGCCTTCATCTGGCACACTGTGCATGCTCAACCTTCTTATTTTCCCTCAACAGATCCAGGGAAGAATGTGGTACCAGGAAATGAGTATGCACAAAGCCTCACTATGTATTCATAAATAAACCTGGTGATAATTTTGGTTGAATGTTGATGTTAATGCTAAAAACCATACAAAGCTGTGGTTACTGTTTATGCTGTTTGTGCAAATCACATCTGTAAATATGTAGTCTGTGGCAATTTAACTTAAATAGTATTATTATTATGCTTTTTCTATGGAACTACCTGTACAGACAGCTGGGATAAAGCTGCAAGACAATTAGGATCATAAAACAAATGCTTGTAACACTCAGCAATAATGAGCTCAGAAACAGATAGTTATGA
>NW_012143857.1:2385607-2387119 GCF_000956105.1 Propithecus coquereli
TGTGATTCTGTTAACTAATGCAGATCATCTAAATCAGATTTAAGCATTAAATATTCTGTGTATCAGAATATGTATTTTTCATGTTTTTAGTTTTTTCAATATTATAATAAAAAGAGAAAGCAAATATGCATTTGCAAAAAAATTATTTAATGTCCTGCTAGAATGGCCTCAAATGGGAATATCAAAGCAAAGGGGATGCTTTAGCCAATAGCGTTAACATATTTAACTACACAAAAGTAAATTTAGGAACTTATTGGTGAACATTCCCTTTTCCTCAGTCTGAAATGACTTAAAGAAAGAATTTTATTGCTAGAAGGAGTCTTTGAAACTCCATAGCCCAACTTTCTCCTTTTACGAATAAAAATATTGAGGCCAGCATGCGTAAATTATTTTACAATTGTAAAATGTTTATGTTATTTTGAATCCTTCCTATTTAGGAGGGGGCAAGCACCTGTACAAATATTCATCGCCCAAGTTTTGGTGTCTAAGAAAAGTAGAGAGCTCATGTAGAGGTGATTTTATGCTATAACTGCCTATAAAATTAGTTCTCCAAGGAAGCTTTTAATACTTTTTGGGGAAAGAAACTATAAATCATTTTTGAGGTGACCTTGGCAAGAACCCTCATTCTCATTCACAACCTCATTTGGGCAAGAGTCTAGAAGATGTTCAAGTACAGCCATCCAATTAAAATCTAGCATATATTTGTGTTAAAGAAATGTGTTTGTCCTTTTAAAGTTCATATTTGCATGAAATTATTAATTATAGTATAATTTTCTTTTGTCTTTTACCTCACTAAATTTTAAAGAACATCTTGTTTAATTTCAAAGAAAGGGCAATACTTTAAGATCCTTGGATCCATCAATCAGTCCAATCAATTATTTAAAAATTCATTTATTCATAGTTTGACAAATGATTTTTGAATACCTTCAATGTGTTCAATAATTTCTGGCATCTTTAAAAACAAAGATCTTGTTCTTAATTATTTTGCAGCAAAATGGGAGGAAGGTAGCATCAATTCTGATAAGACACTGGGTAAAACATATAATAAATATAATTCTTATGCCTCTTAATGTGAGGAATAGTGTCCTGAACCATACAAATTATGCAGTTAGTTTTTTCATGTGACATTGAAGACAGGCTCAAATTATATTGACACTTATTGTCTAGAGTGGTTTCTGAGAATCATGGGAAAATGAAAGTGTCGGTTATTAGTGGACATAGCACAAGGGAGAGATGGACCTTGAGGAAGCTTGATTTGAGCCACTCAAGAGAATAAGAAGACTAAAAAGAAGAGGAGGAAGAATGGGCATTAACAGAGTTCAACCTTAGAGAGCATTAATGGCAGTTCTTTCTCTTATTATATTAATATTTAAGCCGTTTGTTTAACTGAAAGTAAACAATAGTAGTTATAAACTCTCCCTAAATGCAAATGTAGAGATTGTTTTTAAAACTGTGTTTTCTTTAATATCATGAATCAATCTGTCCTTAACATTTTAACCAGTAGTTGTATCT
>NW_012143857.1:2391409-2397812 GCF_000956105.1 Propithecus coquereli
AAATACACCAAATTCAAATTTCCCAAGGTAATTTAGATTGGGCAGGAAAGTAGGAAAGGGATTGGCTTTTCTGAAATACATTAAAGGAGCTCACACTCCATTAAAAAAAAAAAAGTAAAGATACTAAGAATGACATACTTCACATTATGTGAGCTACAAAAGCAAAAACACAGAAACCATGTCCTAGACTTTTATATTGTGCCTAAAATCCTTATACAGACAAGCTACAGAATAATGAATCAGATGGTTTTTATTTGGGGTTTTATTAAGTACCTGGCCCAGTATTGGTTTCTTACTCCTACCTATAGGAACCAGATTCTGAAGAAAGATGTACAGATGGATAACATAAGGATAAGTCATTTCTTTTATATTATCGCAAGATGACTACAATTTCACACAATTATGATGCTGGAAATACAAATCATGATTTAATTGTAGAGAATGAAATACACTCTAGATAGTTTGATTGTAAAGGGATTTAATATAGATTATATAATAAAAATAAGCTGAATGCAGTGGCTCATGCTTGTAATTCCAGCTTTTTGGGAAGCTGAAGCTTGAGGATCACTTGAGCTCAGGAGTTCAAGACCAACCTGGGCAACATAGAAAGACCCTATCTCTGAAAAGTTTTAAAAATTATCTGGGCTTATTGGTGCATGCCTATAGTCCCACCTATCTGGAGGCCGAGGCAAGAGGATCACTTGAGGGAAGGCGTTTGAGGTTATATTAAGCTATGATAGCACCACTGTACTCCAGCCTGGGCAACAGAGCCAGCTTGTCTCTAAAAAAATAAATGAATAAAAGTAAAAAAATAAAATATATTAAACTGTTGGGAGAGACGAAGAGAGAGATGCTAGCCCGGACCTCCAGGAATGACTCCCAATGTCTCAATACCTGCCATGATACAAAAGAAGCTTCTGTTCCAGCTAAGGCCAAACTATTACCAGATGACTCAGGAGGCTGCTTCTTTAGAATCTATGTCTAGAACCTTGCCTTTGCTTTCTTAGTTGACCAGCCTAATGGATACATTTATCTCTCGCCCAATTCTTTCTCAAATAAAGCACAGTTTTGTTTTTTTTTCTTTTAAATAAGAGAAAAGCTATACAAATTTATATTACCATGTATAAACAGAGAACCCTCAAAAATGAAGATTCAACTCTCCAGTGGAGGTTAGAAGTTTAAATACAGTTTTAATTCAAATTTCCAGTGAGAGCATTAATTTGCCAAAATCTAAATCACTTATAAATTTCAAGGGCTTCTGGAAAATGCAAGTTTTAATATTCTAGTCACTGCATTAGAGAAAGGCAAACTAGAAAGAGGATTAAACAGCTTTTAAGCAAGACAATCCATATACCCTCTACAGTAAAACAACCCAGACTACATATATGGGGAAATAATTACATATATTGACCTATTTACAAACCTAGATTGCATCATTATGTCAGTCTCCAAGTTCCTATTGAGCTAATGTTGAAGATTGGTATAGATTTAAAAAAGCAAAAACAAAACATGAATAAAAAATAACCCTTTTTCCTGAAAGATCAAAGAAGGATATTGAAGACAGCCATTTAGTCCCTTCTGTATTTTAGATGCTGCTTTTGTTTTACTAAACATTTCAGGATAGGGTTGTCTTCCCAAGTGAGAGGCCATCCCCAAATCCATATTACTGCATAGACTATTAAGCAAAAAGTGATCCAAATTATTAATAGAAGGGTTTCAAGAACAAGAAGATGCTTCAATGAGCTGTACAGAAAGTGTTGCTACCAAACCTTTTGATATTTTAATCCATCAGGTATTTCCCTAGGAATTCCATCCTCCTGCATAATGGCATTTGTCCTTCATTCATATAGAAGCACTCACCCTCAGGTAGCCAAAAGGAGGTGAATAAAACAGAAAACCTTACACATTCTGTAGATATTATAGCATTTAAAAAACATAAGAGTCAGTAAAGGAAAAGGTAATATGGAGAAATTATCTTTTAAAAATAATTGTTAGATGATTTAGAGAAATTATTAGAATGTTAGATAAATTTCAAGGGAAAAATATTGTTTAAATCTAAATTATTCATGTAAAATTATGATGATACATTAATCCTCCACTATTAAATATTCATCAAGCTTTAAATAGTAGGCTTACATACAGATAAAACACATGGAACATACACTCTAGTAGAAGGCAGATTTGCAAATTATGAAATATTAAAATATTAAATGTATTACCATACAAATAATTTAGAACCATAAAGAAGTACATAATCATTTCATATTTAAAATCTCATTTTACATTTTTTATTAAGTGCCTTATATATAATGAGTACTTAATAAATATTTGCTAAATAAATCAATGATATATTAAAATATAAGACTCATAGAAGTTATTCATATATTTGTTACAATGTAACAACATATACAAATGTATACAACATAGCAGTGTAAATATTAGATCACCATTACATACAAATTTGTAGTGTAAGGTTATATTGCAAAATGTAGAGAATTTAGTTGTGTGGCCTTCATTGGTGAAAATGCAAACAGGAAAATCATATAACAGAAAATAAATTTCTAGGTCCCAGATTACTACTACTGATAATAAATAGCTTAGAACTTTGTGCAATATATGCAAATTAAAGAATATTCAAAGATGCAGTTTTAAATTATTTTAGGTTTGCCTACTCTTCATGCACTTCAGTGACTTTTTATCTTAAGGGACCTCTTGGAAATTTGCCACTTCTAGACAACTGAAAATGGTTAGAATTTCTATTAGTTGGCCTATTCATTGTCTCACTAAGCCTCTATTCATATTATGAAAGGTATCACCAAAATGTCCCTGAAACTGTACAGTTTCTTTCTTTTTTACTTTCTCTTCCTTTCTTTTTTTCTTCAGGATTCCCATCTGTCCTGTGGAGATCTCTGTTACATCCTTGGGTAATCTGGGAGCCAACCTATTTTCTATGACAAAGGCTAAGAATCACTCACTATTATTATGCAGAACTGATCTGTAATTTATACCCCTTCTCCTGAATCCCCCCAGGTATTTTCTCACCATCATCACTGAGGTGACTTGTTCTATGTCCAGTTCATTGAAATTCCCAGACCCGGATGGTTTGATAGGCTGATATTTTAGAATTTTGCCCTTATTTGCTTTTGTTTGTCAAGTGTAGCCAAGATGTTTTTCTCCCATCTCTTTTGCAGGGATTGTGATTGCCGAACTGTGACAATAGCTGCTTAGTGTGCAGAATACCTTAGAGAAATAGTCTTGAACAATTCTTGTTAATAACGTGAATTTGGGGGAATTTTAATGTTGGAGAAAAAGACTCCATAAATTGTATATCCTTTATAGTATTTTCCAATAGTCAGAAGGAATTGTGAGACTTTATAGCAAAATTTTAAAAGCATATACTCTCAAAGCAAGGGCCATGAAGTGAGCATTTATAACATGAGTTATAGACTATTACAGTAATATGTTTAAATAGTAGAGGCTAGTACTGTATTTCATACCATGGTTTCTCTCTCAAAATTATGCTTTCAATCTCTCAATCTCACAACTTCTCTATTCTCAATCTTCAGGGCTCACTTTTATCAAAAGAAAAAGGGAAAGAAGATTCTGAAATCAATTTTGTCCAAATATATTTAGCACTATTATTTAATAATTATAGTGTTAACATTAACACTAAAATTTACTATTAGTATTTAATTTTATGGAATCTGGGGTACATTATAATTTAATTGAGTTATATTACAATCATGTAATAGAGTTGTTAATTGTGAACTATTATCAACTCAATGAATAATAACATTCACAAAGATTTAATTTTGTATCATAAAATTGAAACATAATAACTTAAAGAAAAACTCTCCTTGTAAGAAAATGTAGTTTATTAATTCAATGATAAGGTTTTAGATTTGATATAAGTGAGTTCAATCTGGGCCCCGCTTTTTTCTTTTCTTTGTGACTTTGAACATCTGGGTCATTTTGCATCTCTTTTATTATCTGTAAAAACCACGTTACAGTAACATTCACATCCCAGTTTGCTGTTTAAATCCATTATTATAAATAAGTGACTTGAATATTTGTTGTATGTATAAAGTGCTCAATAACTATTAGATATTTTAAATATTTTATTAACTCCCAGTTTTGTTCACTCTTTACCGTTAGTGTCATGTGGAGTGCTATCTTCCCTCAATATATTGCGTAGGGCAGGGATGACAACTAGTGTCTCCAATAACCACTTTCTAGTCAGAACATTTCTAATAGATTCACCATGCTTGGACACCTGCTTTTGTGGGTCAGGAATGATTATAATTTTGTACATTAGTGATTGAATACAGTAACTCATAGCAAAGGGTACAGAATTTTAAGCAAAATATTTGTAAACAAGTCACAATGTGAAATCAAATTTTTCTGCTATTTCTATTAAAACCTGGAAGCTAAAACACTAAATATTATGGTTCAAATTTGGATATGGATCAACCCTAATTTGAATGAGTGTGCATCTCTTTATTCAGAGCCCATTCTTCTCTTGTCTAACTCAAATATACTGGAATGTCCACTCCTTGCTTCAAAGCCTTTATTTCTAATAAGCAGAAATGTCCTCATTTCCTTTGCACCTACACAAAGTTCATTAAGTACTGATTCCTTTTCAGTTGTCTTCTATGTGATTCTTTGTTTCCCTCCAATTTGCTTTACAAAGTTCTGGCTGGCTGCTTTACTTCTTAAACACACTTGGAATGGCTTACCTCTTTTTCTAACTTGATGGCTCATTGTGTCAATCCACTCTATCTGTAAATCATGTTCTCTTGGCTGCAATCAGTTTCCTTGTTCTGTGGACTGAAGCACCTAGTGAAGCATTCACAACTCTTTTTCACAAAACTGGTAAAGGTCTGAAGTGGGAAGAAAAAAAAGTGTCTACAATCCCAGGACACCATGGTGTTCAGCATGCAATACGAATAAATCTCTCTATAGCTTTACTCCTAAATCAGCTTGATCAATCTCCATTCAATGGTTTCTAATTCATTAGTCTTAATACCCCTTCACCAGTTTAAAAACTAGCTCTCCCTCCGACTTTTGGGCTTTTGTTAATATTGTCACAACTGTCCTAGTCAGCAAGGTTAAAATATCCAAGACTGCTTTAAGATTCTAATGGCCTTTAACCAGAATCTTTTATTTCACCAACCTAATGAGGCTTTATTTTTGATACCCATCTCTTAATTTCCATTTGTACAGAGCCACCTTAGCTCAGGCTCTTGTCACCCTGTGCCTTTACCTTACAAGGGTGATACAGCCTTCTAATTAGTTCCTTTATCAACAATCTTTCTTGTCTTCTGGCATCAAATTATTTTTTCTAAAGCATTTCTTGAATTTTGTGTTTCATCCTCTCGGGTTTTGAAACATAGCATTAAAATGCTTAGAAGTTCAATATTTCAAGAAGCTCTTTGAAAAAATTAAATTATTTCAAAGATAAGGCTGAATAGGCTGCTCATTCATTTGTTTTATCCTTTTTTATTATTTATCTTGCTGCTTCAAATTTTTTTGGTATAATACCCAAATTTCCTTAAATGTGCTTTATTTTCAACTTAAAATTAGTCATCAGTGATTATGTAACTGTCTCAAAAATGTTGTTTGCTATCACTGACACGTGATGGCTGTTTATGAAACTAATTTTTTACGAACATTAAGTGATGCAAAAATTAATGAATCAGTTAATTAAAGTGCTGAAACTTACTCCAAAAATGTTTTGTCATTATAAAAATCGATAAGGGGAACATTTAAATATAGCATGTATATAGCGTAGCTATATTCAAAAGAAAAAATTTGGTCTTATGTGCGGACTTAGGTACAGCTACCATCATTAATTAAACAACATAAGATGGGAAATACATTAACAGTAGAGCCCAAAAGGGAAATACAATGTAAAAATAGACAACAAAACACTATGCTACTCACAGACTCTAGATTTATTTCATTTTGGTATGCTTCTCCAAAATTTATTTTTACATTTGGTCAGGTTTTAAAAGTAAAAAATGTCAAAAGGAGTTGCATAGCAACTTTTTCCCTATAGCTTTGAGATATATATATTTTAGAGATGAGATTAAATTGTATCCCACTAAAAGGTGTGATTTTTTTCATAGTCAACCTGAGATAAATATTTACAAACATACTGCATCTCATGATTGAGAATAAGTTTTTATTTCCCTAGTTTGCATTTTTATAGCAGAAATGAAATCAAGTAAAAAGGCATATCATCTACAAGAAACCACTGTGCAAAAAACAGATGTCTTAGTCCTTCTCCTTCTATTTAAACATTTACTTTAAACCAAATAATGAATCCTGGGTCTCTGAGATAAAGCTGAAAACTTTAGATTCTGTTAAAGAAAAAATAATATGCCAAGTGATATTCACACCA
>NW_012143857.1:2397862-2399555 GCF_000956105.1 Propithecus coquereli
TCAATGATATATTAAAATATAAGACTCATAGAAGTTATTCATATATTTGTTACAATGTAACAACATATACAAATGTATACAACATAGCAGTGTAAGTATTAGATCATCATTACATACAAATTTGTAGTGTAAGGTTATATTGCAAAATGTAGAGAATTTAGTTGTGTGGCCTTCATTGGTGAAAATGCAAACAGGAAAATCATATAACAGAAAATAAATTTCTAGGTCCCAGATTACTACTACTGATAATAAATAGCTTAGAACTTTGTGCAATATATGCAAATTAAAGAATATTCAAAGATGCAGTTTTAAATTATTTTAGGTTTGCCTACTCTTCATGCACTTCAGTGACTTTTTATCTTAAGGGACCTCTTGGAAATTTGCCACTTCTAGACAACTGAAAATGGTTAGAATTTCTATTAGTTGGCCTATTCATTGTCTCACTAAGCCTCTATTCATATTATGAAAGGTATCACCAAAATGTCCCTGAAACTGTACAGTTTCTTTCTTTTTTACTTTCTCTTCCTTTCTTTTTTTCTTCAGGATTCCCATCTGTCCTGTGGAGATCTCTGTTACATCCTTGGGTAATCTGGGAGCCAACCTATTTTCTATGACAAAGGCTAAGAATCACTCACTATTATTATGCAGAACTGATCTGTAATTTATACCCCTTCTCCTGAATCCCCCCAGGTATTTTCTCACCATCATCACTGAGGTGACTTGTTCTATGTCCAGTTCATTGAAATTCCCAGACCCAGATGGTTTGATAGGCTGATATTTTAGAATTTTGCCCTTATTTGCTTTTGTCTGTCAAGTGTAGCCAAGATGTTTTTCTCCCATCTCTTTTGCAGGGATTGTGATTGCCGAACTGTGACAATAGCTGCTTAGTGTGCAGAATACCTTAGAGAAATAGTCTTGAACAATTCTTGTTAATAACGTGAATTTGGGGGAATTTTAATGTTGGAGAAAAAGACTCCATAAATTGTATATCCTTTATAGTATTTTCCAATAGTCAGAAGGAATTGTGAGACTTTATAGCAAAATTTTAAAAGCATATACTCTCAAAGCAAGGGCCATGAAGTGAGCATTTATAACATGAGTTATAGACTATTACAGTAATATGTTTAAATAGTAGAGGCTAGTACTGTATTTCATACCATGGTTTCTCTCTCAAAATTATGCTTTCAATCTCTCAATCTCACAACTTCTCTATTCTCAATCTTCAGGGCTCACTTTTATCAAAAGAAAAAGGGAAAGAAGATTCTGAAATCAATTTTGTCCAAATATATTTAGCACTATTATTTAATAATTATAGTGTTAACATTAACACTAAAATTTACTATTAGTATTTAATTTTATGGAATCTGGGGTACATTATAATTTAATTGAGTTATATTACAATCATGTAATAGAGTTGTTAATTGTGAACTATTATCAACTCAATGAATAATAACATTCACAAAGATTTAATTTTGTATCATAAAATTGAAACATAATAACTTAAAGAAAAACTCTCCTTGTAAGAAAATGTAGTTTATTAATTCAATGATAAGGTTTTAGATTTGATATAAGTGAGTTCAATCTGGGCCCCGCTTTTTTCTTTTCTTTGTGACTTTGAACATCTGGGTCATTTTGCATCTCTTTTATTATCTGTAAAAACCACGTTACAGTAACATTCACATCCCAGTTTGCT
>NW_012143857.1:2403895-2413128 GCF_000956105.1 Propithecus coquereli
TACTAGGTGCATGCTGCCGGCCAGAAGCGAAATGTTGTCAGTTTGCACCTGTGCAAAGAGGACTGATATAAGCACTGAACCCATTGATCCATCGAGAGTAAGAGGTGAGATGATGATCTGAAGTGATACAAAAGAGAAGAGGATGCCTACCTTTCATCACTTAGATCCACTTAGTCATTAAATTTTCCATTCTGCACAAAGTGCCAGTGAAGTTGATGGCTGCCTCAATCAACCTCTACATAGTCTAAAGTAAGGCAGGGGTGGGTGCAGTTAATGGAAAAAGCAAGGAATCTCTGCTGCTGCAGCTTTTCCTGAGGCCTTGATTGGAAGAAATATCTCTAGTCTTTACCAGCCATTCTATATTCTCCCTGTCCTCAGTCTGCACTTTAGACAGCCCAGGTTGCTTGTCTGGTTGAGGTGACCCAGATCTTCATCCTTAAAGTGTCTGAGACCTCAATTTCCATATCTATGTCAGGCCTGGGCTGCAATTGCTGTTCACAATCACTTGGCAGGCGAGTACCGAGTATTGCGCCAGTGAATCTCCTTAATTTAAAATAGACCATGACATTTTCCTATTGTGTAGAAATAGCAATAGAATGTCATTGGAATCAGGATAATTTTTGTTATCAGTGTAGTAACTCCTATATTACCTGCTAGTCTAGAGGCCAGGTAGTGGTTGTTTCTTGCAGGTCAATCGAATCCTTACTGTGTCCTGTGAAAGTATCCTTTCCTATACAAGCAACAACTCTGATATGGCAGCTACTAAGTTTGTGGGAATGGGATGCATACATTTTTCAAGTTGGTCACTGGGAGTTATAGTGAGAGAGGCTAACACTGCTTAGCAACCCTTGTCTCCTGAATTCAGCACTCTTTGTCGGTAGTCAATTCAGCGCAGACACTACGTTCTAGAGGACAGTGGTCGAGGGACACAACTGAATTGGTACCTTATCTGAACATTTATAGACTGTTCAATTATCCTTTAGGACTTGCTGACTCTGTGTGGTGAGGTAAGTGGTAGGATACACAGATGTTGTTGTCTTTCTATACACCTTTTTTCTCCAACAGGTTTCTTTGGTCTGAGGCAATATTGGGCAAAGTCCATTCTGTTGGATTCAGGCATTAGGCAAGCCCTCAGATACTGAGATGCTGACAGATACATTGTAGGGAAAGCAGTGGGTGTCAATTTCAGTAAGGACGAATCTCTGTCCCTTCAATGGAGGAACCAGTCCAATGCGAGTGATTTCGCTGTAATTGACTGACTATGGAAGTGTTGCCACAAACAGCCCAATGTTATCCTGGGCTGCTGGAAACTTAGTCATTCTGTTCTGGAAATCGTTAGAACACCCTTGTAAAAAGAAGCACATGCTGTTAGGCACATGCTACTCAATGCACAGGCCTGTAATGCCTGCACAAGGTTGACTAAAGAAAAAGATTGGCTGGCATCAACAGAATGAGCCATCCTATTTATCTGATTGCTAGGGCCTGCTCCTATTTTGACTGTGCTCTGGTGCATATTAATATACACATACATTCTGGTCACTGCTGTGCCATTTCTTCAGAATTTCTTATTTATGATTTTCTAATCTTGCTACTTCTAGGAGCCTGAACTGTTCAGAGGCTATATATATACACCTCAGGTCACCTTTTCTCTCTATAAATTTAACAATCGAGTGTCTTGCACAAGACACTTAGCTTACTGGGGGGATTCCCTCCAGCACTGCTGTGGGGTTATATAACACAGTGGCAACATATTTACAGCTAGCATCAACAACATACTGCACTACCCTTCCTGTCCATCAGGTTTGATGTTTTCCTCCTGATTAAATGATCATAGGCAACCTCTCCCAAATGCATATGTATGAGATGATAACAAGGTGTTTGTCCAATGGAACTATTTGCCAAGGTATCTGTGCCAAATGTTCATGTAATTTACTTTTGCTTTTTGGAGCTGATTATGCCCAATCTTATTTTTGCCATTTCCATCACACAGGAGGTTGCTGAAGCAGTTAGAAGACTTTATGATTCGGTAGGTCTTATGCTAATGAGCTCATGATACAAAGGTCCTATTACAAAGTCACCTGGTGTCCAGAGGCGAATGTTAATTCTCTTCCAAAGTTTTGTATTGTGCCAGAGACTTTATTTTCAAACTGAAACCAGCTTTCTGCCCCAGGAGCATAGACATGCTCTAATAACTTAGGTATTTACAAAAATATCCCCCTACTGTGGGTTCTACAATACATCACACTGCAATGATCCACCAAGACACCTGTCACATCACTGGATCACAGAGATTACCTGTATCCTGCACCTGCTGCATAGTCTGGCCCTACAAAAATTGATCAAATTTATGGTTTGTTTTTAATGGAATAATTGATCCTGTTTTTAAAATAGTGCCCCATTAATAAAAAGGAAATGTGATAGGGACTGTTACCTCTGCATCTTTTAAGTCTTTGAAGTTGTTGCTCATGATTGCACTATCTCCTGGAGTGCCATATTGATTCTGATTTGCTCTGTTGTTAGCAGGTAGAAATTTTCCACCTGGATTGTTCCCTCTATAGTGGCTTTTAGTCCACAGGTTGGGAGTCGATGAAAGGGTATGGCAACTACTGAGTGTATTTATTCCAATTGCACATTACGGGAGGGGAATAACAGCAAAATGGGTCCCCAGACACCCACTGGACAAAGCATGAGATGCACATGAATTAGAACTCATTTTTTTTTTTTTAATCTAGACTTCAGAAGCCCATTCTTTAATTGGTGAAAGTGAAGTTTTCTAGAATTTCTCTTACTTATGTCTGTTTAGACCACACATCTAAAAGTCCTCACATCATCTAGGTATTTTCCTTTGCCCAGGGAACATCAACTTGATAAATGGTAGATCCCTTTGGGGAAGGATCAGGAGAATGCTTCTTTTATATACTTGTGTAGTTATTGCCTAGTCCTTCTCAAAGGGTCCCCATCCTTTCTCCACTTTCTATGCCAGTGACTGACATCAGGCTTTATCTTAAAAGCTGTTGAGTTTTTATTAAATACCAATAAAAATACTTCTATACAGATCAAGTAGCATGATTTTCCATCTTTTTCATGTTCTTATGATTGTTCATCCTTTTCACCCCTTATTGCTGCATGATTTGTGGACCATAACTAGCTAATATATTGAGGAATCCTAAATCCATTGCAATTATCAATGGGCTTTTTGCTATCAGCTATAGACTTATTTAAAACATTTTCTTAACATACTATATTTATAACATATAAAGTTTGTTGGTCATGACATCTCTTATATGCTGTGGGAACCTACAGAAACTTTCTTGGATAAGAAAATGAATATCAGAAATATTCATCCATTGGAAACAAAACATTTAATATTTCTGCCTTTAACTCTATGTCTATTGGCCAATAGTAAAAATTTACTGTATGTAGGCACAGGACTTTTATTATTTAACCTATATTAATCATAATTTTACCTGCAAAATAAACTGAACATCAATTATTCTTAAATCAATTACTGTTTATTTCTTCTTAATCTATTTATCTATTTAATATCTGTTATTTTAAATTTGTTCTTTTTTTGAAAATCAATTCTAAAAGCTAATAGTTCATATAGTTTATATTTCAGTTTCTTTTGATATTAGGTTAAGTGAAAGAACATCAAGACCATCTGCTAATGGTTACATTTGCCAGAAGTGGTATAGGCCTGTAGTAAGTGCAAGTAATATAAACATCCTGTACTTTTTTTGATCAGACATCATGAATCTTGCTTTAGAATTATCTCTATTTATAGTATACCTCTGTTTTCCTTCATTGGATAGGGTGAAATGTCTTTGGCACCTAAAACAATATGATAACATGTTCTTGTTGGAGATAAGATACAATTATTTCACTGCATATCCTTTGGTGAGCAGTGGTTGGGTTTTAAAAACAATCCGTCAATAAAAATATTCCAAATGGGTTATTTATGATTAAATGTTACAAAATGTATTTTTATGCATTGTCAAATATTTATTGTAAATTTGACTCAAAAGTTGAAATAGTCATTTGCACCAGTTGGTGCCAATTTGTGACTGTGCATACTACTAATGAGGTTTAATTCTACCTGGCAACGGAATACATTGAAGGAAGATACAGAACCATGGCAGATGACTCATGTGAGTGAACTGGCTCCCAAGACAGACAGATAAGAGGAAGTAACGTTGAGTTTCCAACTTCAGAATTAGATCCCTTTTCTGACATTCCCCCCCCCCAGTCAAAAGACTTAATAAATCATATATTTTAAAAAGGACAGAGACTTCCATGCATTTTCCTGTTTCAGTCAACTTATGAACTAAAAGAGTTTTACCTGAGTACTCAGAATTTTTTGTGGAAATAGATAAAATTTCTATTGATCATGATTCCTCTAGTTCTTAACAAATTCCCAAATATAAAAATCAAAGCTTATGGGGAAATGAGTCCAATTATAAACTGCCTAATTATATTCCTGAGAAATGTTAACCAAAGTTAGTAGAGCATAGCCAATTACTTATTTTACAGTCTTCATCTCTTTAGGTATAATGTTGGCTTATAAAAAGAAAACTTGTCATTTGTCAAGAAATTTCATATATTTTGGATAAAACATAATTCCACTTGAATCTGTGATATAGGGTAAATAAGAGATTTTCTTTAGAAGCACACAAACACAAAATAAATTACAATATGGGTTTAACTAGAGGACTATGAATTAATGTGAATCAATTAGCATGGATTTTAATCTAATGCTTACGGCAAGGATTAGCCTCCACCAAAACTTCAATGTCATAATTCTCTTCATACTAAGCAAGAATAGTCATGTCTCCCCTCAAAGAGTTTTTTAACTCCCCTGGAGTGGGATACAATTCAATACCATGGATTCAAATTGGCAATGCCATCTTTTCTTACTGGTCCACAAGTACAAAACCAGCACACCCACTGTAGGACCTAGGTAAACTAAATGATGCACAAATCATATAACTCACATTTATAGTCCATTATAATCTTTTATTTGAATAGAAGAATATCTCAAAGATTGGTCAACACTTTTTTCATTGTTTTAGTTATGGATTCGGTTTGAAATTGATAAATGATTATAATTGGATTTCAGTGAACATTTTTCCCCGGTAATTCTATGCTATATTCAAAATTAATAAAAGCTAAGAAAAGTTTTGCGCTTATTAAAGTCAATGACAAAGGATAATGCAGTTTTCATTTTGCCATTATTTGGAAAACATTTTGCATGAAATATATTTACATATTTGAAAGGGTAGTGCCTCATGTGGAATTATGAATAGGCATTGGTGGGGAAATACTCATGTTGCTGAGAGTGGATATCTCACTTTCTGTCTAATTGACTTGTCATTTTGAGACAATAGAAACAAAATTCACTCTAGAAAAACATGGTATTATTATAATGGAAAATGTCTTCTCTAATCCTACCTATTTCAAAAAGCATTAAAAATGCTTTTCATAAGTCTTTATTTAATGCTTCAAATAAATGCTATTTATTTTAGATTTAAATACCTTTAATAGAAGATGGAATTCATAACTACAGTCTTTCTTAGGAATTAAGTTGATTCTTTAATTTAAAACTTTAATACTAAAACTGAATTTGCTAATTTATCAATGGCTTTTTCTTTATTATGCAAAAATGATGGTTATTTGATTCAGATAATAGTGAGTGCTAAAAAGTGTGACTGCGCTGATATATGTGTTAAAACAATTTGACTACTACATTCTCTGTCAATTTGATCTACATATAGAGAAGGAGAGATTAATATAAATTTGTAATTTAGCACAGGAACTTTTTGTATGTTATTCTAAATAATTTCATGTATGACAGCACACCAATTATTCAACCAATCTAAAAATTTAGATAGTTGATAATATTCAAACAATAATAAGGGTATATATTCAACTGCCATTCATATTTTTTTAAAAATCAACTCTAAAATTTTATATGAAGCATAATTGATTTTTTTACTAAAATCATTTGGTGTGATTTACATGATTATTTGTGATTCATTTATACAATGGAAATGAAAAATTTGGACCAATACGCAATTAGCCAGTGGCTTAAAAATATTTTATAAAAAATATCACCAGTGCTTTTTAAATTTAATTTTACCTACATTTGAATGCAGAACACTCTGGATATGTGCCAACTATATTTAAATGATGACTGTCATTATGTTCCCAATGGAGATCATATATTATTGCTGTAAATTAAGGGATAGATTTAGGGGTAATATGTGGTGATGTGCTTTATGCTAGTCTAGATGTACATTCTCAAGATGTCCCTTTTGGATACGCATTACACTGTTTTATGACACATGTATGAATATCTATACAATATATTACTGTACATCTATATACAGACGTTGATATACATTAAAACAGTTAAAATTTTTATATTATTTGGAAACTAATAAATAAGTTAAGCAGAATAAATAATCTTGATACATATTTAAGTATTTTTATCGAGTTTCACCTTTAAATGTCTAGTATATGTTACAGGCATTTTTCGAGGATTTAAAATACACGCTCTTATTATTTTTAAGATTCTTAAAAATAAATATCTTGAAACCTGGTTCAAATTATGTGGTTAAATTATTTTAAGGTACTTATCTCTTTAACTGACTTTTCTCTGTAGTTGTAATAGTTTTCATTGAGATACCTTATACTCAGAATAAATAAGTTATTCTCTTTCTATTGTTTCCTATTGAAAGTTGCAATTATTTCAGCTCAAATAATTTTACATAATCTGACATTTTGCCTGCACTGAGAGCATCTTCCTTTGACAAATAATTTTTTAAATTTTATTTAAGCCATCTCTATGTGTAATATTTATTTATTTTATTTTAAAAGTTTCATCACATTTAGATGATTTGAATTATACACTTCTAAAAATTTTTCATTGAGGTGCACAATACAAATTTAACGAATCAAAAATATATGACCTTACTCAAATATTAGGCTTTAAGTTGACATATTTCAAGAAAAACGATGGTATTTCAGAATTAAATTTCAATCTCATTTGAGCTTTTATTATTAAATATGTTCAATTCCTCCTTTGCTTTCATAATGATGCTTTTTAATATCATCTGTTTTCACTTTTTTCTATAAGTACAATTTATTAAAAGATTCAGAATGACATTTTTGACACTCATTTATTGAATTATTTGATTTAATATTTCTGAAATAAACAAAATCCAGAGAACATATTTACATACAATTTCAATGTCATTTGCTAAGAACAGAATCTTTGGTGAGATTCTGAAATTTTACTCTACTTGCAAGCTAGTAAGTTAGTGTGTCACAGTTTCATGAATAATAGGAGAATATAAAAGACTTTTAGGTCAGAGTAGAATAGTCTATTGCTCACAGGAAAACCAGTAGCTAGAGTATCATCTTTCTGGACGATCTCCTCCAAAATCTTATTCTCAAAATATATCAGAGCAAGTTAGCCTCCTTTAACTGCTCCTGCACAAGAAGATTTCCCTTAGCAGCAAGCACCCTGAAAACTATACTAGAAGGGGAGGTGTTAAGAACATCATATCTGAAAGAGGATGAGAAATTAAAAATGAGCTATTTTTGATAGACTTTTAGATTTAACCACATGCAAAAATAAATGTATGTTTCTCACATAATATTAAATGAGAACATAGTAGAAGCTGGATATCAAAGAGCAAATGCTCAAACACATATGGCTTATATCAATGCAACTACTAATAATAGCATTTCACTAAAAACTAAAAAGTCTTGGACAAACAGGAATAAAAAGAGACTGCTCTCCACACACTGGGATATATGTTCACATTATTATTAGCTTTATATTTGAGAACTGCCTCAGACTATTTACTTAATATTAAACATATGTTCTGTTAATGATTTTTTACTTGCATTACCCTTAATTTAAATTATTACCACCTTTTATATGTGTAATTCCATTCATGTATTTCATGTGGTAAGATGAAGACCAACAGCTCAGCATCCAGATCTTTAAGATTTCTAATTGTCATACAATAAATTTCTTATGCTTTCTAAATTCCAACCATCTATGAATCACTACTTTTATTATTTAATTAGTATTAGTTTTCTCACTCACCAGGCTTAGTTACTATAAATATGTTACTGTAAATAAGCTATATTTTCCCACTAAAGTAAAAGTGGCAAGTTGAAGAGTCATCAGAAACATTTTAGAGCCTAAAATTATGTGATTTGGGTGAGAGAATGATGATTGAAAGCAGATACTCTATAACGATCTGGGATTAAAAAATTAGAAAATTACCTGTCTTCTGTATATTATCCATACCTAATTGAAGTCTAAGTTGCTTTCATTAAACTCACTAAATGTCTCACAAGAGCTATTTCAGTTCAAGAGAGGGACTTGTATTTAAAACCTAGTTCTAGCGTTAAGTAACTGGTGACTTACAAATATTAACTTATTTATTTATAAAATAAGCCTACTGATGACAACTATATAAATTGCTTAGAAATTAAATGATATAAAACATTTAAGCCATTTAAGTAAGTACCTGACTTTTATTAAACATTAAATGATATACATAATTATAAGTCTTAATCAACATTATTGATGATTGCATATAATTAATAATATATTTACTAATTTACTGCTATATACACTGCACTCTTTCTTTATAGATTATCATAATACAGAAAACACTATTTCTCTATCTCTTTTTTTCATGGCTACTAACACTGACCTAATTCAATCCTTCATTATATTTTGTCTGCATTTTTTCTGTAACTTCCAGTTTGAAACTTTTCTGCTTTATATTCTTTCACTGGGTCAGACTTCAATCTCCTGGTAGTTACCTCCCAAATTACACAAGTAATATTTTTCAACTCATATCATCAATAATTTATAATGATTCCATATTACTTTTGGAAGTAAGTTAAACATTCAAAAATTATCATCAAGGTTCTATGTGACTTTAAAAGCCACTGCTGTGGTCATTCATTCATTCTGCCATTGTTTTAAGATTTAGTGAGCACTATGGACATGCCAGATTATGTTTTACAGACTAAGAATAGAAAAATGATTTTGATAAGATCTCTACTCTAAAGAAGTTAATAAGAGGCCGGGCCTGGTGGCTCACTCCTGTAATCCTAGCACTCTGGGAGGCCGAGGCGGGCGGATTGTTTCAGTTCAGGAGTTTGAAACCAGCCTGAGCAAGAGCGAGACCCCGTCTCTACTAAAA
>NW_012143857.1:2413178-2415530 GCF_000956105.1 Propithecus coquereli
TCAATAAAAATATTCCAAATGGGTTATTTATGATTAAATGTTACAAAATGTATTTTTATGCATTGTCAAATATTTATTGTAAATTTGACTCAAAAGTTGAAATAGTCATTTGCACCAGTTGGTGCCAATTTGTGACTGTGCATACTACTAATGAGGTTTAATTCTACCTGGCAACGGAATACATTGAAGGAAGATACAGAACCATGGCAGATGACTCATGTGAGTGAACTGGCTCCCAAGACAGACAGATAAGAGGAAGTAACGTTGAGTTTCCAACTTCAGAATTAGATCCCTTTTCTGACATTCCCCCCCCCCAGTCAAAAGACTTAATAAATCATATATTTTAAAAAGGACAGAGACTTCCATGCATTTTCCTGTTTCAGTCAACTTATGAACTAAAAGAGTTTTACCTGAGTACTCAGAATTTTTTGTGGAAATAGATAAAATTTCTATTGATCATGATTCCTCTAGTTCTTAACAAATTCCCAAATATAAAAATCAAAGCTTATGGGGAAATGAGTCCAATTATAAACTGCCTAATTATATTCCTGAGAAATGTTAACCAAAGTTAGTAGAGCATAGCCAATTACTTATTTTACAGTCTTCATCTCTTTAGGTATAATGTTGGCTTATAAAAAGAAAACTTGTCATTTGTCAAGAAATTTCATATATTTTGGATAAAACATAATTCCACTTGAATCTGTGATATAGGGTAAATAAGAGATTTTCTTTAGAAGCACACAAACACAAAATAAATTACAATATGGGTTTAACTAGAGGACTATGAATTAATGTGAATCAATTAGCATGGATTTTAATCTAATGCTTACGGCAAGGATTAGCCTCCACCAAAACTTCAATGTCATAATTCTCTTCATACTAAGCAAGAATAGTCATGTCTCCCCTCAAAGAGTTTTTTAACTCCCCTGGAGTGGGATACAATTCAATACCATGGATTCAAATTGGCAATGCCATCTTTTCTTACTGGTCCACAAGTACAAAACCAGCACACCCACTGTAGGACCTAGGTAAACTAAATGATGCACAAATCATATAACTCACATTTATAGTCCATTATAATCTTTTATTTGAATAGAAGAATATCTCAAAGATTGGTCAACACTTTTTTCATTGTTTTAGTTATGGATTCGGTTTGAAATTGATAAATGATTATAATTGGATTTCAGTGAACATTTTTCCCCGGTAATTCTATGCTATATTCAAAATTAATAAAAGCTAAGAAAAGTTTTGCGCTTATTAAAGTCAATGACAAAGGATAATGCAGTTTTCATTTTGCCATTATTTGGAAAACATTTTGCATGAAATATATTTACATATTTGAAAGGGTAGTGCTTCATGTGGAATTATGAATAGGCATTGGTGGGGAAATACTCATGTTGCTGAGAGTGGATATCTCACTTTCTGTCTAATTGACTTGTCATTTTGAGACAATAGAAACAAAATTCACTCTAGAAAAACATGGTATTATTATAATGGAAAATGTCTTCTCTAATCCTACCTATTTCAAAAAGCATTAAAAATGCTTTTCATAAGTCTTTATTTAATGCTTCAAATAAATGCTATTTATTTTAGATTTAAATACCTTTAATAGAAGATGGAATTCATAACTACAGTCTTTCTTAGGAATTAAGTTGATTCTTTAATTTAAAACTTTAATACTAAAACTGAATTTGCTAATTTATCAATGGCTTTTTCTTTATTATGCAAAAATGATGGTTATTTGATTCAGATAATAGTGAGTGCTAAAAAGTGTGACTGCGCTGATATATGTGTTAAAACAATTTGACTACTACATTCTCTGTCAATTTGATCTACATATAGAGAAGGAGAGATTAATATAAATTTGTAATTTAGCACAGGAACTTTTTGTATGTTATTCTAAATAATTTCATGTATGACAGCACACCAATTATTCAACCAATCTAAAAATTTAGATAGTTGATAATATTCAAACAATAATAAGGGTATATATTCAACTGCCATTCATATTTTTTTAAAAATCAACTCTAAAATTTTATATGAAGCATAATTGATTTTTTTACTAAAATCATTTGGTGTGATTTACATGATTATTTGTGATTCATTTATACAATGGAAATGAAAAATTTGGACCAATACGCAATTAGCCAGTGGCTTAAAAATATTTTATAAAAAATATCACCAGTGCTTTTTAAATTTAATTTTACCTACATTTGAATGCAGAACACTCTGGATATGTGCCAACTATATTTAAATGATGACTGTCATTATGTTCCCAATGGAGATCATATATTATTGCTGTAAATTAAGGGATAGATTTAGGGGTAATATGTGGTGATGTGCTTTATGCTA
>NW_012143857.1:2418904-2423318 GCF_000956105.1 Propithecus coquereli
CAAAAAAAAAAAAAAAAAAAGAAGTTAATAAGAAAATCCACTCATGGAGTCATACAATGAAAGCATAATGATGCAGCTGTGAGGACATCTGGAAGGACCAGCACAGACAATGGCATTTAATGTACTCCATGACAAATGGATATTTTCCAGAAGAAACAGTATGTGCAAAGACTCAGAAAAATTAAAAGTTATAGCTATTCAAGGACACTGTGATAGTATATGGAAAGAGATAAGAGTATAAAAATTGGTTGAAAATGGATATGGTGGCAGGTACTTTTGACAATGCTATTATATAATATCTAGGCACAAAAGAAGAATGTGAACAAAGCAACCTACACATTAGATTTAAATGATGAGTATAAGAACTTGTCATAGTGTTGAAAGAAAAGACTGAAAAACGAGCAACATGCACGTGATTGCTTATTTCAAGTAAATATTCTAAGCTGTAGCAATCAAGGACAGTTGAAATTCTAAAACTATGAAAAATGACATCTCATTAGAAAAGTTAGAAAGAGGTTGTTTGCAAGGGATTTTTTCCTCTTATATCAATGAAAAGAGTAGGGCTCACAAACAAAAACTTAAGTATCTAGAGACCAAATAAAGACAGATTGAATTAAATCCACATTGTGTAGGAATGCCACAAAGATAACTAGAAAGATATTTTAGTATCTTTGTTAATGTATTACTTTTTAGAAATAGATTCTGTATGAAGTTATGTTTAAAATACTCAAATATAATAGTATAGTCTTTACTTAATCTCATGACTTGATATTTGAAACTAATTGAAAACATCCAAATTATTAACTTTATATTTTTCTTTTCGTTACGATGGTATTTTTAATCACATAAAACCAAAACGACATAATAAAATCTTTCTGTACTGCTCTGCTAAATTGTCATATTTGTTTTGATCTTATATTAAAAACATAATTTGCAGTGCTTCAGAAGTTTCTCACTTTTGAGATTGCAGGTTTACTAAGGAATCTAACAAAAGTAACTTTTTCTATGCTATGCCCTTAGCACATATAAGAGACTTCAGCATAAACTCACAAAACATTTACATAATATACTGACTCATGATCTACCATAGTGGAATAAATTTGAATACTGCTTTTAGAAATTGTTAGAGAAGTTTTGTTCTACAAATGAATAAAATAGAGAAAAAATGTTATTAATTATTAATGAGCATATGATTTGGACTTGTATTAATATTAAGCAAGTAACCTAACTAGTTAACTGGGTATTTTATGTGCATTTACTCAAAGCCATGTGTATGTAATTCGTGGAAATTTACCAAACCACAAGCACCTGCCCACCACTCATTGTTAAAGACCCACTCTAAGGTTTATCCTGGCATTTCCTATTTAGTCTTTTCTGGGCACTGTGCCATCAATAAGCACTTAAGTAAGAAAATGAACAATGAAAGATAAGGGAGATCCAATTCAAATTATTTGGTTGTAATTGATTGAACATAACAAAAATAGAATTTACAGATAATTTATGTAATACATCTCTGTATATGACTCCTGGTTAACTGAGAGTTGGCTCAAAGTCCTATGATTGGTTAAAATTTCATTACGTACATTACATACTTTGACTCTAAAATTAATTTTGTTTTCTGGTTTGTTATTTAATAGATTGCAGAATTACATGTTCTGCAATTTAGGGAGGTAGAACTTTTTTTTCTACTTTGATATGGTATTGACCCTTAGATTTCTACTCATTAGAACAGTGCTTCTCAACTGGGGGTGATTTGACTCCCCCATTTCTACTTAGGGATCCCTAACACTCTTTGGAAACATTTGAGACATTTTTGGTTGTCATCACGTTGGGAGGGTTGCTACTAGTCTCTGATGAGTTGACGCCAGAGGGGATGTCAAACATCCTGCAAAGTATAAGACAGCTCATCACAAGAAAGTATTGTAAAGATCAAAAGGTCTACACTGCCAAACTTGAGAAATCTTGCAGCAGAGAAAATACAACAGGTAAACTAAGGAAATGATTTTTTTTCCCCTTTCATCTCCTCCTTGACTGACACCCAATAATTTGATAATTTGGTAGAGTCTATCTTCCAGACCTCTTTTGGCATGTTGTATATTTATAAACCTGTCAACAAATCAATGGGCTTACAGTTTATTGATCATCTGGCTATGGCTAATTGCATGCCCAAATAAATCCAATACTGCATCTAGAACGCTGGACTAACATATGGTTTACCTTATTAAGACAATATTTGTAAGGAAATATTACTTATTATGACTCCCTGAAACAAACTCTGTTGCCCAGTCTGCGTAAAACTTGAATTGCATAATTTTAAAGTGTGTAATTTTATTGTTATTTTCAAATGATTCTTTCTAAAACTTTATATCCAGAAATTAAATTTATAACCATCTCTGTCTCATTTAGAAAAAAAACAAATCTACCAGGTTTTGTTGTATATTTCACAAAGATTGTGAGAAGTAATTTTCTTTCTTTTTTTTTTTTCCTGTCTTTTTAAAAAATTGACTATTGATGAAGGATCAAGGGCAATTAAAAAGGCTTTCACTCTCAAGAAGGAGCAGTTGAGTGTTTACATACTGGAAACCTGGGACCAGAAAAGCTTTGCTATCAGCAAGTTAGTAAACTCATCAATAATTTAGATGCAGCCTAAAGGCTGTGTGCATAGGTGGATATTTGTTAGGAACTGCTGACTTTTTGAAAAATAAATGCCTTCTACTCTAAAATGCTTGCAAGGCTTCAGCTTGCAAGTCAGGCGAAGCTACTGAGGGTTAGAGCAGCTATTACAATCTCCACACCACATTCCTTTTTTTCTCCTTCCAGGCTACAATGGCCTTGGGAAAGCACCACATATTTTCCAAAACTCGAAGGGATCTTTTTTTTTGCCTTTAGTTTTAAGTTTTCAGTTTTGTATTTCTCATAAAAGCTGCCTATGTGCTTGTTGGTCCTAGAGATAAAAATAGAATACAATCAGAGATAAGTGGTGCAGACTATATCTATGATTAGTTTCTATGCTCCAGATGCTGAAAGACTGTTTATAGAAAAGTTACATTTGAGGCATTTGTAGAGAAACAATTATGTTTCTTTAAAAATGTTATCCATTTCTATAGCAGAATTCAAATAGCAAGTCATCTTATTTTTTTCATATTTTCTCTCCAAGATTATTTCTAAAAACTCTAAGTATGTTGAAAAATATGAACACTTGTCACAATTTTTGTTTGTTTGTTTTAATATTAGGCTTAATACTGGTAAACATTGGCAATACTTTCTTCTAAAAATTTATGACAGCCAACATTCCATTTCTCCAATTTCTTCTAATTAGATGCTATAATATTGAATATGTTCTCACATAATTCTTATGTTGAAATCCTGAATCCCAAAGTGCTGGTGTTAGGAGATGGGGATTTGGAGAGATAATTAGGTCATGAGAGTGGAGGCCTCATCAGTGGAATTAATACCCTTATAAAAGAGACCCCAGAAAGCTGCCTCCTGCTTTCTACCATGTGAGGAAGGACACAGGGAAAAGACAGTCGTCTATGAATTAGGAAGTAGATTTTCACCAGACACCTAATCTGCTGACTCCTTCACCTTGGACTTCCCAACCTCCAGAACTGTGAGGAATAAATTTCTGGTTGTTGTAAGTCACTCAGTCTATGGTATTTTGTTACAGCAGCTTGAACGGACTAAGCAATTAGAAAAAGGTACAACACCAGAAAAAGTACAGTTTGTACACAAGGGCTAGGATCTACAAAGAAGACATCTTGTCTTGACACAACATGATAAGTGACTTGGAAATAGTTTTAAGAAAACATAAGATAAAAATACATGAAATTAAGCATTATCAGGAAAATTCTGCCCCAAATTGGATTTAATACAATTCTGTACTATCCAAGACAAATTATCCTGAAATGACCCTTTTGTTAATACTTTTTCATTGGTATATTGTTATCTGAGAGAATAAATTGTGGACATTTGATAGCTAACATTATGGAAATAGAATGAATTTCATTTCCTTTGCAAATTAATTCATGCCTTGTTCAGTGATAAGAAAAATATGCCAAATTTATTTCCACAGTCACATTTAATGCAAAGTAATTAGAAATGAAAAGTAATTATGAATACCATGGGGACAAAAGAGTTTTAGATTCATTGAATCAACTTCCAGTTGCAGTGTGGTAAGTGTTTAACATATACCAGAGTCACAGGGAGAACTTATATTTAAAAATTCAAATATTTATTTTAGTTATAGAATATCAAACTCCAATCCCTATCTCTCATTACAAACTGATTATTATTACTGATCACTGCCTTATGTGTACACTTGTGTCAATTATAAAACCATCCATGATGAACCCTTGCAAGCACTTTAGCCAGGATTCTTGGGTGGTTGGTTTTGAATAACATTTTATTTTGCTAT
>NW_012143857.1:2424543-2425819 GCF_000956105.1 Propithecus coquereli
TAAAATAAATTTAGCATAACCTAAGTGTTCAGTGTTCATAATCTCCACAGTAGTATAGAGTAACGTCCTACGTCTTCACATTCCCTCACCACTCCCCAGTGCAACTTCCAGTCCCGCAAGCTCCATTCATGGTAAGTGCCATATACAGGTATAGCATTTTTTATTCCTCATACCTTATCTTTACTGTATATTTTCTAGGTTTAGATATGTTTATATACGCAAATATTGTTGTGGTACAATTGCTTACAGTATTCAGTACAGTAACATACTCTAGAGGTTTGGAGCCTAGAAGCAATAGGCTATCCCATATAGCCTATGTGTGTAGTAGGCTATACCATCTAGTTTTGTGTAAATTCACTGTATGATGTTTGACTAATGAGGAAATTGATGCATTTCGCAGAATGTATCCCCTTAATTAAGCAATGTGTGAGTATACTTCAGCAAATATTGGAACTGTGTAAATGTCTGTGGCACATTTCCATGGGTGTGTGACCCTTCACTTATGGATAGACAAGGAGCTATCAGGAAAAGAACTCAGTACTTACAGGACTCAAGCTTTAGAGAGAGAGAAAGTTCCCATAGTCACTGAAAGTTGACTTAAATATTCCAGATTTTTGGTAAACTACTTTGTAAATGAGAGTAATGACTTCTGGTAAAGGTAGACCATATTAAATGATAAAAGAAAAAGTCCTTAGCACAGTGCCTCAGGCCTCAATAAACTTGAATTACCTCTCTTAACATCTGGGTTTCAGATTTCTTGTTCCTTTTTAAAAACTTCCAGATTTTTTATTCTCTTGACTGTTCAGTTAGAGTTAGTCATTGCGCCGCCACTTTTAAATTATTTATTTTTCTTTATTTCTCATATATTGTGGTAAATAACAGCGATTCAGGATTCTGACATCTGGAAACACACTGATACATTGACAATCACTAATAGTTAATGAGTGCTTTGGGTTAGGGGTCACCTTTCACAATAGTTGACATATTTTCATTTATTACTAAACACATTCAGACTGGAATCAAGTTTCTTTGTCTACCACACATATCATTTTGTGTGTTTGTGCAACACTAAAAACGGAAGCAACAACAAAATGTTACTTATATTATTTGTGAAATTTGTAATAGTATAACGACTCTTGACTTCAATTAGCCAATTAGCCAATTTTCCTCAATTTGTTTCCTTTGTTCATTTATTTTGAAATGTGAAATAATTACATATTGTTAATATTATCAGTCCGATTATTTAATGCTAAACAGGTACCTTTGATGAACCAGA
>NW_012143857.1:2428704-2430830 GCF_000956105.1 Propithecus coquereli
TTATCTCCTATCTTTTTCAAGCTCAGTTAAGCTTTTAAAATTTATCTTATTATTGGACTGGCATCGTAGCTCATGCCTGTAGTTCTAGCACTCTGGGAGGATGAGGCGGGAGGATTGCTTGAGCTCAGCAGTTTGAGACCAGTCTGAGCAAGAGCAAGACCCATCTCTACTAAAAATAGAAAAAATTAGCCAGGCGTGTTGGCGCATGCCTGTAGTCCCAGCTACTCGATAGGCTGATGCCATGTGGCTTTTCTCATCTAAAAAAAAACAACAACAAAAAAAACGCCACCAACAACAAAAACAAAACTTAATCAGTAGCTGACTTTTGTATTCCCCCTAAATACTGTTAAAAATGATAAAATGAAAGAGAGATTAAGACATAGATATATTTATCACTTTGTTTAGATCTGATAGGGTTTGCTTTATGTATCTGGGAGCACCTGGGTTAGGTGCATAAATACTTAGTATTGTTATGTTTTCTTAATGAATTGCTCCCGTTACCATTATATAATGACCATCTTTGTCTTTCTTTACTATTGTCGATTTGAAGTCTATGTTATCTGATATAAGAATGGCTACACCTGCTTTCTTTTGATTTCCATTTGTGTGGAACATTTTTTTCAATCTCTTCACCTTGACTCTGAATGAGTCCTTGTGGGTTAGATGTGTTTCCCGGAGACACCAGATACTTGGCTTGTAGCTTTTTATCCGTTCAGCCAACCTATGTTTCTTGAGTGGGGAATTCAAGCCATTCACATTTATTGAAAGAATTGATAAGTGGGATGCATCTGTGTTCATCCTGTTGGGTAGAAACTTATTGCTTTGTTTTATCTCTTGAGCCATTTTTTCATATTGGCTCTGAGCTTTAGCTTTCGGGTGATTTTACACTGGTGTGTTCCTACTGTGCTGATCAATGTATAATGCGGATCTGAGTACTTCCTGCAGAGCCTTGACAAATTCCTTCAGTATTTGTTTGTCTCAAAAAGTGTTTATTTCTCCCTCATATTAGAAACTTAGTGCTGCAGGACACGAAATTTCAGGCTGGCCATTATTCTGCTTAAGAAGACTGAATATGGAGCCCCAATCACTTCTTGCTTGCAAGGTCTCAGTTGAGAAGTCTGCAGTTATCCTGATGGGGTTTCCTTCGTAAGTTACCTGACATTTTTGTCCTATGGCTTGCAGGAGTTCCTCCTTTATGTTAATTTTGGCCAGTCTTATGACTATATGTCATGGTGATAGCCCCTTTGCAATGAATCTCCCAGGTGTTCATT
The DNA here is from genome assembly GCF_000956105.1 of Propithecus coquereli. Classification (NCBI taxonomy): domain Eukaryota; kingdom Metazoa; phylum Chordata; class Mammalia; order Primates; family Indriidae; genus Propithecus; species Propithecus coquereli. Next base: position 2,429,976 of record NW_012143857.1, read on the forward strand.
CAGCTTCTTGTACCTGCATATCTAAATTTCTGGCAAGATTAGGAAGTTTTCCTCAAATTATTCCCTTAAACAGATTTTCCAATCTTTGCGTGTGTTTTACCTACACCCTCAACGATGCTTATAATTCTTATGTTTGGCCTTTTAACATAATCCCATATTTCTTGTAGGCTTTGTGTCTTCCTCTTAATTCTCTATTTTTTTTATCTTTAATTGACTTGTTTAATTTGAAGGAATCATCTTCAAGCTCTGAGATTCTTTCTTCTGCCTGGTCTAGTCTATTCTTAAGACTTTACACTGTCTTTTGTATTTGCTTGAATGAATTTTTCATTTCCAGAAGTTCTGTTTTAATTTTTTTTTTAATAATTGGGTTTATTTAGTGAATTTTTCATTAATTTTCTGATATTTTGGGGTTTCTTTGTGTCAGTTTTCCACTTTCTCTTGTATTTTGTTGAGCTTGTTTATAATCTATATTTGGAATTCTTTATCTGTCATTTCAATATTCTGATTTTGGATGGTATCACTTGCTAGAGAGCTGTTGTTCCCTTTTGGGGGTGAACTTTCATTCTGATTCTTCATATGTCCAGAGTTCCTTTGCTGATTCCTTCTCATCTGGAGTAGCTGTTGCTTCTTATTTAGGGATTTTCCTTCATTTAGATAGGGCTGTTTCCCCCTACCTCGTATGGTGTGTTTACAGCATATATTAGGTAATCTTTGGCTTTGCTTGTGGATGTTTTAATGGCAATCTACATTCTGGATGGTGCCTTGGTTATAGATATCTTTGGTATGGTGTTTCTCTCAGTTGCTAGTTGTTTGTACACTGCTGGAGTGGTGAGCTATGTGAGTGGGCAGATCCCC
>NW_012143857.1:2430880-2432761 GCF_000956105.1 Propithecus coquereli
TGGCTGCCACACTCATGATTTAGTCCTAACCTCCCCAGCCACACTGGCACCGCGACTCTTACCAAAAGTTCAGCACTTGTGCTCGAGGCCACATCAGAAGAACAAGAACAAGTGGTTTGAGGAGAAGGAAATGGAGGTTTATTAATTTGCCAGCAAATTAAGAGAATGGGGACTCCTGTCTTAGGGTGCCATTATTGTATCTAAAAGTATTAATAAAGAGGTTTTAAAGGTGGATTTTCAGCTTCAAGCTATTTTAACTATAGTCAATGGTCCTGATCGACCCCACCTCCAGCAGAGTCAATCTTGAAACTTCTCTCTGAACAATTCCATTGAACCATTCCCTGTGGACCAAAGAACAAAGGACACTTCCCTGACCCTCTGATTACTGGCCCCAGGCAGGCAGGAAAGCAGGTTTTAATTCCCAAAAAGAGTAGGGGAGGTTTTAAACAGACAGCTTGTAATACATTTGGCCCTTTTTTGGCCATTCCTTCTGTGTCACTATTGCATGAGGCTGATTGGTAAGAGTTTACGGTGGTTGATTACTCCAGTCTGTTATCAGCTTTTGACAAAGGTGCACTGTGTTTCTGTTTGAAGTGGAATTTGTGAATAGTTGCATAGCTCAACAGTATTTTTTAATCCTGTCTGCTTAACAGCCCATCATGTCAAAGAAGACCAAGAGAAGAAAGAAAATAGACTTTTTAAAACGAGGGTTGGGAATTGCAATATTATCCTGTTTCTGCTAAAGATAAGATGATTTGCTTGCTTTGTGATACTGCAATATTAACATTAAAGAAATTCAATGCTTATGAGCATTATAATATGCATAAGGACCACAGATATTTTAAATTAGAGGTAAAGGCATGAAAGGTTGTATTGTAGAAATTAAAAGATGAAAAGCAAAAGCAAAGACAATTCTTTCAAGCAGCAATAAGAACTGCAAATAATGCTACTGAAGCAACTTACAAATTAGCTTATATACCCTGGAAAGAAAAGAAAGCCATTCAGTGATGTAGAAATTGTGAAAGAAAGCATTGTTGAGGTTGTAGGACGCTTAGACCCCAATAATATTTCAAAGTACAACTGACTGCCTGTTTCAAGGACAACCATAGAAGATAAGCAGCATGAGTTAGGCTTCAACTTAACGGGACAACTTCATGCAATATTTCAAAGGGAAAATATATATTATTTAATTGTTTTGGATGAATCAACTGGTACCACTGACTTGGCACAGGTTTTATGTTTCATTCAGGTCATAACAGAAGATTTTCTTTGCTACAAAGAGATACTCATTTGGGGCACTCTTGCAAACACAACACAGGCAATAGTTATCTTCAACAAATTTCAAGATAAATGTCATAAAGTTGGACTGAATTTGGTAAATTTAGTAAGTACAGAGGGTGCACCTTCCACAACAGGAAATTAAGTGTTTATTGCACAGATAAAAAAAAAAAAAAACTATTAACTGATCCAGATGCTCTTATTTCTTTTCATTGTATCTTGCATCAGCAAAATCTCTGTGCTAAGGGTAGTACTTTAAATGACACTTTGCAACAAGTTATAAGTATTGCTAATTATATTCATGCAAATGTACCTGGGATCATCAGTTTTGTCACAAGCAAGGTTGAGTGATCAGGTATTAAGTGCTGATTTGCCATATTATTCTAAAGTGTGTTGGCTATCGCAGGGACAGGTGTTAGCCAAAATTTTATCTCTGAAAGAATAGATAGTTAAATTTTATGAAGAATAGAATCAGCAATGTGAATTATTGAAAGAAGATTTTCATGGGAATGCAGCATTTCTGTGTGATATCATGTCATATCAAAATGACTGTTTCTTTGTAAGGTAAAACTAAGTCTATATGTTATGTGGCAAAAAAAAAAA
>NW_012143857.1:2444971-2446157 GCF_000956105.1 Propithecus coquereli
CCTTCAGATTGCTGTAACTGAGTAGTTGCCCCCCTCCCATAGATATGAAAGCATATGACAATAACCTAGAACTGAGAGCCCTCCCTTTAAAAGCTCTGTATTTCTGCTTATGTTCGGGAAATTTGGAGTTTGAGATGAGAGTCTGCCATTTTTCTTCCTTTGCCGGCAAAGTAATAAACTTTTCCTCTTCTCAACCACCTCCTCGTTCTTTTGTTGCAGCCTCATGGGCCAGTGCCAAGATTTGGTAACATTGTTCCTGTATTTCAGGGAAATAAGAAGACAGGTCATCTGGTGAGAATGTGGAGGGAGAGAGGGGAGTCAGGATTTTGTAAGGATAAGAGGAGATACGACTTTTTCAGAGAATAGAAGGTAACATTTATGAAGAAATGTAATAGATCGAGTGAGTGGTTTTAAGGACTCATTTGAGATTTAAGACAAAAAAGTGGAGCAAGGAAAAAAGACTGTGTGTGTTTCTGTAACCCTTGTCCAATGCTGGGGTGTATGTAAGCAGAGTAGATAGAGAGGTTTTTCCAGGTGTTAGCAAAAAGGGACGTATCTGGAAAGAGTATTATGATTGGAATGGCTAGGTAATACCACAGAAGCAAACAACTACAAAATGTAATTTAATGCCAAAATATTTATTTCTCAATTATGTTTTATGTCTAACAAATGTCAGCAAGGGGTTACTCTAAACATTCATTTAGAAATCTGATTAAAATAAAGGGCACCATTATCCTTGGCTACACAATCTGGGATGTGGCCTTCTCTATCTACACAGAATGAGAGAAGAACCACCAGGGGATCTCACACTTGCAATGAAATGTCTCAGCAGGAAAATTATACATCTCACTTTCATATACAGCCCACTGACCAGTACAATTCACACATACAGACCAATCAGAAGATAACAGAAAAGTGCAGTAGTCCATGTGCTCACAAAGAGAGGAAAACCAGGAATTGGCGAGCACTATTAACCACAGGATTTGAGGATATATACAACTCAATGATCTCTGTGACAAAGAGGGGCATAATTCAGGACAAATGAAAATCATGAGCAATGAAAAAAAATAGTGTGGTCAACACATTGGCATCCTCAAAGGAATAAAATAATTGTTGTAGCAGTAAACTAACCAATTGACATGAAAAGTACATATGTGGAATGCTTACATTCCATACATCGAAGTTG
>NW_012143857.1:2446207-2448899 GCF_000956105.1 Propithecus coquereli
AGATATAGATATAATATATATAATAAAAGAGAGAAAAGAGCAGTTTATATTATGCTTAAATTTGTTTAGAAGAATGAACCTTTTAATGTGAAATGAATATTTAGTGAGAAAAAAGTTCTTCAATAATACAGCACCTTCAAAATCTCTTTAAAACAACACTATAGGAGAATTATATTTCACTGTTGATTGGGCAGAATGATATACAAGTTACATTGCAAAAGATAACTTTCAAATGTAGGCTCTCAAGTACTTTAATTTACATAGAGTTATCTTAATTTTGTTAAATATCTGTTAATGATATTCTAACTTGTTTGCCAAATCCAGTAATTTATTTGGTGTTTATAATTAAAGCAACATACGTAGAAACACTGAGAGATCAACACAAAGACAAACTAAGATTTGTTGTAGATAAACAAAGAAAAATTACTTGAAGATTTTATCCTAGAAAATTCATAATTCACAAATGTGAAGGAGCACAGAAATTATTATTGGCCTTGGAGCCCTCAGTGTGTTGGTAATATGCCTAAGCATTATCAGATGTCATAAACAGTAAAATTTTCACAGCACAGTACCTCGAAGCCATACTGGAAAAATCATTGTAGATTTTACAAGTCAACAAGCTTCACTTTATTGCTGTCAGCTGTGTATACCCTTTGTCCTTGTTCCTTCCCTCTCCCCCAGCACCAAATATATATGCACCATTCCTTTGATGTTGTGGTCCTGGAATTGACAGAAGCCCACCATGAGAGAGCTTCAGTGGGAAACCTGTGGATTAGGAATTTTGGGCCATTCTCTTTCTTTGTGTGTGTGTGAGAGTGTGTGTGTGTGTGAGAATGTGTGTATGTGTACACATATACACGCCATTTATGAATATATTACATTTTCTGAAGAAAAGTAAGTGGCATCAGAATATGAAAAGTTCGGTGATGAGTTTTGGGAGGATTGTTTTAGACAGGGTGTTCAGGAAAGAAGTATTTGAGTAGAATCTTAAAAATGCTTGGCAGAAAACTATAATAATGTTGGGGGGGGAGACTATTCTAGTCCAAGCATGTATGACCACAGTAAAAAATAATCATAAATTATCAGGGACTAGATCACATGGGTCTTTGTAATCCAGGGGAAGGAGTTTTGGTTTTATTCTAATTGTAAAGAAAGCTATTATAAGATTCTGCTAAATGGGATGCATGATATAATTTACATCACACAGAGATCATACTCGATGCTACAAGGGTAGACTGTACAGAGAAGGGGATAGAGTTTAACTAAAGAAACTTTAGGATTTTTTTGCCGTGGTGTAAGAGCAAGAGGTAATAGCAGCTTGGACTCCCCTGGTAAGGTAAAACTAATTGGATGAATTCAAGGTACTGTTTGGCCATTGAGGCAACAAATGAGATTGATAAGCATAGAGGTCTAAAGAAAAGGGAGAATTTAAAAATCTGTTTTGTCCTAAGCAAATAGTTGAGTGGTGGTACTATTTACTTTTGTAAAGATATTGAGGAGAATCAGGGCAATCAATACATTGTGTTTGACATACTGATTGTACATCTAAATGGAGAAATCTAGTTGGTTATAAGCTAGTGTTAGGAGCAAAGGCTCTTGTCCTATTAAAGTTTGCTGAAAAATCATATGCATGAGACAGATTGATTAATAGTAGCAAAAAGTTACAAACTTATTTAAACATGTATACACAGGAACACTCAGAATGAAGATTCAAATTCTCCAGGAGGTATAGAGATTTTTAAAGAACCCGGCTTGAAAGGAGAAAAACAGGTTTGAGGAGGGAGAGGGGAAGAGAGTTAAGTAGCAAGTCAAAGTGATCTTGTTATGTAAATGAAACCTTACTGGTATGATAAATGTTTCCTTTCTGACCTTTAAAAGTGTCAGACTCAGTTGATCTTTTGTAGATTGAGAAAGGATAGACCAGGCTGTATTAACGCAGATTCTCTACAGATGTAAATATCCACTCCCCCACCCCAAAAGACAGATTTGCAGTGTTGCATCCACCTGTGAAATTCATGACAGCTATCTCAATATATGACCAATAAATATATTTGGGGGTAAAATTTTTCTAATTTCTTCCATTGCATATGTGAATAATATTGTCAGATTTGGTGATCTGCCCTTGATCCTTGGTGCTCTCTTACCAAAGAATGACAAGACATACCTACAGCAAAGCAAGCAAGAGGCAAAGTTTATTGAGCAAACACAAGATATGTTCACCACAGAGAGCAAATGGGCCCCTGTTGCTACAGGAAGCCCGGACTATTAATTAAAGTTTCATTTTATGTTATCTGTGTTGGATCCTCCCTGGCAGGCATGGCTCATGTGTCACATGGATTTACATTGGTTAGTTATATAACCTGTGTCTTATTGAGCATGGGGATTTCTCATAATCTTCTCTGGAAGCCTACTTGGGGGGCAAAATTGCAATGCAGATTTACACTGATGACATGATAATTGGCCCAAAGTTATCTGTGGTCATCTTCCAGACCCTACTGCACCTACACTGCTTGGCTTTCTGGGAATTCCTTCTTCTGGGACTCCCTGGATGCTTTTGCCATTAGTGTGTTGAGTTCTGCTTGGCAGGGCACTCCTCCTACCTCCTTCTGTGGTTATCTGAAGCAGGGCACTTGTTCCTCTTGTCCCCAGGAGAGCCAGAGGCCCTGACTATCTGCTTAACAATGTCACATGC
>NW_012143857.1:2448949-2449479 GCF_000956105.1 Propithecus coquereli
CTGCCTCTACTATGAGGCTTTTTTGAATACAACCATTTGCTGCATAATGACATTCCAGTCAACAATGGACCTTAAATAAGATGGCAGTCCCATAAGATTGTAATGGAGACTGAATAATTCCTATTGCCTAGTGATTTCATAGCCATCACAAAGTAGTAGCGCAGTGCATTACTCACGTGTCTGTGGTGATGCTGGCATAATCAAACCTATTGCACTGAAAGTTGTGTAAAAGTAAAACATATACAATTACATACAATACATACTACTTGATAATTATGTTACCAGTTTATATATTTAATGTACTAAAATTTTCATCATTATTTTTGAGTATACTCCTACTTATTAAAAAAAAAAGAAAAGTTAAGTATAAAACAGCTTCTGGTAGATCTTTCAGGACATATTCCAGAAGAAGGCATTGTTATCACAGGAGATGACAGCTCTATTCCTGTTATTGACCCTGAAAAACTTCCAGTGGGACAAGATGTGGAGGTGGAAAACAGTGATATTGATGATCCTGACCCTGTGTAGGC
>NW_012143857.1:2450352-2452051 GCF_000956105.1 Propithecus coquereli
TTTTTCATTAATTTTCTGATATTTTGGGGTTTCTTTGTGTCAGTTTTCCATTTCCTCTTGTATTTTGTTGAGCTTGTTTATAATCTATATTTGGAATTCTTTATCTGTCATTTCAATATTCTGATTTTGGATGGTATCGCTTGCTAGAGAGCTGTTGTTCCCTTTTGGGGGTGACCTTTCGTTCTGATTCTTCATATGTCCAGAGTTCTTTTGCTGATTCCTTCTCATCTGGAGCAGCTGTTGCTTCTTATTTAGGGATTTTCCTTCATTTAGATAGGGCTGTTTCCCCTTACCTCGTATGGTGTGTTTGCAGCATATATTAGGTAATCTTTGGCTTTGCTTGTGGATGTTTTAATGGCAATCTACATTCTGGATGGTCCCTTGGTTATAGATATCTTTGGTATGGTGTTTCTCTCAGTTGCTAGTTGTTTGTACACTGCTGGAGTGGTGAGCTATGTGAGTGGGCAGATCCCCTGTCTCTGTGATGAGGGAGGATGAACATCTTTGAAATCCCTTCTCTTTCCCCAGCCCTGTGGTCTCCTAGCAATGCGAATTGTAATGGAATTCCCAGTTTAATCTCTGAGACAGTAGGTGATGCTTGTGGGTGAGAATCAAACACACCTTTTATGACTGAGTCAGTAAATGCTGTAAAGGGTATGCAAATTGTCCTCCCTGTCAGTAGGTGGAACTTGCTGAAAGGAACAACTGCAGTGTTGTTTTTGGGTCCTGGGACTGGCTCCAATTCCTCAGAAGAAGCATTCGAATGCCCCAGGTGGTGGGTGGGGCCCTGAAATTTCAGGTGAGTCCTTATTCTCTGCCACAGCAGAGATGGGTGGGGGAATGCTGCTGGGTGGGGCTAAGTTGGGTGAACTTGCCCTCAGGATCCACAAAAGCTGGCAAGGTATGTCTCAGCAGGGGTCAAAGCTCTGCTCCCAGCTTCTGAGAAAAGCCACCATGGAGAGGCCGAAGCGGCCCCACCCAACCAGAAAGTCTGTTTGTGGGGGCAGGGCCATCTGAGATTCACAATCTGGCAGTCTAGAGCCGGCCTTGCTCCTCTCCACACCCCTCTGCTGCATAGTTTTCCCCTGGATCTGCCGGGAAGCGGGAACTCAAGCCAGCCAAGCTGTCCCACCACTATGATGCGGGCCAGGATGTTCCCTGCCCGGGATCCCGACCTGAGCTGAAAGTGTGGCACTCCTGTGAGTGGAGGGGTGCCCCATGGGGATGGTACAGCTAGGCCCCACACTTCACTCTCCCCCTGATCTGCCCATACTGGCTCCCTCACCTCCCAAGACTAATTCACAAATCTCTCCTCTGCCTGTGAGCAATGTGATCAAGATCTGGGGAATGGGATCTGGCCTGTGGGCCCTTCTCTGGGTCCCCAATAGAAAGAAAGAGAGAAAGAGAATAATGGACTTTATTGACACATCTTACTCTTACTATAGTTTGATACAGATTTACTGTTTTTCCAATACTGTTTTTCTTTATACTACTCAGATAGACGTTCTTTTCTAAATAGGAAAGACAATAGAGATCAACTAGCCACCTCTCCTTCCAAAAATGTAGCATTAAAAGTAAAAAGAAGTAAGAAAAAGTAAAACTTTGATTTTTTTTTTCCTGAAATTAAACAATTGCTATTGTTGTTTTAATTTAACAATCTTTTCATTTTATGTTTGTTTGGAACTAAAAGCTGAGGAAA
>NW_012143857.1:2459696-2460096 GCF_000956105.1 Propithecus coquereli
TTTTCCATTTATAAGCTTTACAGCCTTAATCAAATTATTTAACAATTCCATGTGGGACCATCTATCTGAAAAATGAGGAAATTCATGAAACACTTTTCATATGGCTATTGCGAAGATCAAATGTGGTAATAAACACAAAAAGCTGTTTTCTTTTTGTGTAAAGTACATTCAAATATTATTAATAGAGACGAAATGGTAAAACTCTAAATCTATATGACTGTTTCTTCGACAGATAAGAAATCTGGAAACCAGAAAACTGGTTTCAAATATCCCTTTTGTCAACTGAAGAATGAAGAAGAGATTCACAAATTTGGAAAGAAGAGCTTTATTTCTCATAAACGGTTGCAGCCTGCAGGTGGCCATTCTGACAAGCTGGGAAGCACAACCTCTGGCCAGAAGC
>NW_012143857.1:2460290-2461665 GCF_000956105.1 Propithecus coquereli
AAAAAAAAAAAAAGCCTCATAATAGAAACTGCCTTTGGTTTCACTTGAATTCAATAGACGGAGGTCCTGTCATATCATTATTCCTTCCTTGCTTCTTAAATTCTTTTTCTTCCCAGGGTTCATGGTCATAACTTCTCCTGACAGGTAACCCTGCACCTCTTCATTGGTATCATTTTCTGTCTCTGTGGTGAATGATGCAATGCTTTACTCCCTCTTCAGGAATGAAGAACTTGCCTCAGCTGCTGAAAATGTCAGTAAATTATCTTTAGTTACCAGTTCCCTTCTGAAATGTCTCAGCTATAAAGAGAAACCTCTCTCAAGCCCACCTTCCCAGAGTAGGCTGCAACCAATGATTGACCAACACGGAGATAGAAAGGTTAGGGTGACCATCTAGACTGAACTCATGATAAATCTGAAGAACCATTTCATTTCCAGACATCAGCCAAGGTCATGGTTGGGGATTGCATCACAGCTGAACTTTGTCCTCCACCCAAGCCAGTTTTTCTTCCCTCCCATCCACAGGTGTTGATTCCAAAGGTCCTCCCTAATTAAACTTCTGCAGAAGCAGCACTTTCTAATAATCTGGTTTCTGAGTCGGCCACCAGTAGAAACCCACCTGAGACTGCAGTAGAAACCCAAGACGACTAAAATAAAGATTCCATAGAAATCATGATTGATATTCTCATATACAAAGAAGTTAAGAATCATCTGTATTTCAAAAGACTATTCAAACTTCCCATGTTTTCCTCCTTTTTATTTAAAAATGATGGCTCATGTGGGCATTTTACCATGGCTATTGCATGAGGATTCTGAGGGGGGGAACAAAACGGAATATTCAGAGGAGGAGGAGGAGAACAGAAAGTTCGTATGTGGTGCCTTCTAAATAAAGTAGGTTAAAGAAGAAACCCAAAATTTTACGTTGTTTTATTATTAGCCTTGAGTATTTTGGGGGAAAGTTAAACCAAGGAAGAAAAATATGTCTTAGAGGAGAGTAATGCCAAGAATCAAAAATGTACTTTTATTGTCCCTAATGCAGTAAGAATCTACTTGACTACAGAAAGGGTCTCTAGAGTTTAACCTATGAGAAAGTAGCAATTCAATTATTTCTGAATTGGTTCTGTGACCCTACAAAGGACTTTTATTTTTAGGAAGGTGTTGGGAACCTAGTGAAAGAAAAATTGTGTCTTGTAACTATTCTACTTCATCTCCCTTTATAGCAAGAGATCTGACACTTTAAAGACTGATATAATTATGTTGTAATCTAATCCCTATTTTAAATTCTTATTTTAGTTTATTATTATTTTTTTTGAGACAGAGTCTCACTCTGTCGCCCGGGCTAGAGTGCCGTGGCATCAGCCCAGCTCACAGTGACCTC
>NW_012143857.1:2461715-2462468 GCF_000956105.1 Propithecus coquereli
ATATAACACTGAATATCTTGTCACTTGAGGAGAAAGAAGGAAAGGGCAACACTTGTCCAAGTGACTGTTTGCTAATCTAATATTTACCAAAGAGTTTATTACTCTTTATCCATAAAGTTATTGTTCTACATTCACATGTATGTGCATACTTATATGTGTGTAGGTGTTTGTGTGTACGTATGTTGATAGGAACATATATGATTGTGTTTTGATAAACTACTTGACAGTATTTCCTTCTTGTTAGTTCTGTCAGGTTTTAGTCTGAAATGTCAGTTCTTAGTACGCTCATGGCCGAAGAATAACCAGACATACCAAAGTAAGGCAAGTACAAAAATGAGGTTTATTGAGGAGAGAAAAGAATGTATGGCAAGAGCAAGACATAGGTTTGCAGAGCATGATACATACACCACAGATGTTGACTGGACCCACTGTTGCAACAAAGGGAGAGCCAAAGGAAGGGCGCAAAAAGGGCCTGATTATGGTCTATGTCCTGTTTTATAGTGCCCGGATTAAGACCTCCTTCATAGTTCAGAGGTCACCATGGAACCACCTTGATTGGACAGTTGGGAGTCACATGACCTGAGCCTTAACTATGCATGTGAGTTGTTCTAGTTCAATTTCTGGACTCTATGGCATACCTGTGCTGCTTTGCCTGTGAGCTAGAGTCCTCTGCATTCTTTTGCAGCTGGCATGCTAAGTTATGATTGGCAGATCCATAGGGTATTCTTTCCTTCCCCAGGTATGGCAGTCTCT
>NW_012143857.1:2462518-2463360 GCF_000956105.1 Propithecus coquereli
AGCACATCTGCTTTTTAGGCAATATATATGCATGCATATATGTTTGTGTGTATGTATGTATGGGGTTTTTGATTTCTGATTTTAAAGTTTTCATCATGCAGTATTTCCAGATATAACCGTTTTCCGATAACTCCAAACTTTTTTAAATTCAGGAATCATTTGCTTAGGTCTCCAATTTAAATGAAATACATTTTGTCAAGTCTTGATCTAATTGTACATAAATGATTTACACATAAATGTATCCATGTGAATATCCATATTCATTATTTCATTTGAATGTAGAGCAATACTATCTTATTGGGTGAATAATTACTTGATTTATGTGGTTTCAATTTCCTTATTACCCTCACAATAGAATTTATTACTTTGATAATTTGAATATCACAATTGGAATGAATCTTTACTTGGAATATTCAAATTCTCCAGCAAAGAAAAGAGTATTTTATTTTGGTTCATCCCAGTAGGGACAGATAATAAAAGCAACAATGGCAACAACAAAAGATAAAACATAGTATCTAATGCGAATTGTGCACTCACAATTTGCCAGTCACCATCCTAAGGATTTACTTGTATTTACTCATGTAATCCTCAAAATAATTGTGTCATTCTTTCATTTTATAAATGAGAAAAGGAGATGTGGAGAGGAGATGTTAAGTGATTTTCTAGGGTGACAAAAGTTGTAAAAGGCAGAATCTGTATTCAAGGAGAGTCAGGAAGACTCCACAGTCTTATAAACTACACTGAATTGTGTTAATCTGAATGAGAATTGCAATTCACCATATTTATCTATACACAAAATCTGTTAATACAGAATTAAGCCATATGGGACAAAACTGGAATAA
>NW_012143857.1:2463410-2464499 GCF_000956105.1 Propithecus coquereli
AAACTACATGATTCTTCAACTCAAGGTACTTAAAATATACTTTAGGATTGTAGACATCAGTTTAAAACAAGAATTAAATAGATCAACATTTAGGTAATTGAATAGACAATGAAAGATAAAACCAGTAATTTCATCTATCGATTTATGGAATATAAGTTGTTCTTGCATGACATGTCCTATGAAGGACTTCTGCTGGAGAAATTTGAGGTGATGTCTGAACAAAGGATAAAATTCAATGTGTGGAAAGGAAGTAAATTACGAGTTAATATTCAAGTTATTCTTTCTTCCAGTTTTCTATTTGCTATTGATTAAAGATTCCAGACTTAGAGAAGTCACAGCTTAACCTGTAGATATTTTCCTAGTACAGATGCAAATAATTTGTGCCTAGTGGAGCAAATAACCCTGGAGATGAAAGTTTGGAGCCCCACTGGTCATGAAGCAGTTAATTTTTATAAAACCCAGGAATTATGCCATCTTTTCAGTATTTTAGCTTCTCAAATGCTCTTTGAACCAGTAATAGCATCATACTGTGTTCCTCATTAATTAATGTGTTAAAATATGTGACATATGTTCAATTACCTTGAGCTTTATGATTTGACCTTCTTGACAATTATGTTAATTATGATTTAGTACCCTTTAACATCTTATGTCTTTTCGGGATCTCCGATATCTTCCTTTGTACTCTGTAATTCTGAAACACCAAGAGTTTTTATTATAAAAGTTGCTGTGCTTTTTCCCATAGTTATAACTTAGGATGTGAAAAAATATCTAGCAGGCTAGTGGATGCTGTCCCCAAATCCTTAATTACACTGGTGAAGCTTCAGTTATAAAATGCATCTATCGTTCCTGCATGTTTTCAGCTGATCAGCAGGTAGGAGAACAGACAGAAACTGCAGGAATGGGAATGTAAGAAAACTTACATTCTGACAATGCGAATCTCCTGAGGATATTGTATGTGTTCAGAAAGGCTGCACACTAATCCACTGACTTTTCTTCTGAACCTGGGGAATTAATTCCCTTTCATCTCCTCTCCTGCCATCAGTCTTTCTTCTCTCCAGGTTCAAAAACGCACACACAAAAAATCATATT
>NW_012143857.1:2465554-2465902 GCF_000956105.1 Propithecus coquereli
AATTCCTTACTATCTACCTAACAGTTCTATTTTGCTTGAGTATTTCTTAAACACATCATTCAACAGATACCAAGGAATCTGCTCAAAGATCTCAAACAAAATCAGAAAAAGATATTAAAAGACAATATCAAAGCTATTTTAAACGTATATTAAACAATTATTTTATTGGAAAATATATATAGAGAGAGATTCAGAATAAAGCCTAAAAATGAATAAACAAGCAATGTTATTTAGGGGTCAGCGTTGTTGATTTTTTGAGATATTTTTAGTTTGGAATTTTCTTGTTCCTACTTGAAGATTCTGGCTCTATTTCCTGATTCAACTCCAATTCTTATCTACAGCTTACAC
>NW_012143857.1:2477082-2478062 GCF_000956105.1 Propithecus coquereli
AGGAGTGATTTCAAAAATCAAGTGATCATGTTAGTAAATTAATGAAATAGAAGGCCTTTGGAATTATTTTCAAACCAAAATCATCAACATTTTTGGCAGACATCATACAACAATTAACATTCTTCTGTCTAACATTTTTCATAGGAATATAACTCATCTATTTCCTGGTTATATATTTGCCAGATATGTACTGAAAAAATCAAAAGCAAATATTAATAAATGTGTTTCAAATGCATATGTTATGATTAGAGCTTTAATAAGATTGGCTATTGCAATGACAAACAATTAATAAGATTTTTTTTGTAAACTTGAACACCTACTTTGTTATGTTGTGTTCATTGTTTTCTTGATTTATGGCATAGAACTCCAAGGACTTCATTCTTCAAGAACGTCTTTGCCTCATCCACAAATCTTTGCACGGACTACTTCATGTTCAGTTCATCCACTGAAGTTTTTGTGCACTCTGCTTCATTAATTGGAAAAGCATATGAACTTGACTTAAATCTGCATCACATTTCACTCCAGATTTTTATCAGATAATAGAACCCTTAACTCTGTGCTGCCTAAGTCTTATCTAAAGTTTTATTGCAAGAAACAGTCATTTCGAATGGGTTCCTGAAGGATATACTGTGCAACTATTATCCTAGATTGCTTACATAATGTCTTATGATCATGAGGCACTTTGAGAGTAGTGTAATGATTCTGTTTGGACTGCTTTTAGAATTGCTTTGACAAAAGTGGTCATGCCATTGGCTTTCGATCAGAGACATTATGGGAAACAGCCACACAAAACCTGTTACTATATTTATATTAAACATGTGAGCAAAGGCAAAAGTCCATAAGATGATATCATGACTGATGGGTCAGATTTTTCTGATGTCCATTTAGAGATTCGCTTGAGGAACTGAATTGATTTTATTTAATGGAAACTGTTTGTTTCCCATTTTTGCTTTTTCACTTCTAGAGAGTGTATAGGAAGC
>NW_012143857.1:2481640-2482375 GCF_000956105.1 Propithecus coquereli
TGATATCACTCATTTCTTTGCACTCCTTTTGAATTATATTCTGGTTATTGAATATCATTGTTAGAAATATTTTCTCAGGAAGGCCAGTGCCATACCTTTTCAGTGTTGGAGGTTGAAATATCTTCCAAAGGATTTCGGAAAAGTGGTTAGTTTCTTTTAGTTTTTACTGTTGATTAAAGTTCTCAAACTTAGTGAAGTTATTTTGGGGTAATATATCAAATTTTCACTAGTAATGCAAATAATTTTTGCTCAGTGGTACAGATAACCCAAGGTAAATGAACCTATAGGAAATTTAACAGTTTTATATCTTACCTCAAATTATTATGCTAACATTTATTTGTTAACTTGTCTGTAAATAACCTATCTTCTCACATCCCCTTTGAGTTGGTCATAGCATTTTACTGGTTTCCTTTTTAATTAATGAGATAAATAAAACATTTGTTACAAGTTCATTTTATATTTGTGTTATGGTTATGATTTGATATTTTTTAGAATTATGCTTCAGCATTATCTATAGCCAAAAGTATTTTTAATTATCAATTGATACCTCAATTAAGTCCTTTTAATTTTGAAACAAAATTGCAAAGGATTTATTAGAAGAGTTCACTTTCTTGATTTCTCATAAATATATCAAGAAGGATTTGTCATGACTTAAAAAATGACTTGTACTAGGTATTTGAATTTATTTCTTAAATATGATAAATCTAGTGTAAAAATAAAACCTGATAAACAGAT
>NW_012143857.1:2483828-2484158 GCF_000956105.1 Propithecus coquereli
ATTTATAAAGTTGTAATTGAGTTTATTGGTTAAATTGTTGCTAAATAGGTTATCTCAACATATATGACAGAATTGATAATAAAAAGATGACTTTCAAATGTTGTACTACTGATATAGAGTGATTTAGTGTACAGCATTTTGATAGATGCAAAAATAAATAAATGATATCTGTAAAATGTCATAAAATTATTCATTACTGATTGTAATAACCCAAACAGTCTAATAACATAAAGCTATCTTAAATTCATGCTGTTAAAGATCCATCTTATGTGTACATTATTCTTTACTCCATATCGAATGGCTTGATTAATTCAGAAAATGTTCAATCAC
>NW_012143857.1:2486527-2487062 GCF_000956105.1 Propithecus coquereli
TTGTGTTGCCATAAACATTCGGGTGCAGATGTCTTTATCGTAGAATGTTTTGTGCTCTTTTGGGTAGATGCCTAATAGTGCTATTGCTGGATCCAGTAAAATCTGATTCTTTATCACTACTTCTTTTGCCATCACCAGTCTGAGCCACATTTCTTTACCTTCTGGACTACCAGTCTCTGTGTCTCCATCCAGATTGCCTACAACCTCTTTTTTAGCTTTATTAACAAAGAGGTTAGTGTAATACTTAATCTAAATCATGTCAAATCTTGCTTAACAATTATATAGTGTGATGGTTAATTTTAGGTGTCAACGTCACTGGATTAAGGGATCCCTAGATAGCTGGTAAAGCATTTGGGGCGGGATGGGGGGGTGGCATATATCTTTGCAAGCGTTTCTGGAACAGATTAGTATTTGAATTAGTAAACTGACTAAGGAAGGTTCCCCCACACCCATGTGGGCACCATTCAATCAGCAGAGGGCCCCCAAAGAGAACAAAAAAATAGAGGATAGGCAAATTTGCTCTCTTTCTTGCATT
>NW_012143857.1:2488518-2488970 GCF_000956105.1 Propithecus coquereli
CTATGCCCTGAGCACCAGAACAGTACATGATCTATTGTAGATGCTTATTAAATACGGGTTGACTAATAAATGAATGGCATTTCCCAGACAATCTGTTTTCCGCCTCCTGCTCTAAGGTCATCCATCACACACCAGTCTCCTTTTGACCTCCACATTTTAGTCTAAGAGTCTTCTGTCTAAGAGACCCCTGAAAACATCAAGCTTCCTCCAGCCTCAGAGACTTTGCACATCTTTGAGATTTCTCAGTGAAATAAAAAGGTATGTCATTCATCAAGTGTGAGTCTGAGGAAGTTTTTTGAGGGATGAAAAGAAAAGTACGGCATGTGAACCTTAAAGAGTGAGGAAGAAAATAAACTAGGGAAATATGTTCATTTTACCACATTTAGGGGCTCTCTTTAACACCCTGCACTTTTTCTTTGTAGTCCAATTACAGTGGCAATTAATTTTATTAA
>NW_012143857.1:2492041-2492630 GCF_000956105.1 Propithecus coquereli
TTTAAGAATCTTACATGCTTATTCTGTTTTACATATGTATTTGCATAAATATATTAGTGAGGTCTTTTTATTTATTTGACAAGTGAGACAATAAATAATAGTAAATGGATTTAACAATAGTCCAAAAATTTTTGCTTCAGGGACACCCCTCCCCTTGTTGAAATAGTTGCTCCACTGGGGTTGTGGTGCAGACAGAGGGGAAATCGTTTTTGGCATCTGTTCTTCAGTTATCTAGTTAGCCATACCAGATTAGAGCTTGGAGTCTTTCAGATTATTGGTGGGTAGTATTTTCTTACAGAGGGCTGGAGATAGTGCATTTAGTGTCTAATATTGTTTTGGTCATTACATTTCAGAGGGATGAAAGCCATTTCCCTGTTCTTTGTTTCTTAGAGGCTCATAATTTTTCACTATGATTAAAAATTCAAAATACATATTGCTTTGTAAAACAAGTGTCTACTCCAATACTATTTTACATAATGTACTTGCATTAAGCATATCTGGGAGAATTGTTCTCACATGGCATATAAATCACAAAAGAGAATAAGCTGAACATAAATGTTTGAATAAATAGTTTGAAAAAAATAGTTTC
>NW_012143857.1:2496449-2497875 GCF_000956105.1 Propithecus coquereli
TTTACTTTGGGTCTACAGGAATACTATTGAATGCAAAGAATAGACAATTTTGGACCAATAGAAAGAGGAAACTGAATATTTCTCTGCGTTGGGGGAGGGAGGGAGGTTGAAAGAGGATCAAGTATAAAAATGTAAGAGGGGACTCTATCAACAAACTTCACTTGTTTTGATATGTCTTATACTATTCATGAAACAAAAACAAAAACAGGAACCAAACAAAATTACGTTTATGTTTCAAACAATGTAACAATCCTCTCTTTCAACGTTTGCAGTACTGTGCTGTATACTTTATCTTTCTGTACCTCTCACTAGACTCGTTAGGCTATTTTTACTGCTAAAGTACCATATCATACCATCTGCATTCTCTTAACCTTTCTTTTCATTTCCCCTCAAGTCATAAAAACCTTAAAAGGAGATCAGAGTAAGACAGGTTTCCATCATATTTTGTAATATTTACACTGCTAATCTGCTGCTTTGTGATTTAAGTCTTCCTCTAAATCTGTCCACAGCTGTGACTGCTTAACCTGAACCTCTGCAGAAAATAATGGTATTCCTGCTCATGCTGAATGTATACTTTGGTTTCTGAGGACAGCGAAGCCACTGCTTTTTGTGTTACATAGATACAGATTTTTAAATGACCTTAAGTAGTTGTTCTTTTGTACATTTAATCAAATAAATCCGATGATAAACAACAGAGCCCTTTTGTAATTTCATTGTTCTTGATTTCTATTTCATTTTGCCAAATAACCATTCATCTTTTTGATGTGGTATTTGTAACTTTGGGTCCCATAAAGATAGAACAAAGTTTTTATGTCCTTTTTTGTTTTGCTTTTCAGTAGTGTTTATCTTCTCTTATTGCAGCTACGTCTTTGTTATTTCCCAGGTGATAATTCTAAAGATTGAACTGTGTTTATTACTGTAAAGTGTGCATGTTTTACCATCTAAACTTACATGATTTTCTTGAACTTTTGTAACTCTTCTTCTGGATATTATTTGATCTTTGTACTGTGTTTCACAGATGACAACTTATTTTCCTCTTCACCAGAATTAAATACATTAATCCAGTGATGTCTTTAAATTCAAGTTAGAACAAATAGCTGTCCCTCTGTCAACACACAATCCCGCTGGTTATTAACCTGGTGGGTTTTTTTTCCATGTTCTATGAATACTATGGATCTCAGAAGAAAGTCAAGAGATTTCACACAGCATTAAAAACATGTTTACTATATTCCCACAATATTTTACCTTTAATTAACAGACTAATAGAGTAGGATAATTAGTAAATCTTGAGTGATTAACCTGTTCTCCCTAAAAATGGTTGTATTTTAAAAATTAGAGTATTAAAAAACACCTATACCAAGGTTACCTATTAATAGAAAGTGTTAAAGGACTTTAATATTGTCATGGCTCTGTAGATCACAATTTT
>NW_012143857.1:2501230-2502881 GCF_000956105.1 Propithecus coquereli
CTTGAAAATACATTCTCTATCCTCTTGTGCTTCTTGTAATCATGAAGGACCTGCCATCTGAGTGAATAAATAGTCTTTCTTCCAGGTTATTAATGGAAAGCCATAAATTCTTTTAGCCATTGATAAATAGTAACAGATGCCTCACATATCGTGGCACCAGAGCATTAGAGAGAACCACTAGCTCAAAGAAACTGGACCATTTAACAAATATGCCTGTACCCAGAAGCATGTGCTATGATATTTATGGATCCTGAAGAGGATAATCTCAGGCCTAACTCTGAAATAGTTTTGTATTGATGAAATGTCTTTGAAGAAAATTGCATTGAAAATGTCAACAAAAATAAAGGCAAGCCACATTTTGTTTCTAGATGTGTGAGACCCCCCCCTAATTCATGCAATCTCACACAGTCACACTCCATCCTGCCCGGGATGTGAATAATACTTTTGTCCAGAGTCCCTATGCTGTTTATTCTTCGTGCTGCCCTCCTGTTAGTCACATAGTAGCCACCTCGGTTATCAGATAGGCTGTCACGGTATGGCAGTGCTTGTGTTCAAGTAACCTTTATTTTACTTAACAATGGCCCTAAAGCACAGGAGTAGTGATGCCCACGTAGTCTTATAATTGTTCTATTTTGTTACTATTTATTATTGTTAATCTCTGTGCCTCATCTATAAACTTTATCATAGATATGCATGTGTAGGAAAAAACATAGTACATATAAGATTTAGGAATTAGGTCATTAATTCCATTTGGCTGTAACTATAATTTTTCAATCATCTTAGTCTATGGAGACCAGCCTCTGAAATGACTTCCAGTGGTTACTGCTTCCTGATATTGACACCCTTGTGTATTCTCATCCCACCTAACATGGAGATGAATTGTGTAACTAATAGGGTATTGAGAAAATAACAGTGTGTGGTTCCCAAGACTAGACTGTAAAAGACATTGTAGTATACATCTTTCTTCCTCTTGGATCACTTGTTCTGGGGAAGCCAGCTGCCATGGCATGAGGACCCCCTAAGCCTGCCATAGAGAAGTACACATGGCAAGGAATTGAGATCTCTTGCCAACATTCATAAGAATGAGCTACCTAGAAAGTGGTGCAGTTCAACCTTCAAACTACTGTACCCTAGCCAGTATCTTGATTGTAATCTGATGAGAGACCCAGACATAGAGCCCTGCTGCTAATCTGCTTCTGAATTTCTGAACTACAGAAACAGTGAGTAATCAATATTTACTGTTTTAAGCTTCTAAGTTTTGGGGTAACTTATGAAGTAGTAATAGAAAACTAATGCCTAGACCATTAGCTAATATTTCCAAAAAAGTAATGGTGGCAGAGACTTAGGACTCACTCCCAATTTCATGTGAGCCAGCTAATTAATGTTTTATTAAAGTATGTTGACATTTTCATACAATGTTTATGCTGACCACATTTGTAGGATAATGTAAAGAACATTTGATGCATTCTCACTGCTTAATTACAAGGTCAACATTTCTTAAAATGGTGTGCTGATATCTGGGCTCAATTCACTTAACAATATCACTTTCTGTTGCTCACAATTTTCTCTCTAAGATATCTTTCCTTTTCCAACAATGTGCAGAATTCTGCCAATTTTCAGTGTATGCACAATATTACTTTATTCTTGTAGA
>NW_012143857.1:2502931-2504174 GCF_000956105.1 Propithecus coquereli
TCAATATATTACACTTTAAATTTGAAGTTCTCCATCTGTTGTTTCGGTTGTGATCTTTCAGATAGAAATGACATTTATCTTTTTCAGAAGTTATATGTGTATGTACTGTGAATAAAGCTGCTATAAGCATTTGTGTGAAGGTTTTTATGTGGACATAAAGTTTCACATCATTTTGGCATACATCCAGGAACACAATTGCTGAATTATATATTAATAGTAAGGCTATGTGTAGTTTTCCAAGACGCTGCCAAATTGTCTGACAAAACGACTGTACTAGCTTGCATTCCCACCTGCCATGAATGCCGTGTTGCTCCTGCTGTGTTGCTCCACATCCTTGCTAGCATGTGGGGTTGTCGATATTTGGAATTTTAGTCATTCTAATAGGTTTATAGTGGTATCTCACTGCTATTTTAATTTGCAATTCCATGAAGACATATGATGTTGAGCATTTTTATATGCATATTTATTGTCTATATATCTTCTTTGGTCAGGTGTTTGCTTAGAACCTTTACCCATTTTTGTTTCTTTTTCCTTATTTTTGAATTTTAGGAGTAACATATTTTTTTTATGTACAAATTCTTTATCAGATAATGTGTTTCACAAAGATTTTTTGCCAGTTTGTGGCTTATTCATTCTTTTTCATTTATTTAATAGTGGCTTCTGCAAAGTAGAAAAAAATTGTTAATGAAGTTCAACTTATCGAACTTTTTCGTTCATGGTGTATATATTTTTGGTATGTAATCTAAAAAGTAATTGCCAAACCCAGGAAAGCCTAGATTTTCTTCTAGGTTATCATCTAGAAGTTTTATAGTTTTGAATTTGCATTTAGCTCTATGATCTGATCCTTTTTTGGGCTCATTTTTATGAAGGTTTAAAGTCTGTCTTTAGATTCATTATTTGCATTTAGATTTCCGGTTATCCCAGGATCATTTGTTGAAAAGACTGTTCTTTCTTGATAGAGTTCCCTTTGCACCTCTATCAAAGAGAAGTTGACTATATTTCTTCGAGTTTATTTCTGGGTGGTTCATTCTCTTCCATTGATCTATTTGTCCATTATTTCACCAATCCACACTGTCTTCATTATTATAGTTTTATAATAATTCTTGAAGTCAGGTAATATCAGTCATTTGTCTTTTTTCTTTTTTTTTTAATTCAGTATTGCAGTGGTTATTTTGGGTGTTTTGGTTTTCTATATAAATCTTAGAATTGGTTGATATTCACAAAATAAATTCCTGGGATTTTG
>NW_012143857.1:2506460-2507425 GCF_000956105.1 Propithecus coquereli
AGCATGTTTATGATTTTAATTTTAGTAATAAGGAAGGTGAGCCTTTTATCTATTAATCTATCTTTCCAGAATTATCCAACTAATATACAGGAGACAGGAGTCCCTGTTAGCCTCAAACTATATTCCAATACTACCTTTCCAGAAATATGATAATTTTTTATTTCGTTTATTTGAATGTTTTTGAATTTGGATATCATTTTTTGCTAGGCTTCCATGAATAATAAAAACTAATTCTTGAACTTAAAATTTCATTTGTTCATGTATTATGCACATACTCAATGTCTAGTACATATATTTGCTTTGTGTGGAAATAAAATGGTAAGCAAGAAAAGAAATGACTTGACTTCATGGAACTCATACTCTACTGTGGAACAGAAGTTTTAATCAAGCAAATGCACAAATAAGCGTAAATTTACAAGTGTCATAAATGCTTAAAAAGGGGTATGAAAATGGTATGAAGTATATACACCCAATGATTTTGTCCAGGATGGGGCATCGCACAAGGCTGAGTTTAGGACTAGCAAATGTGAAGCCTTGTCTACCCCAGCAGAAGAGAGGAATCATCCCTGGAAGAGAGAGCATCACATGTAAAATATCTGACGGTTATAGATCAAGACATCTGGTCACACACTGAAGTGGGAGGGAGGGGACTTTGTTTACGGACTCATTAAACCTTGCAAAAAATAATAATTAATCATTTGAACCATAATTGCCCAGGGAATTTATTTTAAAGTTCATTGTAAATGCTGTGTAGAAGCAAGAGTGACGTTGATAAAGCTGTCAGAAGACTAATGTCATACTACAGATAAAAAGCTGAAAGTGAAGCACACTAGACATAATATTTTTTGAAAAAAAGTCTACCTCGAGAAATTTCTCCTTGAGAATATTTACCACATTGTAGCAGACTACATAAGATGCCTTATATTTATAGATTTATTTTGTTCAAAAATAGAAGGCAAGCATGT
>NW_012143857.1:2519085-2520279 GCF_000956105.1 Propithecus coquereli
TAAGTTTGAAATAATAGATTCACTTAATCTAACCATGTTATTTTTTGTCAAAATAATGAAAGATTGGAAGTTCCTTTATACCGTAGGTCACATATATCAATTTATAAGTCGTCTCATACACACTAAACACTCAGCGAATTAAATTCTGACTCACAATGACAATATTTGAATGTGTAATTGAATAATCTCTAAAATTCCATACAGTTGAGTTGAGTATATACTGACTCTCATCTGTATTTTTTCTGAGCCCTTTATTATTTAAGTAAGATACTTGATTGTCCTCTTGCTTTTTCTTTTACATTTTAGAATCTCCCCTCTTTGATGATCATAACCATAATGCTTAAGGAATAAAGTATTTACAAGAACTTATAATTTCTGTGAATTACAAACATACTGCTTTTTCCAGCTAAGACACTGCATTATGTTCCTTTAAATTTTTTAACAAATAATTGTTCTTCAAATGAGATCTACAAATAAAATCTTCACTTATCTTCACATGTCAGTTGCTCTCTTCTTGTGATTGAGCCACAAAAGTTTGAGTCTTCAGTGCTTTTATTTTTATTCTTTTGATGTTTCATTGGTATATGTGACTCATGCACTAGAGAAATGGGTAATGGAAAAAAATACTTTTGAAAGACTGAATACTCTGTGATGAACACTTAGATCAATTCTTGTTTCCTTTGAATTTATTACTAATTACACAATTACATATCACTGCATTTTCATTTTACTAAATTCCAAAGAAAAAAGGCAACTGATTATCAGAGAAGTTAATTTTCAAGTGAAAAGGGCAAGGTCATTGGAGTTATTTTCCTTTAGAATTCTATTCCTCAAGGGTAAAGGAAAAAATGTATTGCAGAGGGGAAAATCAGTTAAAGAAACACAAATATCGTGTATCCCTTTAATCTGGAGCTTTGCAGAGCAGGGCTCTGGAAATACAGAAAAGGCAGTATTAACTTTAACAAAGGCAACAGGAAATTGTTTGGTGAACTATGACCCTGTAGTAAAACTGAAGTCTGATCACATCCTGGTATGTTGTAAGATGTGGATTTGAAAATTATCTCATCCTAAATCCTGTAGGTGTCAATGGATATATTTTTTTTTTGGACATGGTAACTGCAGAAATATAATTTTGAAACTTTATTTGAGATTATTTCACATGACATTTTACATTAACGTGCATATGCATGAGCA
>NW_012143858.1:0-834 GCF_000956105.1 Propithecus coquereli
GAGGCAGTGGTGTGCAGGAATATTTCTGTTGCCAGTTATCAATGAAAAAAAAACCTTCCAAAATTTGCACCAACAGAGCTTTCTGAGTTTCCTTCACGTCACATAGTTAGGCAATTTGGTGGTCTTTGTTATAAATTATTTCTGTGTGATTCTGAAATGTTGCTTAAAGTGGAAATTTTTTTATTTTTAATAATGAACATGAGTGGAGCACT
The DNA here is from genome assembly GCF_000956105.1 of Propithecus coquereli. NCBI lineage: Eukaryota > Metazoa > Chordata > Mammalia > Primates > Indriidae > Propithecus > Propithecus coquereli. The sequence continues at coordinate 213 of NW_012143858.1, forward strand.
TATTATGTAATTCACACTGTGTAAAATATTAAGCCCATTATCTCAATACTTACAGCAGCTCTTTCTTAAGTGTGGAAATTGAGACTTACGGAAGGCCAAATAACTTATCTAGGGTCACTTGGCAAGTACGTGAAAGAGTAGGTATTTGAACACAGTTCTCCCAGCTGAAGCGGGTGGTGTGTGCACTCTTTTCAGGAGACATCTCCAGAAGTGATGTCATGAGCAACTCCACTACGATTGCAAAGAAGGTTTCCTTAGGAAGGGGAGCTCCTTTTAAGGTGAGGTGATCAGGAGGAAAGTGACAATGGATGAGCAGAATTTTAAGAAAGAGAAAAAGGGATAGCATTTTAGTTAAAACCATATGAACTCATCATTTTCGTAGGTGAAAAAATAGTTGAAAAAATTTTCAACTATTGAAAATTTCATATGGTTCATCTAAAATATATTTGTGGTAGTGGTAATGATAGGGGAAAGTTTTTAAAAAATGAAGAGTTTCAATCCTCTCCCAGGATCTCCATTTTCAAGAGGGCTCCTGAATGTTACAGAAAGAAAGGGGAAAATCAGAAATGTGGATAGATTAGAGTATAGGTTTTTAACCGGAGGGCGGGGGTAGGGGAGGATG
>NW_012143858.1:13165-15242 GCF_000956105.1 Propithecus coquereli
TTCTAGGCAGTAAAAAAGGATTAAAGTCCTCAGTAAGTCTTAGACTTGTATGAATAATTCATTCTAATGAGATCTCCACTTTAAGGGGAAGTGTTGCCCCATAAATTAATGTAACTATATTAGAGACATAAATGGTGCCAGGAGTTTTGCAGAGCTTTTCTCTGAAGGAATATGTGAACGTGTTAGTTTGCATATCGAAAGCTGTTTCACCTCAGGAGGGCATCTCTGAAGGATCAGTGGCAGCTGCATCCCAAGATGGTACCGCGATCCTCAGCACCTGTGGTTCTGACTTGCTTTGAAAGGCAAAGCAGGTCTGCTAGGAGCCACAGGGTGAGAGGTGATCAAAGAATGCCTGCCCAACAGACAGACACCTGTGGCTAAAAGCAATTAGCCCAAGGGATAGTTCCTTCTTAAACTCCTGACTACCTGTCTCGATACACAATAACTTGATAAAGAAAATATGGAGCCACTATATCTCTGTTTAACCCTTCTGTTAAGTGATAAACTTACCTTAGAACTTAGAAGTTAGTCTTTGAAAGATTTTGTAACCATTTGTTCACATAGATAGAGTTAGTTAAGGAATCTGAAGAAGGCTTTTGGAAAACTTTTAACCTAAGACGAACTACTCGTTATTATGTAAATCTGTTACCCCTGGCAACCGATCTCTGTACCTATAAGTGCCCATGTAAAACTTCACTCTTGGCCTTTGTGATTGACAGAGATATCCAAGGACCCCTGAGTATCCCGCTTTTGCCTATAATCTTTATACATCTATAAAACTATACCTACGTCTCTGTGTATTCTTTCATTTCCATCATTCTCCATTTTCTATTATTTTCTTATCTTTTGCACTGACCCCTACCTAAGGGATCCGATTTTTTGCTGGGAGCATAGCTAACTCCCCGCAGGGAAGGGAGAAGCAAAAAATAATAATTATTTTTTTGTCCAGCATTTTTCCAATTTATGTAACTACTGAAATACTTATTAATATATATGTATCCTACATAGTGGATGCCATTGAATAAGTTTGGTGTAGAGGTAACATAATCAGTTCTGTGTTTTAGAAAGCTCGTTCTGGTCGCAATATGGAAAGTGGTGTGGAATGGAAAATTGGAGTCAGGAAAACCAATTCAGCCCATCCTTTCCCCTTTAGATTGCACAGCCGGATTTCCAGGTATTTCTAGTCTTTTAGTCAATTTGACATCCCTCTATTAATTACTGTTGTTTTTATGGCACTATTACTTGATATGAACAGTCCTCTGATTGTTCTTCAGGGCATGTTTGCTGTTTTTGACCTTTTTCTTCCAAATACATTTTAGAACTAGTTTGGTCATGTTCAAGGAAAAACCTTGCTGGCATTTTTAATGGAATTTCACTGGCTCTATTAACTAATATGAGGAGAATTGACATATTTACAAAAAAAAAAAACAGGTGTTCAAACAGAAACTCGTACATGAATGTTCACAGAAACATTATTCATAGTAACTAAAAACGAGCAGCAAATTGAATGTCCGTCAACTGCTGAATCTGATAAAATGTGGTATACCCATACAATAGAATATTATTCAGCAATTAAAGGGAATGAAGCCCACTATATGCTACACTATGGCTGGACCTTAAAAACATTAGCTTTCATTTGCATGGTTCATACATAAAATGACTTTGTATGATTCCATTTATATAAAATACTCAGAATAGAGGAATATATAGAGCTAGAAAGTAAGGCTGATGGTAGTGAAGGAGAGGTTGTTGAATAGGGAGTTATTAATAATGGGTATGTGTTTTCTTTTTGGGGTAGTGAAAATTTTCTAAAATTAGATTGGTGACGGTTCCACAACTCTGTGATTATACTACTACTTTATTGTATACTTTTTGACTGATGGATTTTTTTGTATGTGAATTACATCAAACCACCTGTTTAAAAAATAAAGAAAAGCAAACTAATGGATATCATGACAAAATACATTAAAATATAAATTTTGTTAAAGACATACACAAAAAAGTATTTGATCTCTCAAAAGATTTTCACTAATTACTTTTTTGACCTCTTTTGCAAGTATTTTCTATCATCTATGAA
>NW_012143858.1:15292-15701 GCF_000956105.1 Propithecus coquereli
ATAAGTGGCATTGTTGTTTCTTCCAAATCTCAAGGAAAAAGATTAAAACAATTTACCATAATAAAGATATTGACTATAGGAGTTTTTCATTAGAGATTCAATTCAATTTCTGTTATAACAGATATAAAAAGATATATATGTATACACACACTAATTCTATAGCTCATTAATTAGCAAAAAATAATTAGAAAAAGCAAAGTCATTTCCATTTATTCTAAATATATTTATTGAGCATCTAGTATTTTACTTATTGTACCAGGTCTCAATTAAAAATAAACAGATATTTAAATAGACATTTCTCCAAAGAAGTATATAAATGACTAATAAACAAATGAAGATACTCAATATCATTAGTCATTAAGGAAATAAAAATCCAAACCACAATGAAATACCTCTTAACAACCACTAA
>NW_012143858.1:22017-22995 GCF_000956105.1 Propithecus coquereli
TTTCTTTATTGAGTCATTTGTTTTCTTATTATGAATTTTGAGGGTTCATATATATTCCAGATATAAGTTCTTTTTTCAACTATTTTCTCTCAGTTGGTGGCTGATTTTTTCAGTGTTTTTCAACTAAAAGTGAATTTAACAGTATATTTCAAAAAAAGAAGTTCTTTGTTTTGATGAGGCTTAACATTTTTTTGTTTGTTTTATGAATCCTACTGCTGTTATTGCATCTCACAAGTCTTTATTTAAACCAAGGGTGCACAAATTTATCTTTCTTGTTTTTATTTAGAAGTTTTAAAACTTTAAGTTTTGTATTTAGGTCTAGATTCTATTTGGAGTTTTTTCGTTTTTTTTTTAGTTTATTTTTGTTTAAGATGTGAAAGATTAAAATTGATTTTTTATATGGATATACAATTGTCACTGCCATTTTTTTTACAGACATCATTTCTCCATTGAATTGCTTCTGTTGAAATCATTAAAAAAGTATGCGTGGATCAATTGCCATATAATCTATTCAGTTCCATTGATTTATTTGTTTATATTTATGCCAGTACCACATTATCTTGATTATGGTGGGTTTTAATAAGTCCGGAAATAGAAATAAGGTAGCAATAGTCTTCAGATTTTCTTCTTTTAAAAAGTTGTTTAAGTTTTTTTTTTTATTTCAGCATATTACGGGGGTACAAATGTTTAGGTTACATATATTGCCTTTGCCTCACCCGAGTCAGAGATTCAAGTGTGTCCATCCCCCAGATGGTGCGCACACTGCACCCATTAGGTGTGAATATACCCATCCCCTCCTTCCCCCTCCCACCTGCCAGACACCCGATGAATGTTACTACTATATGTGCACTTAAGTGTTGTTCAGTTAAATCAGTTAATAACAATTTGATAGTGCTTTTTTTTTCATTCTTGTGATACTTCACTTAGTAGAATGGGCTCCAGCTCTATCCAGGATAATACAAGAGGTGCTATATCACA
>NW_012143858.1:26700-27652 GCF_000956105.1 Propithecus coquereli
AACTGTTCTAAAAATAAAGTTATGAATTGAAAAATTCACTAAGCAATAAAAAGGTAGATAAGTGGAACCTATAAAATTAAAAAATAAAATTGATAAAATTAGTCATCTGCTGAAATTCCTCCAGTGATTATCCATTACTATTATATGAAGAAATATGGGGACGTGTAGTTTTAATCAAAGCAGGAATGAAATGTGATTCTTGCTGAAGAGTCTAAAGAAATCTAAGACCTCTACTTAATACAGGCTCCATATAGGATTCTATCTAATTTACTTGATTGCAACATTTTGGGGACCTTTGGATATAAAGAAAGATAAATAGTTTTAGGTTCCGAGTTAGCAATGCATGAATCATTTGAGGAGCAAGCAGAATTAGAGAGAAAAAGAGATGTGGAAAGAAGGAGGTGATAAAAAGCTGAATCATAAGAATGACTAAGAAAGTAGAGGTGCAAACCCTATGTATCTGCGAGTATTAAAAAAAAGACTAGATCACCAGACTTCCTATTGGGTCACCAGAATTGGCATTAGACATGATGTTCTATACAATGTTTTAAAATCTCAGTTTTACAGGAACAGCTGTGCAACCATTTAAAATAGTTTTCTTTGCTCTTCATTCTCCTCACTAACTTGACAGAAAATCCTGAGGCAACCTGAATCTGTCTCTATTATTTTCAATTTAAGGAATCCTAATTAGTATACAGATTTAAGTTAAAATGTTTGATTTGAGAGAGGTGTAACGTTATCAGCACGGAGTCTAAGAAAAGGAGATGGAAGAGCTAGGCATTAATGGAAGCATGAAATTAATACATTCAGAACATTCTCTAATTCCATCTCTCCCCAACCCAACACTGGGCTGATGATTTCTTTTCAAATACCAGTTTTCTTATAATTTGATCTTCATAAGAATCTCTCCTTAACACTGTACTTACAAATGTGACCCATGGATTTCGTGTAC
>NW_012143858.1:29472-30814 GCF_000956105.1 Propithecus coquereli
GGCTTTAAATACCACGGCACCACTGTGCTGACTACTCTCAAATTAAATCTCCAGCTCAGATGTCTCCTCTGCTCTCCATACTCACATATCCAACTGCCTAATTGACATTTACACTTAGATGTATATTAGGCACTTAAATTTAGTACATCTAAAATTGAACTTCTGATCTCTCTCATCTTTCAAACCACTTTCTCCTGTAGTCATTGCCATTTCATTAAATAATAACTTCACTTTTCTAGCTTTTCAGGCTGAAAACCTTGAGTCACTTTTGATTTTTCTTCTTCTCCTAAATCCCTTATCCAAACTCCTTTGGAGTTATATTCATCAGAATATATTCAGATTTTGATCACTTCTTATCACGTTTCTTCTCTGAAGTTTCTTTTATAATTTAAAGACGCCTTCCCTAAGATACATCAATCTCTCATCTATCTATCAATCTATCCGTCTGTCTATTTATCTATCTATCTATCCGATCAGGGCTGGCTTTCTGCATATGGTACATATTCGGTCTCAAAGGGTCCTGGGTTCAGAAGGATCTATGTATGGTTTAATGTTCTGCTGTCACCATCTTGGAAATTCTTGATAATTTTATCTTTAAACTTGTGTTTTGTAGGTTAAGTTCAATGGGACAAAGGAGCATGCATGTTAGCAGAAGAGACAAGTACAATATGCATGTTTGCTGCCATTCACATATAAATTTCGTGATGCCCCATGAACACAGAACTCTGGTGGAACCACAATATATGGGAGTTCAACAAGTTTCAAAGTGATACAACGGATGCTTGTTATGTCTGTGACTGAGTAAGTGGGAGTACTCACAGCCCTAATAGACCACACTTTCATTCGAATCAAAACATGCTTCTAACACAGAAAGAAGGTAATGGCATTCTAAGAAATACGGACAACCAAGGAACCTTAACATATCTATTCTTAGTTGTGTTATTTCTATTAGTCAACCAGTGAAGCTGAAAATGGTGACATCGAATGGGAAAGAATTGAAAAGATTGGATAAAGAAAATGTGGCATATATACACAATGGAATACTATTTAGCCATAAAAAGAATTAAATCATGTCTTTTGCAGCAACATGGATGGAACTGGGGGTCATTATCTTAAGTGAAACAACTCAGAAAGATAAAGACAAATACCACATGTTCTTACTTATAAATGGGAGCTAAATAATGTGTACACATTGATGTAGAGTGTGGAATGATGGACAATGGAGACTCATAAGGGTGGGGGAGTAAGCGGGGGTAGAGGATGAGAAATTACTTAATGGATATGATGTACATTGTTTGGGTGATGGATACATTAAAAGCCCTGACTTCACCACTATGCAATA
>NW_012143858.1:32724-33094 GCF_000956105.1 Propithecus coquereli
GCGGGGGTAGAGGATGAGAAATTACTTAATGGATATGATGTACATTGTTTGGGTGATGGATACATTAAAAGCCCTGACTTCACCACTATGCAATACATCCGTGCAAAAAAATTATACTTGTATCCATAAATTTATACAAATAAGAAAAACAAAAGGTAGGGCAATCCACAATTCTTTTTCCCTTCAATCTCTCTTTATTAATCAGTAAGCTAAAGGGAGTGTGTATTGGTTGAATATGCCTGTATCAAAAAGTAAAATACAGGCCGGGTGTGGTGGCTCACGCCTATAATCCTAGCTCTCTGGGAGGCTGAGGCAGGTGGATCCCTCAAGGTCAGGAGTTGGAGACCAGCCTGAGCAAGAGCGAGACCCC
>NW_012143858.1:36440-36745 GCF_000956105.1 Propithecus coquereli
AGACATGAACAAATATCAGCAAAACTAAGAACAAAGAAAAATACAGAAAACAAACAAAATTAAATTTGTTTCTTTGAAAAGTCTAATAAGACAGGAAGCCAGTAGCAAACTGATTATAAAAATAAGAGAATTGAAAAAATATATACAAAGTAAAAAGGAGGCCAGGCACGGTGGCTCACTCCTGTAATCCTAGCTCTTTGGGAGGCTGAGGTGGGAGGATTTCTTAAGGCCAGGAGTTGGAGTGAGAACCTGTTGCTACAAAAAATAGAAAAATTAGCTGGACGTGGTGGCACGTGCCTATAGTC
>NW_012143859.1:0-1257 GCF_000956105.1 Propithecus coquereli
TTTTTTTTTTCTTTTTTTGCATTTATCCTAACTGGTATCCTATAAGCTTCACAGATCTTGTTTTGTGTCTGACATTAATTTAGTCAATTCTTAGTCTTTTCTTCTTCAAATATTTCTTCTGCTCTTATCTCTCTTTCTTCTCCTCATGATGTTCCCATTATTCATATATTACATCTTTGGAGTTGCTCCACAGTTTTCTTCAATTATTTTTTTAATTCATTTTTTCTCTTTGCTTTTCTGTTTTGGATGTTTCCGTTGATGTGTCCTCAGGTTCAGAGATTCTTTCCTCAGCTGTGTCATATACGAATGAGCTCATCAAAGGCATTCTTTATTCGTTGTAGTGTTTGTCATCTCTGGCATTTCTTTCTGATCATTTCTCAGAATTTCCACCTCTCTGCTCATGTTTCCCTATTGTTCTTGCATGCTGTATACTTTATCCATTAGAGCTCTTAGTGCATTAATTATAGTTGTTTTAAAGTCAGGTCTGATAATTCCAACAACCCTGCCATATTTGTGTCTGCTTCTGATGCTTGCTATGATTCTTCACATTGTTTTTGCCATTTAGTATTCCCAGTGATTTTTTTCTTGATAAAAGAGGAGGATAAACTAGTAAATTAAGTTTTCAGTAATGTGGAAAGGTGTGGGGGCAGAGGAATTCTACAGTCTTATGATTAGGTCTCAGTCTTTTAGTGAGCCTGTTTCTCTGGACTGTGAACTTCACAAATGCTTCTCAATTTCCCACTCCCTCACACTCCTTACGTGAGACAGGAAGCCACTTAGGCTAGAATGGGCTGGAGATGGGTATTTTCCATCCTCCACCTGATGGGTTAGAATGGACTGGAATTAGTTATTTCCCATATCCCAGGTAGATTAAGCTCTGAAAAAATGGAATAGTTTAAGCTCTGTTAAAATAATTTCTCCTCAGGGTAGACCCTGTTAACAATAGAATGCTTTGGTATATTTAAAAATGGCTAATTTCCCTCTCACCCTATTCATTGAGTGAGAGGATTTTTCTCCAATATTCACTGTTAGAACCTGGTTGAGCTCCAAAGCTTATCTTTTAAATCATGTAAATTACACTGGTAAATTATGTCTGCTCCCACCATCCCCATATTCTGACCCAATATTAAGGATTTAGCAGTTATATTCATGACAGATGTATCGGTCATCCAATTAACTGTATGCAAATGTTTCTTTTTATATTTCCATTTGACTAAATCCATAATCTCCAAAATTTTTAAATATACTTTTACTAGT
>NW_012143860.1:0-7236 GCF_000956105.1 Propithecus coquereli
TACCTAAATGTGATTTGAATATTAAATTTTAAATTAGTATCATATTTTTACCTATAAGATAAAACTCAGAAAAGGTTGCATAATTCCAAGAGAAAAAGTTTGGAAACTTTCTTTCAGTGCATCCCTCAACAATAACAGCAACAACAGAGTAACACAAGGAGGTGCTATTTAAAAAGAAATAATAATTCATGGATAAAATAGAAACACTATAGATATCAGGCCCTGTCTTTCTGTGGTCTATGAAGTGTGTCAAAGGGGGACAGGTTTCACATTGACTGAAGAAAAAAATGAGTTATCCCATTCTTGAGGATAAGGCTAATGAAAGTTACATGGAAAAATAAGGCAATTTTGCCTCACTTCACACCAGAAAAAACGAAAGCATGCATAGACAATCAAACCAAAAATAAATGTTTTAAGTAACCAGAAACTTGAGGCAAAAGCAATTCTTTATACCTTACTCTGTGTGAAATTATCCATCTCATTCAAGTGGAATTGGTTTTGTTACCATTATAAAGATACTTATGAAACAATGGTTTTTATTTTTAGGAGAATAGTGGATTCATTCCCATTTATTTGTTGTCTAGTTGGTTGTTTGGCTGTTATGAGGGAGCAGGTGGAAAGGCTGGCCAGATAATTGTCCCAATCAATTACTTTTCTCTGGTGCGTAGAGTTGCTCTAAATAAGGACAGTAGAGTGGCAAGTGACCAGGGTTGCCTGCTTTCTAGGTAATAAACTTCAAATCTGACAAATAGCCACGGGCATCTAACTCTCAACCCCAGCAAAATGAATGGTGTTCCTCTAGTTTATTGGATGTTCTACATTTACAAATGAGACAGAATTTGAGTGTAGCTTTAAATTATTAAAATGGAGAAGATTTGTGTCCATACTTTGTGTTAACAGGTTTACCAGGTTTAAAGGATGTATTCTGAAACACATAAAAAAAAAAAAAAAAAAAACAGACTTGGACATAGCAAAATGATCATGTTATTGGTCAAGGGAGATTTTGCTTTTATTATGTTTTCCTAATCCGTATGAAAATATAATCCACATGATTACATTATTGTGTCGATTAAAATAAGTTATTATAGAATTAAATGAAAAATTAGCATACTATGTTATTGTGCATTTAGACATTTACACACATAGACATGTATATGGGGGGAAAGACCACATGCAAATATATCTATATTAATAGCATTCTTGGCTTGTAGAATTATGAGTATTTTTTCTTCTTATATTTCAAATCTACAAAGTATTCTACAAGGAGAAAGAATTACTTTTACAAGTAGTTATGACACTAAGTTTGTTTCTGGAATGGGCTCTTTTTCTCCATATAACAAATGAACAGGCCATGACTCAATCAGAGCTAAGGATTTTTTTTTTTTTTTTTAATATTTTCTCCCAGTCTGTTGCTCGTCTTTTAATCTCCTTATAAGTGTTTTTCAAAAGGCAGAAATTCTTAATTTGATGAAGTCCAATTTATCAGCTTTTTCTTTTTTTTTTCTTTTATTTCAGCATATTATGGGAGTACAGATGTTTAGGTTACGTATGTTGCCCTTCGCCCCCCCCCCCCCAGGTGTGTCCCAGGTTCTCAGAGAATAAATGGAATCACTACCTTTACTCACCTTGCTCTTAATTCAATAAACTAAATAGAAAGTGGACGTTTTTTGGTTATGAAAGGCATGATTATCCTGCAGATGTTTTTTGAGATTGTATTATGTGTCAGGAATTATTCTAGGTGCATTAGGAAATATAATAGTGAAACAAACAGATGAAAAACAATATCCTTTAAAGAACTTACATTCTAACGGGAGGAGGAGACAGTAGAACACTAATTGCATAGTATGTTAGAGGGTAATAGGTGCCATGGAGATTGTGAAAAAGTAGAGCTGGGTAAGGGGGATGGAGAGTGTTGGAAAATGAGTGAAATTCTCCAGTGGCTTGTCAGGGCATGTTTTATTGAGATACTATTTGAGCAAAAACTTGAAGAAGGTGAAAGTAGAACACATGCAGAAATCCGGAGTATTCCAAGCAGATGGAACAGCCTGTGCAGACTCTGAGGCAGGAGTGTGCCTATCATGAACAAGCAAGAACAAAGCATCTGGTATTCCTAAAGCAGAATGAGCCTCTGGGAGAACAACTGGTAATGAGGTCAGAGGTAAGCAGGGGCCAGATACCATGACCTTGAAGGTTATAGTAAGAACTTTGACTTGTTTTGGTTGGTGGAGTGATCTAGCTTAACATTTTCAATTATTAGGCAATTACTGTGGGAGAATAGACTACAGCAAGACAAAGGTAGACGCAGGGAGACCAGTTAGGAATCTAATGCAATGATCTAGGCAAGAGATGAGGACAGCCTGGGCAAGGATGCTAGCAGTAGAAACAGTGAGAAGTGGTGAGATTCTGGATATATTTTGAAGATAAAGGCAAAAGTATCTTTAGTCTATAAAGAAGATAACACCTTAAGAGTGACTCCCAAGTTTTAGACTCAGCCCTGGATGGATGGAGGTTCCATTATTTAAGATAGAGAAGACTTATATAAGAGACATATGTGTAATAAATTTTTATAAAGTATAAGATTTCTGCATTGGACGTGGGCAGATTGAGATTTCAGAAAAAGAAGGCTGTTGGGCTGAAAATATAATTTTGGGAATTGTTGGCATATAAAACACTTTAAGACTTTGTGGACAGGTCTCAGGAGTGAGGCATAAGACATACCAACTTTAGAGTTCAGGCAGATGCAGTAAAATCAGCAAAGGAAACTGAGAAGGAATAAGCCAAAGGGCAGAAGTAAAACTAGAAATGAAAATCTGTCAAGGAAGAGGGGATGATGGAACATGCCAAATGGAGACGACTCAATAGAAAATAGAGGAAGAAGAATTATGGATAGCAAATAGAGACAACTCCTTCAAAGAATTTTGTTTAAATAGAATGCCAGTAGAGTAGAAAGTGTAATCAAGGGAAGAAGGCTTTTGTTTGTTGGAGAGAAATAACAACATATTTCTCTGGTCTTGGGAATGATCAGATAGACATGGAAAAATATAAAGGAAAAAGAAGGAAGAAAACACGGGGCAAAATTCTTGTGTGAGTGCCCTTGTGCTCAACTAAGGCAAGGCCAAGTGTAGGGGCACAGACTCCTGTTGGTTCTTAAAGATAATGCTGGAATGGGTGGCCATTCTCTTGTGATTGTTACAGTATTCTCAGTGAAGTAGAAGACCAAATTTTAGACTGTACACACATTTATACATCTAACAGATTGTGCATATTTTGTATTCCAGATATGGTGCTAGGCCCTTTGGTGAATATATCATGCATGCCCCTACTCTAAAGAAATTTGCACTCTACTGAAGATGCACAATTAAACCTAAATAATATGATCATGAATTTTATGTTATGAGAAATACAAGATTTCTATGGAAGTACACAAGAAGGACATTTAAGCCACTTGGCCATGGGTGGCACACCAGAGAAAGCTTCCCTCAGCAAGTAATCTCTAAGTTGAAATGTGACTATCAATGGGGAATGGTAGTATAGGAGAGGCAAGGAACACTTCTGGTGGAAGAAACAGTTAATGGAAAGGATGGAATATAAGTTATGTGGCAGTTCAAGGAAATGACAATGATGATAGAAGTATAGAGGTTGACGGAAGGAATAATTGAAGTTGAAAAGTCTTGCAGGGTCAAGATTATGTACCCAGGTAGAAAAGTTAGAAATTTCTCCTTTGAATATCTGGAAGGGATTTAAGCAGGGAGGTGATACGGACAAATTTGCTTTACACTCTAGAGTGCACATTGGCTCAAATGTGAAGAATGGAATGGACGGAACTGAGGAGGAGTCAGAGCAAGTTAGAGACGATTTTAGTAGTCAAGGCAAAAATGGCATGTTTGAAGACTGTAGCAGCAATGGTATTGGAGGGAAGTGGATCCGCTTGAGAACATTCTGGAAGAGAAAGCAAGTTGGTTTGAGCAGTGATTGGATATGGATGGTTGGGTGGAGGAAATGAGGTGATAGTGACAGGGTGTGGGTTGATAGTAACTTTAAATAAAATAAAATAGAGATGAAGGAGGCTGTGGTGGGGAGGTGCTGTGTTAAACTTTTGACAGAGCTGTGTGATGCCCAAGTGGAGCTCTAAAAAAGGCAGTTAGAAACGAGTCTAAAATTCAAAGAAGGTTTTTGATTGAAACTATAAATTTGAGAGTCATTAGCATAGATATAACTCAGCTTCCACCAACTACAAAGAAAAAAATTCAAAGAACAAATAGGTCAACAAACTAACATTAAGGTCAGTGTTAACTTTTCTTATCCCTAAGCCTGAAGGCCATTGTCCTTTTATTTAGTTTTCTTTTGTTCTTTAGAGTTTGAATTAGCATGCTCCTTTAATGTTTCATATTACAATTTTCATGTAATATGAAGTGAAAGGTGTATAAATGTTACATAGTTATCCTTGGCCTTATTTTCTTCAAATAAAAAATGTCACTTAAAAGCATTTGTATCTAAACTGATTTTGTTGGCCAAATTCTCTATCTACTAATTTGCCATAAAAGCTTGCTTAGGAAAAAAAAGAAACAAAAGAAAAACGCTTCTTATTATGATATGAGCTAAACTGGGCTAGAGAGTCCACAGCACAAGAATTCATTTACTGCTTGATATGGCCTCTGCTGCCGACGGTGTTTCTCCACGAATCAAGTGAGCCCTGTGAAAGATTAATGCCACAGTTTAGCAACCAATCTGTCCAAAGTATAGTGAAAATTAGTACACTGCTTCTTATACTTAGTTATTCTATGTGTGCTTCTCAGGAGTCTGTCTTTTTTAGTTCAAATTCCAAATAATATCCAGCATAAAATAAAAATAATTTAGTATGTGCCATGCATTATTCTAGAGTTTATTATATATCACTAAACTCATTTAAGTTTCCTAGTCATTCTGTCCATTTGATATTATCTCTAATGCAGATGAATAAATGAATGCCAGAGAAGTAGGTCACTTTCTAGAAGTGACAAATACAAAAAAGTCAAGTGTAACATCTATGCACTTTCCATTATAGTGCACTACTTCCCGAAGTCCAAAAATCAAACAAAAAATGCAAAGCATTATTGATGGATAATAGCGCAGGGATGTTTGAACATATCCATCGCTATGCAAGTGGAGGGTCATTTAGAACAAGCTCCAAAGAAGTATTTGACTTTTTTTTTTTTTTTTATGGTAAGAATCCCAAGAATTCTTCTTGCTGTTCCTTTGTACACTATCATTGTGTGTGTTTCCCCGATGCTTTGGGAAGTATTTGGAGTCTTTACAATGAAAGATGAGACCTTTATTGTGACAGGACAGCAATCTAATTTATCTGTGACGGGATTTCCCCTTCACCCAGCATAAATCGAGTGCCAGCTTAACGATGTCATTTCCTATAATGTAGAATATAAAACAAGAAGAAGTCATTTGGGTCTGCACTGGGGAAAACAATGAGCGATGTCTTTCAGTTTCACTTGTGAGTACCACCATGAAGGTTCCAAAATTTATCCCTAGGTTTTCTAAAAGGTAGAGATTGAGTATTGCACAGACTGCTGAAACTAGCCTCACAGGATCATTCTAATGAAATAATTTGAGTAATTAGAGCTAGCATAGTGACCAGGGATTAACACATTTTCATTGTTTTTTCTTTCTATTTCTAAGGTTGATTACTCCAAGATAGAAAAACACCTTTGCAACTTTGGCTCTCAAAAAAGAAAAATGAAGAATTTTCTAATTTCAGCGTTCTATACCCTAACATCTAATTTCACCTAGGACTAGAGGAAATAAAATAAACTTCCAGATTTGCTAAAGTTAAAATATTAAAATTTATATGCTAAAATATATATAAACAGCAATGATAACAATATTCCAATAGAGTGTAATAGATATAAAAATAAATTTATTCAAAGTACAAAAGGAACAGAGAGAAAGGAATGTGCTAATAGAAGTTTTACAATGATGATACCGGATCAGAGTTTTGAAGGATTTTAGAATTTTTAGGAGTATGTATGACAAAGTGTAAGTCTAGGAAAGGAGAAATTCATGGGCAGATATAGAAGGCACAAGCAGTGTAGCGTGTTTGGAGAACTGCACAGAATTTGGCATTGGTGAAAGAAAAAGGCCCAAATATCGAGTTGAGATTGGGCTCAGGTTGTGGTCTACCTTCTATGCAAAGGAATTGGAATTTTCCTCAAAGCACAGGAGAGCCATTGTAAAGCTGTAATCATAGGAATGCCAAGATCTGACCTGGGTCTGACGATTAATTCTGGCATCAGTGTAGAATTGCTCACATTAAAAGCCAAGTTTCATCTTTGACTCCTTCCCAGCCCTTGCAACCTTCCCATAGCAAATGAACACAGCAGTCTGTTGATTCGGCCCATCAAATGTCTTTTGAACCTTCCCCTCCTCTCCGTCCCTCTGACACTTTCCTGTTCTCAGCCACCATCACATCTCACCTGCATGTTTTATCTGATTTCCTAACTGGTCTCACAAGAAACCTTTTCCCCAGGCCCAATCTATACAACACTCAGAGGTCTTTTCAAACTGTGAAACCTGATCATGTCACTCTTTGTTTAAAACCATTCAGTGCCTTCTTCTAACACTTAAGACTATGGAAAATAACTTACAAGGCCCTGAAAAACCTAGATACATTCCACCTCTTCAGGTCTACTGTGTTCTCCAGCCCTACGAGACTTTGCTCAGTCCCTGGACCAGAGCATGCTGACTCTGCCTCAGTGCCGTTGCTCCTGACTGGAGCACACCTCCCCACCCTCACCTGGCAGCATCAACCCTTCCTTCCCTTCCACTTCAGACTTCTCTATCCCTACTCCTCTTCATGCCTGCAGTCCCCTGCCCAATATTTTCCTAGCTCAAATGGGAAAAGTGAAACCCCAGTGACTAGCATGGCACCTCATATATTGTAGATATTTAATGAGCGTTTCACCAAACAAACTTGCCGAATAAATGAATACAGTGGCATGCCGTCACTGTGCTAAATGCTATCACCACAAAGACACAGAAAACAGGATCCCTTGTCCTCAGGGAACTCATAGTGTATTAGGTGAGAGAATAATAAATGAAATGTAATAGTCTGTGTTTTCTCCTACGGCACAGGGACAACCAGGGGCTATGATAACACAGAAGAAACAGTGAATAAAGAAAAGTCTCAACGCATAAATGCACATATAAGAATAACATCTATTGGATGTTGGGCAGGGGGGAGGGGGG
>NW_012143861.1:0-1150 GCF_000956105.1 Propithecus coquereli
ATAATAGCTGTGGCATTATTATGCTCAAAACATTCTTGTTTGCCTACTTATAAAGAGGCACACATTAGCCCAATTTTTTTTTTTTCTGATTGAGCTATCTGGAAATATTCTAAACAGTTCCTTTATGATTCTCTAATTTTTTCTTTGACAGAGGGGGAATTAGAGCTCTATCATCCCAACACGTGTCAACAGGTCCGAGAGCAAGGACCGTGAGCCTGCTTCTTAGGGGCTCTCTCTGAGAGGGTTAGAAATACATTCATAGTACTTGACAGGTTCCTTATTTATGGCTTTTTAAATTTTATTTTTTTAATTTTTTATTGACAAATTATAGATGTGTGTATTTATGGGGTACAAAGTGGTGTTATGATTTTTTAATGCAATGCGGAATGGTTAAATCAAACTAATTAACATTCATCTTCTCAAATATTTAACCTTTTTTGATAAGAACACTTGAAATTTACTATCTTAGTGAAATTTAAATGTACAGTACTCAGTTATTAACTATATTCATCATGCTGTGTAATTGATCTCAAAAAAATAGAAAAAAGAGAAAAAAAAGGAGAGACCAGACTTATCCCTCCTACCTAACCACGGCTTTCCACCCTCGGACTAACATCTCCTACCTCCCTCCGCCCCGCTGCTGGTGACCACCTTTCTACTCTCTGCTTCCACGAATCCAATTGTTTTAGATTCCACATATAAGTGAGAACATGTATTTGCCTTTCTGTGTTTGGCTTACTTCACTTGGCATAATGTTTTCCAATTCCATTCATGTTGTTGCAAATGAAAAAATATAGTTAGAAAGATAGAACAATATTTACTAACACAGCAAAGAATTTCTTCGTTTTGTAAAGGCTGGATAGTAGTCTGTTGTCTCTATATGCTACATTTTCCTTACCCATTCATCCTTTGATGGGCACTTAGGTTAATTTCGTATCTTAGCTGTTGTTAATCGTGCTGTCACAAACATGGAGTGCAGGTATCGCTTCCACACACTGATTTCAAATCTTTCGGGCAAATACCCAGAAGTGGGATTGCTGGGTCATATTTTTAGGTTCTTGAGGAACCTCCATACTGTTGTCCATAGTGGTTGTTTATGGTTTTGATTAATCTGAGGATCCTACGTTACCACCCTTGGTCCCTCTGCCAC
>NW_012143862.1:0-1284 GCF_000956105.1 Propithecus coquereli
AAAAAAAAAAAAAAAAGAATGGGTTAATTAGACCAGAGAACGGTGACCACCAATCAGAAGATAGAAAAACACCATAAACGGTGACTTTCCCCACCACACATATAGGAAAAAGGAATGTCTGGAACATAACCTTTAAGTTATGTCCGTACCTGGAAAAATCCAGACCCCAAAACTCATGACATATCATAAGTTATTATAAGTGACCTTTACGTCAACATATATGACTAGCATATAAAAGGAGAAACATAGAAGAAGATAGTGTCTTCTCCACTCGTGGTAACAGACCTATTTCTCTTAAGAAATGTACATTCACTTTGAACCCTTAAACTTTCCTTACAATAAATTCTTCACACATACTTGCCGAGTGTCTGTCATCTCTCTCCATCACGTGGGCAAAGGCTTGAGATTCCTCCAAGCCAGGAGCCCAAGAACTGGGGAAACACTTCAAAGTCCAGCTATGGACAGGACTGTGACACCGGCCCCTTCTGGGGACAAAGGCGGGCACCCAAGCAATTGCCACACCTGGGGGAGAAGGCAATGCCCTACCAATCTACCAATCAGAAATTAGCACACCAACTGCAAAAGAATGCAGACAATTCCCTAGCCCAAGGGCCAAGCAGCACAGGTAGATAGGGTCAGGAAGGTGACCTAGAACAACCTAAGGCTAGTTATCATGTCATTAGCTTAAATCTACATTGTGGTTCACCCCTCCCCCAATGGGCTTTCAGAAAGGATCATGGGAAATCCACACATGTAGACTCAGGTTATATAATTCCCAACTATCCATCAAAGTGGTTCAATTGTGACGTTTGAACCACAAGGAGGGGCCCAGTCTAGACACTATAAAACAAGACCCCAGACCATAATCAAGGCCTTTTTGTTACTTCAGGGGGTCCGTTTGTCATCTGTGGTGAGTATATCTTGCTCTTACTCTGTAAACATATCTTGTCCTTCCTCAATAAATTTCATTTCATGCTTGCCTTGCTTTTGGTGTGTCTGGTCGTTCTTTGGCCAAGAGCACACCAAGAACCAAGAACATTATCCAATCCTACTGTAGGGCAATCCACACGTGTGAAAAGAGGCAGAAATAAAAGAAAAAGCCACAGGCCGGGCGTGGTGGCTCACGCCTGTAATCCTAGCACTCTGGGAGGCCGAGGCAGGCGGATCATTTGAGCTCAGCCAAATGAGTTCGAGACCAGCCTGAGCAAGAGCGAGACCCCCGTCTCTACTAAAAATAGAAAGAAATTAATCGGACAACTAAAAATACATAGAAAAAATTAGCCG
>NW_012143863.1:0-1056 GCF_000956105.1 Propithecus coquereli
GTACAGCTACTATGATAAATAGTATGAAGAGTTCTCAAAAAAAAAAAAACAACTAAAAATAGAACTACTATATGATCCAGCAATTCCTGTACTGGATATTTATCCAAAGGAAAAGAAATCAGTATATCAAAGGGGTAGCTGCACTTGCATGTTTATTGCAGCACTATTTGTAATAGCCAAGATAAGGGATCAATCTAAGTGTCCATCAGTGGATGAGTGGATAAAGAAAATGTGTTATATCTACTCAATGGAATACTATTTGGCCATAAAAAAGAATAAAATCATGTCATTTGCAGCAACATAGATGGAACTGGAGATCATTATGTTAAATGAAATAAGCCAGCTTTAGAAACATCACATGTTCTCACTCATATGTGTGAGCTAAAAAAGTTTATCTCATGGGTGTAGAGCGTATAAGAATAGATAGCAGAGGCTTGGAAGGGTGTGTGGGTGAGGAAGGGATAAAGAAAGCTTGGTTAATGAATACGAACATATAGTTAGATAGAAGGAATAACTTCTAATGTTCAATGGCAGAGTAGGTGACTATAGTTAACAGTAATATGTTGTATATGTCAAAAAAAAGCTAGAAGAGAGGACTTGAAATGTTCCCAAAACATGGAAATGATAAACACTTCAGGTGATGGACACCTAAAATACCCCGACTTGATCATTGCAAAGTCTATGCAGGTAACAAATATCACATGTACTGCCATAAATATGTACAAATGTTTTATATCAATTTGAAAAAGACAAAAAATAAGAGTGCTAGACAAAAAATAAAGGTAAAATAATATTTTTCTTATTTTTAATTAACCTAAAAAATAATTGTTTATGCACAGTAATGACAAACTATAATTGGGTGATGATACTGTATTGATAAGTGAAATAAATGTTAGCAATGTTGAAATGGATGGAAGAGCAATTGGAAATACTCTTTTATAAGATAGCTATTCTACACATGAAGTAGGACAGTATTATTTGAAAGTGGATTTGGATTAGTTTAAAATGTATATTTCAAACTCTAGCACAACCACTAAAAAAATTTTTTAAAGAAAT
>NW_012143864.1:0-1210 GCF_000956105.1 Propithecus coquereli
CCCCGCCACCCCCCCCGGGTCCCGAGAGGGTTCATGGTTGGGAAGACCCAAGGATTTTGTGGAGATGTCAATTCTCCCCAAATTGATTTACAGATATGGTAAAATCCCAAACAGAATCCCGGGAGGCTTTTGGTAGAAATTGACGTGCTGATTATAAAATTCATGTGGAAATGCCAAAGGATCTAGAATAACCAAAATAACTTGGAAAAAAAAAGAACAAAGTTGGGGGACTGACACCACCTGACTTTAATACTCGTTTCAAAGCTGCCGAAACAGAGACTGTGTGGAGCGGATGCAGAGGACAGGCAGGTCACCGGAGCCCAGAGAAGAACCCAGAACAGACACACTTACGTGGAAAACAGCTTTTGACAAAGACGTAAAGACAGTTCCGTGGGGGAAGGATGCTGCTCCCCCTGAGGGATAATTAGATATCCACGTGCGAAAAACACAAAACTCAAAACTGATCCGTACCTCACACCACATAGGAAAATTAATTCAAAATGGATTATAGACCTAAAGGTAATCCCTAAAACTATAAATCTTTTAGAAGAAAACATACAATAAAATCTTTAAAACCTTGGGTTAGGAAAACATTTCTCAGATATGACACCAAAAGCATGATCCATAAAAAAAAAAATTGATAAATTGGACTTTATCAAAATTAGAGCTTCTGCTTATTGCAAGCTATTAATATCTTAAGACGAATCAAGGAGACACAGGCTAGAAGAAAATATTTGTAAACCATATACCTGATTTTAAAAGCTTGCCTTAGAATATATAAAAAACTTTCAAAATCGAACAATAAGAAAACACCTAAAAATAGGTAAAATATTTGAACAGACCTTTCACCAAAGAAGATACAAAGATGCTCAACACCGTTGTCACTGGGGAAATGCAGACCCCTAACAAGACACCACTCCACGCCGGCTAGAATGGCTAAAGGTAAAAGACTGACCCGTGCCAGACGTTGGCAAAGATGTGGAAGAAATGCAAGTCCTGTGCCCTGCGTGGGGGGACAGAAAGCAGTGCGGGTGCTGTGGCCAGTGGTCAGCCTCGGTGGACACAATGTGGTCAGCCTCGGTGGACGCAGTGTGGTCAGCCTCAGTGGGCAGAATGTGGCACGTCCATTCAAGAGCTCCCACTTTGCAACAGGAAGAGAGAACTATTGATATATGAACAACAGATGGACCTTAAAGTAATTATCTTGAGT
>NW_012143865.1:0-1372 GCF_000956105.1 Propithecus coquereli
TAAATAGATTTAAATTCTAAATAACTCTAAATTTAATAGGGCTCTAGGCTGGAGGCTCATAAGGGCAGAGACACTGCCTGTATTTTCACAATTTCATAACAAATTTTGAGCACAATGATTTGGGGAATGAATAGCTGAAGGAACAGTCTATTTAGAGAAATCAAAGTAGTAACAAATTGTGGAGTTGAAATGAGAGACTAAGGAAGGCTGCTAAACCTGCTAGAACATTCCCAGAACCTGAGGCAAGTGTACAAATGGAAGTCCACTCATGGTATTGCCTGTAGATCCTGACAAGCAGAGTCAAAATTTTCTGTCTTCCTCCAGTCTGTCAGATGACCAGTACTAGCATATCTCTCTGGGTGAGGTGTCCAAGCCTAGGCTTGCATGTGCATAGGCTCCGTTTATCCCATTCGGGATACTCTCCAAACTTATAATCACCCTCTCTCACTTGTTCAGATGTTTACATATTCATGTACACACACACACACACACACACACACACACACACACACACACACGTGCATGCGCGCGCTCTCTCTCTCTCTCTCTCTCTCTCTCTCTCTCTCTCTCTCTCTCTCTCTCTCTCTCTCTCTGATGTGGGTTGACCAGATGCTTCAAGTTGCTCAAGGAGTCACACCTGTGTGGTTATTCTGGAGTGTTGACTGGACTGTTTATGGTTTACTGAAGAGTTACTCCCTTTCATCCCCTGCTGGGAGCACCAACAGCCTCAGTCTGTGCCTAAATCTGTATAACTCAGAGGCCTGGGAACAGCTGCCGTGGCAGAGGCTATGTTGGAGCAATCGTATGGCAGAGTTACTCCTGGCCAGAGTGGTTTGAAACTGAGATGTAGGAACTGATAAACCCATCTTTGACTCACACAGAGATGAAGGCATTTAGGGCATCTCTTGCTCCCACCTGAGGAGATGTGCAGAAAGCAGAGGTGGCAAGTGACCTGGGTCCCTGCCCCAGTAGCTTGCAATCTCGATCCAGTATACATCTCACCATATTCTACCCATTCTCCCTCCTTCAACTTTCTGGGATCCTCAGGGGTCATAGACCAAGATGATGAAAAAGTGGGCATAAAAAGTCAATGTGTGGGCCGGGCGCAACGTGGCTCATGCCTATAATCCTAGCACTCTGGGAGGCCGAGGTGGGAGGATCGTTCCAGGTCAGGAGTTCGAGACCAGCCCGAGCAAGAGTGAGACTCCATCTCTACCAAAAATAGAAAGAAATTAGCCAGACAACTAAAAATATATAGAAAAAATTAGCCAGGCATGGCGGCACATGCCTGTAGTCCCAGCTACTTGGGAGGCTGAGGCAGGAGGATTGCTTGAGCCCAGGAGTTTGAGGTTGCTGTGAGCTAGGCTGACAC
>NW_012143866.1:0-1768 GCF_000956105.1 Propithecus coquereli
ATGAGCTCTTAAACACAGTTCAAAGCTCTACCCTAGAAAGGAGGCTTCCAAGTGAGAGCGTGCTTTACAGAAGCCCTTTCTGAGACTTTGTCAGTCGAGGCTAACCTTCTAGGCATTACACAAAACAGTCACTTTTGACTTTGTGAAGTTGACATTTCTATTCAAGTAATGTGATAATTTAACAAATTTATTAAGTGCTTACTATGTGCCAGGTACTGTACATATGTTAATTTTTTTAATCTTCAATCCCTATTGACAGATTATATCCTCATTCTACAGAAAGAGAAAAAGAGAAGTAAAGTTAGAGGTTAAGGAACATGCCCAAAACAAAGCCAATTACTGTCAGAATTAAGATTCAAACCTGTATCTTACAAAGATTCCAAATTTAGCAGTCTTGTCTCCTAATCTACTTCTACAATAACAGATACCCCTAATTGAATACAACTTTGTGCCAGCCTCTGCCCTGTTTTACATTTATTATTCTTTCAGCAACCCCTCATAGCATGTATTCTCTTTATTTTACAGATAAGTAAACTGAGGCTAGATGGTTTATTTAACTTGCCCAAACATAGTGTGACCCCATCTCTACAAAAAAAATTGAAAAATTAGCTGGGTGTGGTCATGCACACCTGTAGTCCCAGTTACTGGAAGTCTGAAGTGGGAGGATCACCTGAGCCCAGGATTTGAGGTTGCACTGAGCTGTG
This sequence comes from Propithecus coquereli, assembly GCF_000956105.1. Taxonomy (NCBI): domain Eukaryota; kingdom Metazoa; phylum Chordata; class Mammalia; order Primates; family Indriidae; genus Propithecus; species Propithecus coquereli. The sequence goes on from NW_012143866.1 coordinate 705, forward strand.
ATGATGCTACTGCACTCTAGCCTGGGCAACAGAGCAAGACCCTGTCTATGAATGAATGAATGAAAAATTTATTTTAACTTGCCCAAGGTCATATTGCTAATAAGTGGCAAAGCTGGAATTTGAACCCAATTAAAATTTTACATTATGTTCTCCAGAATTAATTTAAAAATGAGTTAAGAATGGCCATGCCTCTTCTTTTTCAGAAGTCTGTATAAAATGGAGATAATATTGGAAAAAGGATTAAATGAGTTAATTCGTGTGACATAGTTAATAGGCACTACATTGTTGTGGAGTTTGCCTTCAAGAGTAATTAGACAGTGAAGTGGAAAAGAACATTCTAAGCTTAAGGAATGGCATGTACAAAAAAAGTAGGGGTGTGAAACAAGGCACATTTGAGAAACTATAGGTGCTTTAGTGAAGAGAATGAAAACTTACCTGAGGTGGTATAGCAAAACATTAAGCTGTTGGTAAAGATGTCCTATGTCATACTTTAATGCTGTAGTCATGTCAAAATCCTGAATTTTGTGATTTCAAGCTGATTTAAGTTGTATCCATAATGGAAATAGATGATAGTTGTATTTGTGCCACTAGATGGTGGGGTTTTCACATTTTAGTAATTAGTTTACCTTGTATCTTTTGGTATTTTTAAATTGTAACTATTTTCTTTCAGAAGAGATTAATAATTTTGCGTCAGATTTATTTGTAGTGAAGTTTGCTATTTTTCTAAATTATGTATGAGGGGGCTTATAGTATTTTTATGGAAGTTTGCAAACCCAGAAAGCAAAAATTGTTTCTCTGATATACTGATTGCTAAGCATTCATGAGATAATTTTGCAGTGATAGTTTAAGTACATTATTTCATGTAATACCTTTAAGGAAAAAAATGTATATTTGGTAATTGCTAAAAGTCATTTTTACTATGTGTAGTAAATGGCATGGACCTAGCTCATTTAGCTTTTCATCTGTCTTAAGAATTTTTTTTTTTTTTTTTTGAGACAGAGTCTCACTGTGTTGCCCTGGCTACAGTGAGTGCCTTGGCATCAGCCTAGCTCACAGCAACCTCA
>NW_012143867.1:0-1694 GCF_000956105.1 Propithecus coquereli
TAGTAGAGACGGGGTCTCGCTCTTGCTCAGACTGGTTTTGAACTCCTGAGCTCAAACAATCCGCCCGCTTCGGCCTTCCAGAGTGCTAGGATTACAGGCGTGAGCCACCGCGCTGGCCCCAATACCCTTTCTTGAGTGTAGTAATCTCTTTCTTGTCACGTCTTTACATTGTCAAAGTGACAACCTTCTCTCAGAATGTCTGTGTCTTTTATAAACCCCCAATATAACCTTAACTCTTGCACTTACATTGGTAAATGACAAAAACTGTGACTTAACAACCGGATATACAGCCAACTTTAGATACGCCATAAATAATACTTTAAGAGGAACTATAACTATAGAAAAAATTATGAGACAAAATACCATTCAGTAATCAATTTCAGTTGTTATTCTGGGGCCTCGAAACAAAATGACTACGACAGTCTCTAGTTAGTTTCCCCCTGCTCAAACCTTCAGAAACCCACCGTCCTTGAATCATTCCATTTACATTACCCACATGATCCTTCTATTCCTTCGGCTTCTTCCCCTTACCTGTGAAATGAACTACCTTTTTTCTTCTTAAGAAAGGAACGATTACATCATACAATAGCCTCTTTGAATTGCGAGGGCAGAAGGCAGATCTATAGAACCTGAATTTAAACCCTGGTCTGGAATTTAGGTCAAGGTTATACTCTAAGGATTTTCCTAAATCTGAGGAAGAATGACAAATTTGCTGCAGAATTCAGGGATTTGTTAGACACTTAATATTCTGGAACACCAGATCTATATCAACTTAATTACTAGACCCCCAATACAAGAAAATGGTTAAAAGCAGCACAATAGGCGCTTGAGCCCAGGAGTTTGAGGTTGCTGTGAGCTAGGCTGACGCCATGGCACTCTAGCCCAGGCAACACAGTGAGGCTCTGTCTCAAAAAAGGAAGACAGAGACAGACATGTCTACATTCCTTTCTCAGAAACCACCCCAGAACAAGAACAGGAAACAAATATAAATATCCTATGCACCATCTGCAACCATGAACCACAAGTAGCTGAATGTTTACTGAGTGCAGGATATATACCCAATGAACAAAACAGACAGAATCTCTGCCCTGATAAAGCTAATGTCCTAGAAAGATAAATGGGATAGGACAGAGGTGTGAAAACAAATCTGGCCGATCACCTGCTTTGTTACATAAAGTTTTACTGAAACACAGCCATACCCATTAATTTGTGTATTGTCTATGGCTTCCTCTATGTTGTAACAGCAAAGTAGTTACAACAGAGGCCATCTGGTCCACAAAGTCTAAATATTTACTATCTGGCCAACCCCTAGATAGATGAATGGCAAATGTAAATAAGTTGGCAGAGGAAGGAAACAGAAGACCAAATATCAGTTCCAAGACTGAAAAAGTCTAGTGAGTGTTTAATATGATAAAGTAATAGAAATCAAAACAAAATAAAACCAAAAAGAAACAACCCATACCAAGGCTTATCACTATGAAATTTCAGTATAGAGATACACAGAAGGTCCTAAAAGTTTCCAGGGTGGGGGAATTACATAAGAATAAAAAATCTCACATTCCTAGAAAAAGCTAAGCGGTCAGTAGCCACCAGAACAGGTTTTAAATTTTCTTAAACAAGAAATGAGTTTTCGGCCAAGCGCCGTGGCTCACGCCTGTAATCCTAGCACTCTGGGAGGCCGAGGCGGGTGGATT
>NW_012143868.1:0-1047 GCF_000956105.1 Propithecus coquereli
TAAGTTAAACGCTGACGTGGAAAACTGCTACTCCACAAAGGTGAACTTTTAATATTATTCTCCTTAAATATACGTTCAATGATGATAAAAAAAAAATTCAAAGAGAGGGAAAGAATCTAGTTCTCTAGTTGAGAACTCATATCTGCAATATTTTCTCTGACCTACGACATTAATTCATTAATGAAATCTCTTTGTTAACATGTATTTATAAATTGCCTGCTCTCCTCGATATATTTTGTTAGATGTTGAAGATACAAAATTAATTAACCTCAGTCCTTGCTTGCCAGGAGCTCACAATCTGCACTGGATAAAAAGTAACATCCTACACATCTGGGGGACATTCGTTCGCTCAGTGCACACGTCGCATGTGGTGTCTGTCACTCGATACCATGCCGCATTTCAGTGTGCAGGAATCATCTTGCCTTTCAGGACCCAGAGTTTCCTTGGAAGTGTTGCCATCGTATCAACAAGTGCTTACGGAGAACAGGGGAACACGCATTCCCTTTTCCTTAGGTGGCGGCCAGAAGGGCAGTTCACCAGCTGGAGTCTTCTGGTTACTTCCGAGAGGCGTCCGTGACAGCCGGACACGAGCGCAGGGAAGCCCATGTACAGGCAGCCACACGCTGTGAGATATGGCTTCTTCTAAATGAGCCACCTGTACCTTCCAAGGGGGACGGTAGGATGGCCCGGGCCGTGCTTGACGGTGGAGGCTTCTCTCAGCTTTAGAAATAAAAACATACAAGCACACGCACATATACACATTCACACAAGGGACACCCAAACGCACAACAAAATGAATTCAGCCAACCACATCATCCCATTTAAATCCAGAGAATGCAATTTGACTGTCTTCAGAATATATTGCAAAGCAGACTGGCGGTTTTATCTGTCTTACATGCAGGTAATAATTTTAAAAAGTGTCTTCCTCTCTGAAAAGTGTTTTCTTTTTAAATTTATTTGTGTTTTTTTTTAATCTAGAAATGATATATCTGAAAAAGTGAGCTCAATGTGTTTTTATTTTATATTCTGAAACTAATTGCTTAAAAT
>NW_012143869.1:0-423 GCF_000956105.1 Propithecus coquereli
TCCAAATATCCATTTCCTCTCCTTGCCTCTGCAGCCCAGAGAGGCAGTTATGGCAGTCGGGCCGGCTGATGTTGCTAGTACTGGGTTTACTCATCGTTCCTTTTCAATTCCCCCAACCCTGCCCCTTAATAAATAGTCCTTTCCTTAAATTCTCTTTAGGAGCTCATCTGAGTATGCCTTCTCTTTCTTCCAAGGTCTCTAATCTTCATTCAGCAACATTGCAGGGTTTTGGAGAGACTTTGAGATTTATCCCCCTTCCATTTTATCATCAGTATGTATAGGAGGGCTGTCTGGAAAGTATCCTGCCATTTAACTGTTCTTGTTATACTAACAATGGCTGGATACTTTCCAGACAGGCCTCGTAAATATCCAGACCAATGTGGGTCCTACATATTAACTAAAGGAATGGGGAGAAAAGCCTTT
>NW_012143869.1:8648-9588 GCF_000956105.1 Propithecus coquereli
AAAATTCTCTTTTATTATTACAGTCACTTAAACTCCAAAACCTTAAGCAAGAGAAATAAACAGAAGGACCTTCCACTGCTCACATATAATACTTTGCTTTTTCTGGTCTACTTAAAAGAGGGATCAAACTCTGAAGAGAATGCTGCCCAGGTTCTACCGTGTTCTTTCAGACTCCATTTTTGAACTAAACTTTTTCGAAATTTTTGGTGCACCCCAAAATTAACACATCATGAGAAAGCTCTGAAGGTTGAAAAATGTGCTTCTTATTTCTATCCAAACAAATAAACAAAAGCAAACAATCCTGGGTTTCCTCCTTTCGAATCGTTGTTGAGAAGCAATTGGGGACAGGTGGGCTCCTTGACTCTGCCTGGGTCCTAATCTGGGCTCCTTCACTTAGCGGCTGTACAACAGTGTTGGAGTCACTTAATCTCTCTGTGCCTGTTTCGTATCATTCAAATAGGGGAAATAATAGCACCTGCCTCATGGGATTGTTGTCAGATTTAATGCATCAACATGAGAAAAATGCTTAGAAATTCATGGCACCTAATCAATGCTAAATAAGTTAAACATAAAAATAAGACCACCAGCTTTCTCCTGCCCGGGATAAAATAATTGCAGTTGTGCTCACACTCCTTCATAAAATCTCCTATAAAATTTTGAATTCTAGAAGATATGACATAGAAGAAAGTAAATAAATGTGCCCAAACAGCACTATTTATAGACTCTTCTTAAATGGAAAATGTATTTATTTAATTGAAACCCTCTTGAAGAAAGGATTGGAATGATTTTTTTTTTTTTTGCTAGCACAGGCTGTGTGGAGCGTCACCTAGGTTTGGGACTCAAAGGAAAGATGTGACTGACTTCTGCCCGGGTGAGCATGTTCTGTAAGAACACATTATTAATTTATCCTGGAGCAGCGTTAACTTTCTATGGATAATAC
>NW_012143869.1:9638-10717 GCF_000956105.1 Propithecus coquereli
TTAAAGAGTCATTCATTTATATATTTCTAAAATTTGCATAATGATTGGTACAGCGAGGTGCTGGGGAAAAAAAAAAAAAAAAAAAAAAGGTTTTTTCATACTGTTATAATCTATGAGTCTAAAAAAGGATTGATGATTAGGGAACTGATGAAAGCTGCTAATTATTCTTTTACACTGACACCTGACAAAAGAATTGTATGTATGGCCCTATCATGTTTCAATTTTGTATGTTATTTTAACTCAAATTCTTTTTTTTGAGACAGAGTCTCACTCTGTTGCCTGGGCTAGAGTGCTGTGGTGTCAGCCTAACTCACAGCAACCTCAAACTCCTGGGCTCAAGCAATACTCCTGCCTCAGCCCCCAGAGTAGCTGGGACTACAGGTGTGTGCTACCACACCTGGCTAATTTTTTCTATTTTTGGTAGAGATGGGGTCTCACTCTTGCTGAGGCTGGTCTCGAACTACTGAGTTCAAACGATCCTCCTGCCTTGGCCTCCCAGAGTGCTAGGATTACAGGTATGAGCCACCATGCCCAGCCGTAGCTCAAATTCTATCCAAATGATATTCCTTCTTTTAGTGTTGACTGTGACATCAGCACTGCCCTCAGGACAGCTATAATGCTTCATTTTATTAGGGAATATGTTTGTGTCAGTGACAGAACCATGTATTTTGCTATTTGATGCCTCCCAAACCTGAAAGAGCATTATCAAGATACTCATCTGCACAGTGCATCACATCTCTTTATTGTGTTTCACAGAACTGAGGAAAATGAAAGCTACAAATGGGGCCAGCAATCTTGAGAGAGAAGGGAGCAGGAAACAGAGGGTGCAGAGGGAAGATTTCTGGAACTTGAAGGTCCATCTATTTGATGTCAGATTCCATAAGATGGAATCATGGTGTACCAGAAAGTGAAACAATGAACAGAAAGACTCCTATGGGGTCAACCATTTCTACCCCAACCCCACCCAGGGGCCCCCATTTCTGATCAGAAATTGGCAATTGATGATTAGCAACTTATTAATTATTTTTTATTAAATTTTTAGAGAATGGGGTCCACAGATAATAGTCTGGTATGGTATC
>NW_012143869.1:21027-21429 GCF_000956105.1 Propithecus coquereli
ATTTCCATGGAAGCCACCAACGTGAATTTCCTTTGAGGCCTCTGTGTAGACATAAACGAGTAACTCCTGGGAGCAGATCTGAAACCTGTGAGAAACGTCAATTTTGTTTGGCAAAGCTAAGAGTTCACCCCACCTTAGCTACGTTTCTTAGCTTTTGGAACTAAGGAGCCTATCACTATGATGGTTAAGCTCTACCAGTGTGCTGATTTTACATTTTTTATTAACTATGGCTTATGAACGTATTGCTGAAGTATGATATTTATCTGAAAATATTTCATGCAAACAGTGTGGTACTGAAAAATGTGCAAACACAGTGAGACAGTTTAAAAATGAGTGGGGTAACTTCATCCAATGGTGTTCAATCACAGAGTAAATTACATTTGTGTCTTTAGCACTCTACAT
>NW_012143869.1:21479-23064 GCF_000956105.1 Propithecus coquereli
TTTCCATTTCCATGGAAGCCACCAACGTGAATTTCCTTTGAGGCCTCTGTGTAGACATAAACGAGTAACTCCTGGGAGCAGATCTGAAACCTGTGAGAAATGTCAATTTTGTTTGGCAAAGCTAAGAGTTCACCCCACCTTAGCTACATTTCTTAGCTTTTGGAACTAAGGAGCCTATCACTATGATGGTTAAGCTCTACCAGTGTGCTGATTTTACGTTTTTTATTAACTATGGCTTATGAACATATTGCTGAAATATGATATTTATCTGAAAATATTTCATGCAAACAGTGTGGTACTGAAAAATGTGCGAACACAGTGAGACAGTTTAAAAATGAGTGGGGTAACTTCATCCAATGGTGTTCAATCACAGAGTAAATTACATTTGTGTCTTTAGCACTCTACATGTATTGTTTGCCTGAGTTTCGACTGAAAAATAGCCTATCCAGATTAATGATAATCTTCTCCTTCACTGTAATTTTCCTCTGGACTCCTAGAGATATGACACTGTGAAAGAGTTTCCTTACTCAATGTATCTATTTATTTTCCCGTTTCCTGGGATCTTCCATCCAGCTTCCTTCCCTGCTTTGTGTGAGCATTAGTTCTCTTTTTTCCCAAAATAGACTTGTAAGATCAAGGAGTGATCTGATTTTGCAACATGACATTGACAGTGGGAAAAGCTCCCATTACGCTGTTCCCAGATTATTCAATTTTACAATTTTTTTTAATGTGCTGCTTCTATGTCAGGCACCAGGCTAAGTATTCAGAGGTCAATGAGGTAACTCACATTCTAATAGAGGATTGTAAATAGATGGCTTTTATGGCACTATATTCTCACCCCTTGCACTTGTTTCCTAGAGCTGCTATAAAAAAGAATAATGAACTAGGAGGCTTAAATGACATACTTTCTTTATCCGACTATTCTGGAGGCTAGATGTCTGCGATCAAGGTGTTGGCAGGGCCATGTTCCCTCTGAAGGTGCTGAGGGAGGATCTGTTCCAGGCCTCCCTCCTTGCTTCTGGTATTTCCTTGGCTTGTGGTAGTTTAACTACAATGTTTTCATTGTGTTTTCCCTATGGTCATGTCTGTCCCTGTGTCCAAATTTCCCCTTTTGTATAAGGACACCAGTGATATGGGATGTTGTATGCACATATTGTAGGGCCTATCCCTATGGCCTCATTCTAGATTCATGACCTCTGTAAAGACTCTATCTCCAAATAAGGTCACATTCTGACCTTAGGAGTTAGGACTCCAACATGTCTTTTTGGGAGGGACACAATTCAACTCGTAACACCTCCGTGACTTGCAGGCATTGCTAATTCATTATGTACCTCTGTCTTACTACAAATCCGCATGCGGCCTCAGAAATCCTTGCTTGCAGTTGGGATATGCATGCCATTTCTGATCAGGCAGAGGATTCCTTTCTTGGACTGACATCAGGTTTGGCATGGTGAGGCCAAGTCATAGCTTAAGTTCTGTCTTGTTTCCTTCCATGCAGGGGAAGAAATGATTTAGAAGACCCACATTGAACTCTGTTCTCTGTATGAACAAATGGCTTGACTTCATTGAGCTTTAGTTTCTGTCA
>NW_012143869.1:24829-25548 GCF_000956105.1 Propithecus coquereli
GTTATGTAGTATGCCTAATGGTTGCTGTTCTTTTAAGGACTGGTGAGTCAGGTCTCAATCAGTACTCACTGCCTATTCCCCTCTCAAAAAAAAAATCAGAAACAAACTTCTGAGTTGGTTAGATGGTATTGATGTTGAATTCATTAGCTAACTTCTAAACCCTGTTAATGTGGTCTAGTGCCTCTGACATGTGGTTACAAAGTTCCAGAGTTCCCATGACTTGTGATTTATTGTGTAACTATAACCACAGGTGGCCATGAGATGTCCCCATTCGTGGCCTGTCTTTGGGACTGGCTGCAGAGCCTTTTCAGCCCTTCAGACTTGCCCAACCTCACTGTGTTCTGTCGGCATTATCAGGGTCTGATGGGCTCAGAGGCAACTGTATTTTCTCCCTTCTATGCTTCTTCCCCTTTCTTTTCCTCTCCCTCCTATTTTTCTTCTTCCTCCCAGGGATATTTCATCTATGAAGTTAAGTTGGAGGGGATGGGTTTATAAAATAGAGTGGTATAAACAACAGCTCCATTGAATGTCTTGTTTTCCAGGATGCAACAACAAAACCACATAGTTCGAAGAATACGGATGTTTTGTCTTTGTACTCATGCGACAGTTACAGGTTCTAGAGTTAGAATTCTTGCATTTCTCATCTTGAGACACATCCGTAATACGTACTGCTAAAGTCTCTTCATTTCTTTGCTTATAGGAGAGATAACAGCTGATTA
>NW_012143869.1:26606-28118 GCF_000956105.1 Propithecus coquereli
AATAATTAAACCTGATACATATTTTGATTATACAGAAAATGTTGTATCTCATTTTTATTTAAATAATTTGATACCATTTTGAACCTTGGTTATCACTGTACTGGATAAGCATGAACATGCAGCGGTCCCCAACCTTTTTGGCACCAGGGACTGGTTTCATGGAAAATAAGTTTTCCATGGACGAGGGTGGCGGGCAGGTGGTGTGAAGCTCAGGCGGTGATACACAGCCCGTTCCTTAACAGGCCACGGACCAGTACTGGGCCATGGCCTGGGGGTTGGGGACCACAGTGCCAATTGATACATGTTTCTAGCTGATAATAATACAATGCCATCTAAACCTACTTAAAAATAAGATTCAAAAATATTATAAATAGAAGGAAACTTGGAGTTACTTAGGTCAGTTATTTTCAGCTGCCATTTTACGGTTGAGGAAACTGAGGCCCATCTGGCTCTGTGACCTTGACATAGTCCTTTAGAAGAGAAAGAGGGGCTTGAGCCACAGGCAAGGAACAACCATTGCATTTCACTATTTTGTGACTCTTAAGCAATGCCAGAGAGCTAGCAGAACAACTAAATTGATTTTACACCTGTATGCACACACAAAGCAGCAATTAGGAAATGGTATGTAGCAGATTTTGACATGTATGAAATTATAGAACCAATTACTTTTTACAAGTCAACTCATGGCAATCATTTGAAACAAAACAGACCCTGGAATCTGTTCCTTAAGGATATGGTTGACAGAATGTCAGTGTATGTAAGTAAACCTCATTTCGTTTTCCGGAGATAAGATTTGAGAGAGTGAGCTGGAAGAGTAGATTGAAGATGTTAATTTAAATTAAGCATTTGTTATTTTAAGGGTTGTTTCCTTTAAAAAAATGTACAATCAGTTAAATAGCCTCTGCTCGCCAGTGGGTTGTAATGGAAAAAATGCTATTCTAAGTATTCAGAGATATAGTGCTATTCTTGTCTCCTACTTCCTCTTATTGTTTGCTACTGTAGGTCCTTGAGAAAATCACAGAGCCCTCTGGACCTCAGTTGACCTACTATTAAATGCACATATTAATATCTAGAGTTTCTCCAAGTAGAGAATAAGATCAAGTGATACCTTGAAATACTCCACAAATAGGAAAAGAATGAAAGACATTGAGTGTTGGGGGACTCATTCAGAAGTTCCTGAAAACGAGATATTCTTTGAATTAGAAAGAGTACTTAATTAAGATTCAGGAAGACCTAGGTTGAAATCAGTCAGTAACTATCTCTCATGACCTTTGGATCCTCAGTGTTTGGGAAGAAAAACAGACTCAAAGGTCAGTTGAAACTAACTGATTTATCATAGGAAAATACCTGGCAAAATGTCCTGCATACTAGCTAAGTCATCGATAAAACCAGTGGAGGCAGATAGCCGCATCTGAAAGCTACATGGAGACTTCACTTCTGTCCACAAAGGAGTCTCTGTTACAGGACTTGCCCTCCTGCCATAAACAAGGAGAAAACTGGATGAAACACAGA
>NW_012143869.1:29640-29921 GCF_000956105.1 Propithecus coquereli
AACACAATTTCTAAGGTATTGAGAGAAAACTAAAACTAGAATTCTATAAACAGAAAAAGTATTTTTGAGAAATGAAGGCAAATGAAGAATTTGTCACATTGGCTAAAAAAAAGCCAGACCCAACTATATGCTGCATACAAGAAACCCAATTAAATTATACAAATATATAAACAGTAAAAGAATGGAGAAATGATATATTGTAGAAAAAGTAATCATAAGAAAGTTGGAATGGCAATATTAATATTATGCAAGTAGATTTCAGAACAAAGACTATCCCCAGG
>NW_012143870.1:0-1623 GCF_000956105.1 Propithecus coquereli
TGTATATTAGAGTGGAAGTAAAAATAGCACTTGTCATAGAGCTGTGCCTGCAGCATGGTAAGCCTTTGATAAATGTTAGCTAGTGTTATGCATTTATTGAGCATATAAATATAAGTATTGGAGCCAGAGAGTTAAGATGTAGAGACAGGTGATTAGATAGATAGATAGATAGCTATAGATATATGTGTGAATTTACAAGAATTAAAGTGATGGGGAGCAGAGGAACCCTTGTAGCAATGGAGAAAATTTGCCAGCCTAAAGGCATTCACATTCAATGTTTAAAAAGAAAACGCTGAAGGGCCAAAAATCAAATGTTGCACAGTGTTTTGGGCCATATTTTGTCCATAGGCCACCAAACAAGTGAACACAGTTTTTGTTTCAAAAGATAGATTTCTGAAGTTAGTGCCTCTCACCTGCTATACCAAAATAATGCATTAAGGTACAGCCGCTGAATCTATCATTCTGGACAATAGAAATGGTCATACACCAAATAGCATGCTGAGCAAGTTTTTCAGGGTTTGAAAAGAAAAGAAATCTCTTCGATAATACATAATACAGATTTTTAAATTTTGAGCGTGAATGCTGCTATGCTTTAAAAATGTGTGTCCCCCCAAAATTCCAATGTTGGAACCTAAGACCTAATGTGGCAGTATTAAGAGGTTAGGTATTTAGGAGGCGATTAAGTCATGAGGGCTCTACCTCATGAATGGGATTGGCACCTTAACTAGCTGGCTCCTCTGCCCTTCTGCTTTCCTCATGCGAGCACACAGCGTTCACCCTCCTGCCACGCGAGGGCGCAGGAAGGCGCCACCTTGGAAGCAGAGGGCAGCCCTCTCCAGACACCAGCTCTGCGGTGCCTGGATCTTGGACTTCCCAGTCTCCAGAACTGTGAGAAATAAATCTGTGTTATTCATACCTTACACAGTCTCAAGTATTTTGTTATAGCAGCACAAACAGATTAAGACAGATATGTACTATCTTTTTAAGGGAGTTGCTTGTTTTGAAATCAGTAATCTCCAGTGAAGAATATTGTTAAATAAAGATAATACCAGCAGGCATAAAATACAGGAAAATAACCCACATCCAGCATTTTGGGGCTGTCTGTCTCCCTGAGTACCGCATCCCCACTCTGCCCCAGCCAGAATATCACAGACCACAGAGATAGTTCTGCTCTGACTGACTCCAGATTCTCTCTGCTCTGTACTCACACAGACCTTAGTTCCTTTTCCTGACTATGCAGCCTGATGTGACCTCAGCATGGGGGTCTTTTTATGTCTAATTTTAATCAGCTCTTGACTAACATTTGCAATCCCCACACCAGCATTTCCCAAACCCACACTTTTAACACAAATATATGATCTGTCTTGTCAATGCAAAAGAGTATAACTCAAATGTACATGTGACGGGGGTGTCCAGTCATTGCCCTGAAATATGTCAAATCAGATGGACGAGCCATTAGGGTCTGTGGCTAATCATATCTTTAAATCTTTATGAATCAGAAATCCAAGTAGATGTTATGAAACACTGGGGTTTTTCTGGCTATAAATATTTTAAGTGAGAGAGGGTATGTCAACTGATGTCAAACTGTTGATTTCTAAATAATATCATTTTAAATAAAGTTCC
>NW_012143871.1:0-2440 GCF_000956105.1 Propithecus coquereli
TCTCGCCGCCTCCTGTGTCTCTGCCTCTGGTTTGTCTGCCCGCTGTACAGCAGCCGGAGACGTCTTCCTGCAGCGTGAATCTAACCATACGGATCTCTGTTTTTGTCTGCTCACGAGGTTTGCTGCTTTCTGCCCCCCCGCCTCCGTCTCTGGCCCCGCAGCCCTACCTGCCCCGCCGCCCACCCAGGTCACTCATCACAGCCCCAGCTCACAAGACCCCACCCTGACCCCCTGGCAAACTCCTACCCACCTCTCAAGACCCAGTTCAAAGAGCTCTCCCCTGTAAAACATTTTAAGCTCCTAAAGGTAGAAGGAAACCACTCCCTGCTCTGTGTTGCGCTGGGAGTTCCTGCCTTCCTCAACACAGGGCTTCCCTGCTGGTCTGCTCTCAGCGGGGCCTACAACAGGGCTGTAGAATACCTCAGCCCTGATGTGTGTGTGAGTGTGAGTGTGTGTGAGTGTGAGTGTGTGTGAGTGTGAGTGTGAGTGTGTGTGATTGAGTGTGTGTGTGAGTGTGTGTGTGTGTGAGCTGTGTGAGTGTGAAAGTGTGTGAGTGTGTGTGTGTGTGAATGAGTGTGGTGTGAGTGTGTGAGTGTGTGTGAGTGTGTGTGAGTGTGATGTGAGTGTGAATGTGTGTGATGTGAGTGTGAGTGTGTGAGTGTGAGTGTGAGAGTGTGATGTGAGTGTGTATGTGTGAGTGTGTGGGTGTGATGTGTGTGTGAGAGTGTGAGTGTGAGTGTGTGTGACTGTGATGTGAGTGTATGTGTGTGTATGAGTGTGATGTGAGTGTATGAGTCTGTGTGTGTCAGTGTGAGAGTGTGTGTGAGTGTGAGTGTGCGAGTGTGTGAGTGTAAGTGTGTGTGATGTGTGTGAGTGTGAGTGTGAGTGTATGAGTGTGTGTGTGTGATGTGTGTGTGAGGGTGATGTGAGTGCGTGTGTGTGAGTATATGAATGTGTGTGTGTGTGATGTCAGTGTGTGTGTGTGTGTGTGATGTGTGAGTCTGATGCGAGTGTATGAGTGTATGAGTGTGTGTGTGAGTGTGAGAGTGTGTGTGTGTGAGTGTGTGTGTGTATGAGTGTGAGAGTGTGTGTGAGTGTGTGTGTGTGATGTGTGAGTCTGATGCGAGTGTATGAGTGTATGAGTATGAGTGTGTGTGTGAGTGTGAGAGTGTGTGTGTGTGAGTGTGTGTGTGTATGAGTGTGAGAGTGTGTGTGAGTGTGAGTGTGAGTGTGTGTGTGTGGTGTGTGTGTGATGTGAGTGTGTGTGAGTGTGTGTCAGTGTGTCAGTGTGAGAGTGTGACTGTGAGTGTGTGTGTGACTGTGATGTGAGTGTGTGAGTGTGTGTGGGTGCGTGTGTGTGTGATGTGTGTGTGAGTCTGAGTGTGAGTGTGAGTGTGTATGAGTGTGAGAGTGTGTGTGTGAGTGTGTCAGTGTGAGTGTGATGTGTGTGATGTGAGTGTATGAGTGTGTGAGTGTGTGTGTGTGTATGTGTGTGTGTTTGTGAGTGTGAGTGTGTGTGAGTGTGATGTGTGTGATGTGTTTGTGTGTGTGTGGGTGTGTGTGAGTGTGAGTGTGTGAGTGTGAGTGATGTGTGTGTGATGTGAGTGTGTTTGTGAGTGTGAGTGTGTGGATATGTGAGTGTATGTGTGTGTGACTGTGTGTGAGTGTGTGTGATGTGAGTCTGTGTGAGTGTGTGTGTGTGAGTGTGGGCGTGTGTGTGTGTGTGATGTGTGTGTGTGATGTGAGTGTGTGTGATGTGTGTGTGTGTGATGTGAGTCTGATGCGAGTGTATGTGTATGAGTGTGAGTGTGAGTGTGACTGATGTGTGATGTGAGTGTATGAGTATGTGTGTGTGTGAGTGTGTGTGTGTGTGTGAGAGTGTGTGTGAGTGTATGTGTGAATGTGTGTGTGATGTGTGTAAGTGTGTGAGTGTGTGTGTGATGTGTGTGATGTGAGTGTGTGAGTGTGAGTGTTTGTGAGTGTGAGTGTGTGGGTGTGTGTGAGTGTGAGTGTGTGTGATTGTGAGTGTGAGTGTGTGTGTGATGTGTGTGTGTGATGTGTGTGTGAGTGTGTGTGATGTGTGTGTGTGACTGTGATGTGATTGTGTGTGACTGTGCGTTTGAGTGTGAGTGTGTGTTTGTGTGTGTGTGAGTGTGTGTGAGTGTGAGTGTGTGGGTGTGAGTGTGTGGGTGTGTGTGTGTGGGTGTGAGTGTGTGGATGTGTGTCAATGTGTGAGTGTGTAGGTGTGAGTGTGTGTGTGTCAGTGTGACTGTGTGTGAGTGTGTGTGAGTATGAGTGTGAGTGTGTGTGTGTGAGTGTGATGTGAGTGTGTGAGTGTGATGTGAGTGTGAGTGTGCTGCTCGCTCTGGCAGTGAGCAGCCAACCGCAGGGTCAGAGTGGGTCGTGCCTGAGCAGCGCTGTGAGTCAGCCCGAGCCGCAG
>NW_012143872.1:0-1656 GCF_000956105.1 Propithecus coquereli
TTAAAAGCTACTGTATTTCTCTAAGTAAGGAAGGAGTATGATTCTGATTTTGATCTTTTTCAAATAACACAGGTGTATTGGCTCTTTGTAAAGATAAATAGTGTATGAGTGCATTTTTGTGAAATTTGTAACAACAGTTTCAACTTGTGTATGAAAGAATATATTTCCAGAATGGACTTCCTATACATTTGCAAATGTCCACTGAATATATGATCTGACATCTCTCTCAATAGATCTGCAGTATCTGCATTTTCTTTGGTTTCAGTTCTTAACCAAATCCTGTTGCTTCCATGTGAAATGTTTCCTTTGAAATCAATGGAAGCTCTGCATTTGGGAGAGATTCATGGTGTGTGGAGACAGATGAGAATTGCAAATGTGGTTTTGAAACATCATAAAAAAACATACTTGTTCAAAAATTTGAACAACTGAGCTTAGAATTGATATATTATATCAATGCATTTATATTCCAAAACCTCAAACATGACTTGACTCTTTGTTTTGTTCAGGGTTATTATTTCTAATATCTCTAAAATATGAAACTGCAAATACCAGCAACAACTTCAAGGAGTTCTCATGTCATCCTTGTTTACAAGACTGCACAAGCAGCGACATTTCAGTTCCATCATATTTACCTAAAACTTGTTATACTCCCAAATATCTTTTCATACTCATTGTTTTTCTCTCTATTGCTCTATTCTGTTATTATTATTATTATTTTGAGACAAAGTCTTTCTCTGTCACCCTGGCTAGGGTGCAGTGTATCATCATAGCTCACAGCAATCTCAAACTCCTGGGCTCAAGCAGTCCCTCCTGCCTCAGCCTCCCAAGTAACTGGGATTATAGGAGCGCACCACCACACCTGGCTAATTTTTCTGACTAATTTTTTATAGAGACTGGGTCTTGCTCTTGCCCAGGCTGGTCTCAAACTCCTAGCCTCAAGCAATCCTCCCTCTTCAGCCTCCCAAGTAGCTGGGACTACAGGTGCTCACCACCACTCCCAGGTAATTTAAAAACTTCAAATGCAAAATGTACTTGGAATTATTTGTTGTTTTATCTATGATATGATGTAGAGATCAGGTGTTTTTTCCACATAGACATTCAATAAGCTCAGAGCAAATTATTGTGAAAATCTTCTGAGTGTTACCTTTTCCATAAATCAGATATCTCTATGTGTTTTGGGTCTGTTTTTTCATTATCTTCTGCTCCGATAACCTTTCTATCTTTTAACCAATAAAATTCTCTCCTAACAGCTATATCATTAAAATATATTATGCTATTAGGTAGAAAATCTGTCCTTTTAACTTTGTGTTCTTCTTCAGGAATGTTTTGACTATTCTTGACCATATTTATTTCCACATACAAAGCTCTAAGTGTTTTTCCTTTAGGCTTCAGGTGCCTGAAGAACATCCACATACTGTGGTAAGCAGGCAGTGGGAT
Source organism: Propithecus coquereli (assembly GCF_000956105.1). Taxonomy (NCBI): domain Eukaryota; kingdom Metazoa; phylum Chordata; class Mammalia; order Primates; family Indriidae; genus Propithecus; species Propithecus coquereli. Next base: position 1,438 of record NW_012143872.1, read on the forward strand.
GTTAACCTTCCCTTGTTTACAGTAGGAGACATCAGTATACAGAGATCAGTTGAAACCATGAGACTAGAAGAATGAGGTATGTGGAGAGAGAAAAGAAGCAAGGGGACCTGTTATATTAATAAGAACCTGTTGATTATTAACATTTAAGGAACAGGAAGATTTAAAATCTTCAGTGTGTATCCAGAGAGGTAGAAGGAAAAGCGAAAGCGAGAATTGTCA
>NW_012143873.1:0-1512 GCF_000956105.1 Propithecus coquereli
TTCTCTGTGTTCCTGATGTTACCCCATCTTAGGCAAATGGAAGTTTTTTGTGTTAGTTTCTGTGTCTTTTTTTTGTCTGTGTGTGGCTTAAAACAACAGAAATTTATTCTCTCATTTTCTAAATTAACATATCAGCACAGCAGCACTACCTCTGGAGGCTCTAGGGGAGATTCCTTTCCTTACCTTTTCCAGCTTCTGGTGGTGACAGCATCCCTAGGCTTGTGGAGGCTTCTGTCTTTACAGGGACTTCTTTCTTCTCTACGTATCTCTTATCATATGGACATGCATTTAATTTAAGGCCAATCAGATAATCTAGGGTGATCTCATCATGAGACCCTTAACCTAATTACATGTGCAAAGTCCCCTCTTCCAAATAATTTCACAGATTTTGGGGATTAGGATGTGGATACATGCTTTTAGGGGCCATCATTCAACCCATTACAAATTTCTTTTTGTTATTTCTTTTGTAATGGTTGATCTATTAACAGAAAATGTGTTTTTGAGGACCACTAATTTGTTACAAACTATAATATTGCAAATATAGAAGCATTTGTTGGCATTTTGATTTATAGCAACATCACACATAGCAAAGGTTTACTGGTGACCTATGAAATATAAAATTACCAAATTGATGGTAATAAAACAGCTACAAACTTAAGAAAAATATATTATTTTTCTAAGTATAAATTTGGATTTCCTGCCACTCTTAAGTTCTATGTGCATATTTGTGTGGGAATGGAAGTACAAAGTGAGGTTGAAGGTTAAAATATAAAAGAATAAAAATCAAAGGATTTTAATCCCATTTGATAATAGAAACTTGAATTGGCTTGTCATATCTTCATGAATTCAGGCTTACTCTCTGTTGTAAATTTCCTAACCCAATGGTGTCCCGCCTCTTTTATATGGTGTAGGATGGCTTATCCATTCTGTAATAGCATCAAAGGGTTGGAAGATACAGAGGAACCAGATACATTTTCTCTATATCTTTTGGAACAGAAAAAGTACAAAAAATGTTAAATTTTTTGTTTGAAATCCATATGACTGTGCCTCAAAGGATCATCATTTCTAAGAGAGAAAACCCTTGAGTGCATCGCAGGCATTCAGACAGAGGTACCTTATGCTGTCAAAAGCTGCATTTCCTCCTTCAGGACCACCACAATGACTGCAGTGTGGACTCTTGTGTTCTTTTGATAGATTTCTTCTTCCTGGCAAAGCAAGATAGCTCAGGCTCATGTTAGACATTTCTTGCCCTACATCTAAAATCAACTGTTTCTCCCAGCCAATCTTGTTCCTTTTAGTAGGAAATGATATGTAGAGACCACAATAGAGATATTTAGAGATGCTCACTCTGTCATTGTTTTCTAGGCTTTGTTTCCCTTAAAAGTAAGCTGTCTCTTGTTGGCTTTTTTTTTTTTTTTTTTTTTTTTTTTAGTAATTAGGTGAACTTATATCTCCTAGCTGTTTCTTTTACTGTCCTCTCTCTGTCTAGTCTTTTATGTTTCTTTTAGTTCA
>NW_012143874.1:0-1436 GCF_000956105.1 Propithecus coquereli
AAACAAAAATGTTTAAGAGACTCAAACCCTGCAGTATTAATATTTTTGTTTTGATGAACTTGTGCAAAATTGGTATTTTAATGTACTTGTGTGAAGAGAATTTCGCATAATAAAATAACAAAATAGTTTTGTGACTCTAATTTAAAATGAAGAATTGAATAACTGATTTAGATGAGATTTTAAGTTGAAATTTTATTGTTTTAAAATAGCATTGAAATGTACTTGAAAGAGCTTAAGGTTTACCCTGTTTATATGTTTAAACCATTATAAGAATTACTAGTATTCTGGAGGTTTTTTTGTTAATCCAATCAAGTTTTCCAAAAGGAAATGAGATAAATTATAAATGCAGTTTAAAATGCTTTAAAGCAGCAATCCCCAACCTTTTTGGTACCAGGCACCAGTTTCATGGAAGACTATTTTTCCATGGACCAGGGGTAGGGGGGTGGAGGATGGTTTGGGGATGATTCAAGCACATTACGTTTATTGTGCAGTCAAATCTCTCTGCTAATGATAATCTGTATTTGCAGCTGTTCCCGAGTACCAGCATCACCGCCTCAGCTCCACCTCAGATCATCAGGCATTAGATTCTCACAAGGGACGCCCAACCTAGATCCTTCACATGCGCAGTTTACAGTAGGGTTTGTGCTCCTGTGAGAACCCAATGCCGCAGCTGATTGGACAGGAGGTGGAGCTTATGTGGTGATGTGAGTGATGGGGAGCAGCTGTAAACACAGATGAAGCTTCCCTCGCTTGCCAGCTGTTCATCCCCTGCTGTGTGGCCAGGTTTCTAACAGGCCAGGGACCAGTACGGGTCTGCAGCCTGGGAGTTGGAGACCGCAGCTTTAAAGGGTTGAATTAACTTTTGAATGGGATGAAACATCTTTAAAAAATGATTGTTAGATGAAATGATATGTCTGGAATTTGCTTCAAAAGTATCAGGACAGGAGGGAGTGATGGGGATGTAAATGAAACAAGTTTGGCCATGAACTGGTAATTTTTAAAGCTGGGTGATGAGCACATGGAGATTTATAATGTTCTTTGCGCCATTTTGTATATGTTTAAAATTTTCTATAATACAATTTTTAAAACAATTGCTAACATTTGCTACATCAAAAAATATAATATTTGTAATTTTAAAGTGCTAGACATTTTACAATAGCCAACAATGCCTGTTGAATGCATGACTGATTGATGAATGAATGAATGACATGACAACCCTATAAACTGATATTGTCCTTCCCTTTTCACAGATACAAAAACAAAAAAACAGGCCACGCACGTTGGCTCACACCTGTACTCCTAGCACTCTGGGAGGCCGAGGTGGGAGGATCTCTCAAGGTCAGGAGTTCAAGACCAGCCTGAGCAAGAGTGAGACCCCATCTCTACTATAAATAGAAAGAAATTAGCCAAACAACTAAAAATAGAAAAAATTAGCC
>NW_012143875.1:0-954 GCF_000956105.1 Propithecus coquereli
GTTGTTTGATTAATTTCTTTCTATTTTTAGCAGAGACGGGGTCTCGCTCTTGCTCAGGCTGGTATCGAACTCCTGAGCTCAAACAATCCACCCGCCTCGGACTCCCAGAGTGCTGGGATTACAGGCATGAGCCACCGCGCCCGGCCCGGCACAACATCTTAATTGGCCTAAAAAATAACATTTTTGCATAGAAATTTCATTTTTCAGAAAAGTATACAAATTTCTGATTAGTTGATTGTACAACAAATACTTCATTTTACAAAAGCGTTATCAGAATATAATAAACAGAAAGCAACCTTGGTGGGTAAAATACAATTCAGTTCAAGAACATTTGATTTGACTTGAACAAACTAAGATATGAAGCGAGACCCAGCTATGTTTTTGGAGGGCAGGGGTGTGCTTTAGAGCTGAAAACCGTGGGGGCCAAAAAGCTCTGGGTTTAACCTTTTCATTTCTGCTCTCTGCACCAAACCCTCGTCGTCACTTCACTGTTACTAACTTCTGCACCACTATTTACTTATGACCTTTTTAAAAAGTTTTCCTCCCCACTCACTCCCCACACCATGCACCTTTATTTTTACCACCTAAGATAAGAAAAAAACGCTGGCGTTTTCTTTGGTTGAAAATTGTCCCATAGGGAAATTCCATTTTATTCAACCAATTTTATTACATACAGAGATAGTAGCGTACCTTCCTAACAGACATGCTGATTCAATTCAGCAGTATTTTGGAATTTCTGATTAAATTGTTTAACAACCAGCATGTCTGTTAGGACTGCTTCTAAAGCGATTTTTATCTTGTGTTAATTGCAACCAGATTTTTACAGTACGAATGCAGAGGCTAGGACAAAAAGTAAGAAAATACCAATAATATACATTGCTATGCATATATCTTAAAGATTACATAGGAATGGAAAAATCAGGAGATTAAATTCTTTTTTTTTTTTTTTTGAGA
>NW_012143876.1:0-1304 GCF_000956105.1 Propithecus coquereli
TTTATTAGAAAAGAAGAAAGTTTTAATTGTTTGCAGAGGATATAACTACACACCTAAAAATCAAATATGAACTACTAGGATAAGAGAGTTTAGTATGCTGTTATTTATATTGGAAAAATTAATAGCTTTAAAAGAATCAGTAATTAATAGTAAGAAAAGGAAATGGATTTTTAAAATTCCATTTGCATTTGCAACAAAATTATGAGGTACTTGGAAATAAATTTAACAACCAAAGTAAAGATCTTTATGAAGAAACTGCAGTATTTAAGGGAAGAACACAAGAGAACCCGGTTAAGGTTCCTAGTCAGGAATTCAGTATCATAAAAATTTCAAATCCTGTCTAAGTTAACACACATTTATTGCAAGACTTTCATAGACTTAGTCTTAATGACTCTGATTTTCCAGTGTAGAAAATTATTTGCCAATTTTTTTTTTTAAATAAAACAGAGCAGTAATGCCCTGCTAAATACTAACACTTCCTCTAAGGCAACTGCAAACAAAAGATTTTGATATTGATATCACACACTATTTTTTCTCAGTAAATGTTAAAACAGTGTTCTCAGATATCCTGATGTTTTCTGCGTCTACACATTTTTCTTTTTCCTATCTCCTCGGAAGATTTGTAATCCAATGTGAGCTTCGAGAAATAAATATAAAACAATGGAATTGGAAAAAAAAATAAACAGGTAAATGAATGGCAAACAATGATCTGGACTGAACAGTACCACATAAAATATGTATGCTTAATCATACTAGCATTAATATGTACACTAATACGTCTAGTGTGTATTAATACCAATATGTTTAAGAGCTGAGAAAAGGTATTGCTACTGTATGCAGCTTTGATGAAATCTTAACTGGGACACACCACTTTCTCAAGATTAAAGACTGCATTTAGACGCCGCTACTTTCAGGTGGACCCGTGCTGGGTAAATTTTATCACTGCGTTTTCTGTAAAAGAAGGACTGGCTTCATTTATTCATTCAATAAACATAGCTAAGTGGCTGCTACATGCTGGCCCAATCCCTTCCCTGAAGCAGCCTGGAGTCTGGTTAGAAGACAAAGTCGTTCTGTGGGCCTCCCATACCCTGACAGAATGCAAGTAGATGCTATACCAACAGATTTCATCAGTCTCTTAAAGCTGCCTACGGGGCTTTACCATTAACTATTTCCATCATGAGTACTTCAGAGAAATAGATCCTTAAAATAGCAACTCTATTATCCAAAATTCTCATGTAGTATATAGCCTTTCTTACTTTTGGTCCAAATAAGTAAAATAAAATTAAGTCTTTATATTAAGAATA
>NW_012143877.1:0-11553 GCF_000956105.1 Propithecus coquereli
GGTCTTCAGTGACGAATCCGCTCTGACGCACCAGCCCCCCGAGCCTTTGAATCCCCCGTGCGTTAACCCCGGGGAGGTCGGCGTCTCCAGCTCACTCACGACGGGGCGTCCGTGGCTCAGCCCGTCCACCAAGAGTCGAGAGCCTTTCCAGCTGCCTGAGCCGCAGCGCCGGATGCAGAATCTCTGCCCAGCGAGCCCACATCGGCACGTTCAGCCCAGGCCAACTTCGTGTCCCTTCCACTATTGTCCCACGCCCTGCCCTACCTATTCCAGAATCTCTGCTTGCGTGCATTGGAAAACGCACGTAGATCCTTCGAAATGTGGTGCCCCTTGTCACGGCCACGGTTTGCACCTCACCTTTAGGGCCTGCTGGGACTCGGGTCAAGTTACTGGTCGAGCAGCGGAGAGGGCGGGGGGAGGGGTCCTGAGGAGAATGACCATCGTCCCGCCTGGCACCGGCCTCAGGGAGGCTGTCACTGCCTCCTCAGCCAGGGTTTGGCTCAGAGGGGGGAGGAAAGGCTGACACCACCGTGGCTGGGAGGCCACGTATGCCGGGCGTGGGCGACCTCTTCCACCGGCAAAGACAACTCATCAGAACTTCGGGGCTCAATGTCCACAGCTTCACCAGGGTCTCCCCCGGTCCCCATCCCAACTTGCGGGATCCCCCCTTCCCAATCAACGCCCCTACTTTAATAGCAGACGCCCCGAGAGGCTGGGAGCTCGGCTTGCCTTGTAGCTGGTCACTTGCAGAATGAGGTCCCGGGTCTGATTTTCAGAAACATCAGCCCTGTGGCCACGAGAGGTGAGGCCCCCTCGGGGCGCACTCAGAGTCTCTCAGGCCACCGATGTGGCCATGGAGCTGGGAATTCGAATCCCTGCGTCACCCTTTTCTGTCACAACTTGTGCAGTGGCATTGGGAGCCACGGACCAACGTCGTAGTTCTCAGTTTTCCAAAAGGTGCCCGAAAGTATCCCATAAAGAGCCCCTTAGCGCCTTGCTTCTGACGCGTGGTGGAGCAGGAGCGGCCGACGCAGGCTCTCTGCGCGGCTCTGCAAATGGCTCATGCCAGGGGCCATCGGCGCTCTCTTTGCTACTGGAAATCGTCCTTAGTGTCCTTCAATCTACTCAGACCACAGAGCCACTTCCAGAAGCCCCAGAGCCAACTCAGAAAACTCATCTTTAAAATTCTGGCCCTCTAGAACCCCTCTTGGTACCAAAATCTGCATTAGTCAGGGTTCTCCAGAGAAGCAGAAGCCACAGAACAGGTGAGAGTGTGAGTAAGAGGAGACTCACTGTAGGAACTGGCTGGTGTAGTCGTGGAGGCCAGGAAGTCCCACAGCCCGCGTCGACAGCCGGAGGCCAGGAGAGCCGTGGCGTCGTTCGGTCTGAGACCAAGGACCAGAGAGCAGGAGAACCCCGGTCCGAGGGAGGGGAAGAGGGACGTCCCAGCTCGGGAAGGGAGTGGCGTCGCCCCTCCTCGGCCACCCGGCCCCCTCAGGCCTGGGCGGGCCGGGGGATGCCGCGGTGCCGGGTCCGCTCTCCCAGAAGCACCCTCGCCGACACCCAGAAATGGGTTTCCAGCGCCGGGCAGCCCTCAGCGCAGTCAGGCGACACCTGAACTCGGCCGCGGCAGCAGGGCCGACGTGCGGAGCAGAGTGTGTGTCTGTGGGCAGAGCCCGGCACGTCTGCACGGCGCCGCGGGGCCGCTGGTGGAAAACTCACCACAAACAACTCGGATTTCGGCCGCGATCCAGACGTCCCGCCTTCCGAGCGGGTGACATTTCCTCATCTGGAACAGTAACACCCTCTCAGAGCAAGATGTGTAACGAGAGCTAAATCTGCAAGTACGGCTTCTGGAAGAATGTGGCTTCTGGCTGAAAAAAAACCAGACGTGAACAGTTTCCTCCACACTCGGAGCTGCCTGCAGGCGTCTGGGGATACTGGGCTGGGAATTTGGGTCTGAAGTGGTCATTCAGGGGATGGAAATGGCGGGTTCCTGGAGCCCGGGAGCCACCCTCCAACACCAACGCCCAACCCAGGTGCCACGAGGAAAACTGGCCACGGCGTGCTGTGCCGACGGCTGAGTCAGCTCCCCTGAACCCAGGAAGGGGCTGTTCCAGTTGGGGGCCTGGCGCGGAGCAGGCCTCGTCTGCACAGCCCCGCCAGACCCGCTGTCCCCACCCCTCACCACGAAGAGTAATTAGCATGCAAGGTCATCTCCGTGTGAGGCACTGGGGCTTTCACGTCAGTAAACTCGCCTTACATATTAGATGCAGTGAGGAAATATTAGTTAAATTATCACAGACTAATATGACGGTTTCCTCTAGGATAAAATGTGATAAATGGGTTTTAATAAGCCGAGGAGAATTAGATGCATCATATTCGTGGCCCCTGTCAATTTTATTTAGAGTAAAATGCCATTGCGATAATTAGTTGGTTTTTACTATGTTCATTAAAAGCTTTTCTAATGACCGCTTGGAGGAATAAGTAAAATTAATTTCTTTCTTGAACATCAGAGGAATTCATCAAACAAACAAAAAGCAAAGCCCAGGACCTGAGTGAGGCAGGGTGGGGCCGGTGGCTTTCCGTGCCTGGCTGCGGGGACGCGTTCCTTTCATCTCTCATTGGCACTGAGACACAAGCCATCCCCCAGAGACGTGTTGCGTGGGGTGCGGGCCCGGCGGAGGCCATGGCTGCCCGTCAGTGCCATTGAGCTGTGACTCCAGGACCTCCTCCTCCAGGCAGCACTCCCTGCCTGCTCCAACTTCAGGGCTCTCTCCCACCTGGCCCATGCACCCGAACCACTGCTCCTTCGTCTCAGAGGCCGAGGCTGGGCCTCTCCTTGCCTGTGGCCCCTCCAGGTCCAGCACAAGGCCAGGCACTCAGGAGGGTTTTATCGCCACCCCCTCACCCTGCTCACGTCAGCCCCTGGACACCAGGACCTCGGCCCGCACAGGCAGCTCACATGGGGGACAGCGAGCCTTCAGTGATGTTCCGACACCCACCTGCCTCCCGGGTAAACCATGACCCGCCGTGTGAGGCCAGGGCCGGGGCGTGTTGCAATCATGCTGGCCACGTGACCCCTCGAGAGTTGCATTTGAGTGCTTGGGGATCTACACACTTTTTTAAACTTAAAAGTAGCCCGTTACTCAAGTTTGAGAAATACAGCCTCGAAACACAACCCTTCTCAGAGGAATCTGGATTCTGAAAAGGAAAGCGCTTTGCTAAGCAGGGGAGTCCGCGATGACGGACGCTCGTACGCGGCACGTGGTGAGCGCATGGAGGTCCTTGCAGCAGCAGCAGCAGCACTTGGGCCCGGCAGAGCCGGTCTCGCCCGCGCCAGCCCTGGGGGTGCGTCTCTGCGGGCCAGCTCCGTGCTCGGGAGGCAGAGAAACACCTTTGCGCCAGAAGCGTCTGCGCTAGCGACCCCGCGGCGGCGGGGTAACTTGGCTGGTAACCATGGCGCGCCGCTCGCTCTCCCACGGCGGGCTGCACTGCAGTCCCGCCCGCGTCGCAGCGAGGGACAGACGCTGGGGGTGAGCGGCGTCTGCACGGCCGAACCCCAGGCCGCGAGGACGGGCGCTGCCTGGGAGAAGTCAATCAGGGAACCCTAATTGGAAAGCGGTAATAAAAGTAATTGAGTTTAATACATAATTTAGATCATTACCCGCTAAGTTAATGCATCCCGCTTAGGTGTGGGGAGAAAATTATTTATCTCGTCGACGGGAAGATTTCATTTGTTTTGATAATGGAATGCTTGCCAATTGGCTTTAATAAGAGCAGTTTGTTAGATCAGATTTTGAATTGGTGCGTAGATTTGAAGTTCATACATTAATTTTTGACATGATACACTTAGCATTTCCATTCTCCCCTCAGAGTGGGTGGATTTATTCTCCCGTGAGACGCCCCAGTCGTTGTCCCAGTTACGGGAATCAAATCACGGCTCCGGGCCCGGATGGAAGCAGCCTGGCTCCTGACTTCTTCTTCCCTTGTTTCTTATGAAAGGAGGGACATTAACGAGACTCCGCGGCTTGTTTCCGAGGCCTGAAAACAGGCCTTGAAAACGGTGCCCGGCTGCAGACAAAGGCTTTTGTTAAATACGGAAAAGGAACTTCACCGCAATCCCTTCCTTGGGCCCGGCCATCTGAGACTCGTTAACTCCGTCGGTTTTCCCAGCAATCCTGGAAGTGGAGCCAACCCCGTTCTCAGAGGGCGCCGGGAAGGGGCGCCGGGCCCCCCACACCCCCAGCGCCAGGCAGAGTGAGCCACGGCCACGAGCAGCTGCCTAGGCTCCGGTCTGAGCTCACCTGCCCTGCGGCCTTGGGCCAGTCACGTGATCTGAACTCTGGGCTCAGTTTCCCTCTCCACAAAATAGGGGCGAGACTGAAAGTCCCGCGGGCTGTTTGCGAGGCTCAGAGGAGGTGATGCTTGCCAGGGCCCGCAGTGAGTGCTGAACCGTTGCCAGCGTTACTGCTGCCCAGGGCGGGACGGCACCGTGCCCACCCCCCCCCAGCCGCGCCTCGGGGCACAGACTGCATCTGGCCAAGAAGACCCCACCCTCACGCCTGCCGCTCACAGGCTGTGGGCTCAGGTGGGGGTCCCCAGTCCTCTAGGGCTGTGTCTTTGTCTGTGACCAGGACGCTGACAAAGCCTTCCTCAGGGCTGCGGCCATGGATGGCAAAGCCACGTCACGGCCACCAGCATCCCCGGCTGCCAAACCCGACCCCATCCCGGGCCACCAGGCTGGCAGTTGTCCCCTCCCAGTTCCCACCACAGCCTCATGGCAGTGTCGAGGAAGGGCCTGGTGAGGCAGCCACTCCCTCGGGTGCCCTTGGGACCCCCAGACCAGCCCCTCCAGCCCAGGCCTTGGCGTTTCCATAGAGACCGGCTCACGGGAGCCAGGGGAGGGCTTTCCACAGCGGTGCAGCCGCACCCCCACTCCCAAACGCCTCCGGGAGCAGCAGATGGGACGGGCATCTGCGGGGAGGCGTTCGGGGAGGACAGACTTGAGTCTCCACCCTGAGGGCAGGCAGCCCCCCGGGACCCCCACGGGCACAGGGCAGGCTGGAAGCTCCCACCACTGACACGAGACCCCTGGGAGCACGGAGGCCGGGCCCCGGGGAAGTCCCCAGCACGGGATTCGGGACGCGCCGTCTAGCCGAGAAGCCCGTCCTCTGCGTCAAATCACAAGGGAAACCAGGTGTGTAAAACACTTCTAGAAACCCAAGGCTTTAAACGCAGATCTCTGAGCACGGTCGGCACCTCGCACTCTCTTCCCGCCTTTCTTGCCTCTGATTCGGGGCGGCTCCTTCTCTAGCACCCGGGGCACCCGAGAAAGGTCCGAGCCCACGGGAGCCGCGCGGGTGGGAAGAGGAGCCGGCCCCAGCTGCGGGGGGCAGGACCATCGGGGAGGGGGTGCCTCCCACTCTGCTGCAGAAGCTTCTGGAACGGTAGGTGGAGGCCCCCTCCCCGGGCACCCACGTGCACCCGGGATGCGTGAGCCTGGCTGTGGCAACTCTCCAGGCAGGGAGAGAAAACCCCAGCCCTGCCCCCGAGGGACCCTGGAGCCTTCAGCAAACTCTCCCTGAACCCGGACACGGGGATGCCAGGGCCTGCCCTGGAGGGGTTTCCGGAAAGTCAGAGAGGCCCAGACAGGAGCACCTCCGATCCCCACCCTGAGACGCTGACCTGAGCTGCCCGGGGCTGGTCAGGATAGGGGAAGCCGGAGTCCAGACTGAGAAGGTCTCGGAACGGCCCCGGCCTGTGGAGTGGGCGCCAGGGGGCGGGAGGGGCTCTCTGCGCCAGCACCCACGGCTGCGGCCCCAGCGTGGCCTCCTCGGGTCCCAGAGCCCTGGGCCTCTACCCCGGCTTTGCAGGCCCCGCCGCCCACACCTGGGCTCGCAGATTTGAGCCAAGCCCGCCTGCCCCACAGCTTTGGGTTTGGGAGCATCCGCGGCCCCAAAGTGCAGCCCCCCACAGGGCGTGCCGAGCCCTCCCTGTGCCCCACCTTGTCTCACATCCCCCCGAGTGCCAGACGTCTTTCAGGGAAACCACTCAGTGGTTCAGAAACAGAGGGGCCAGCCCCGAACTTGCAGGGCCGCAGGGCCTCCGAGCCCTTCCAGGCAGGGCTGGAACCACCGAAACCAAGCGAGGAAGGGAGGAGGACTTAGGGAGCCCCTGTGACCACCGCAGCGTTAGCCGGTCTGGCAGAACTTTCTGGGCAAAGGAAACCTCCTCTGTCCTGGCTGCCCGAGACGGCGGCCACTCACCCCTTGGGCCACAGAGCACTGGTGGGTGACCAGCGCTCAGTGCTCGCTCCTCTCGCTGATCCCAGCTAAGCAGCCTCACGGGCCAGCGGCCGCCGTCCCGGCCTCAGCCAGTGCCCAGCAGGCCAGGAGGACGCTCAGCCCCACCACTCAGACGCCACGGCGTGGCCACTGCCCCGAACAAAAGGAAGAGCTTGTTTACAAATTGTCCACTGAAATTTGAGTTGCAAACATTGGCATCGGGCCTCGCCTGCCGGGCCACCCGGATTGGAGGGTAATTTATGAAGATTGCTTTACCTGGGCCGCGCTGGTCTGTGCCTGGGAGTAATTCACACCAGGCTCATTTCGGATGCAGTCAAAGACCCCTGTATTTCACTATGACAATGTAATCACAGAGCCACATTAAAAAGTCATTATTGTTTAGAATCCAGCTTGGTTTGAAAAACACTTACTATAAAATTCAACAGCCTTTGTAAATTACCGAAAGGTTTACTCGGGAATCCTAGGTGCCGTGATTTAGACGGGGAACTTACCACTTTATCGATTCTGTGGGGTTCTGTCGGTCCCTGCATTTATGCGAATGATTAGTGAGCGATCAGAGTAATAAACTCCTCCGTGCTGGTTCGTAAATAATGACGAATTGAGTTGCGTCCTCAAATTTCGCACGCGAACCCCTCCTGCTCCAAGGAGTCTGAGGTGTGACTTCGGGGCGGTTTCGCAGGCAGCGGGAGTGAGAATTTGCTTCTCTGCGGGATCCCGCCAGGGCCTGGGCGCCGCGCCCGGCGGCTGTGGTGGAGCCGGCTCCACTCCAGCTCGGAGCGCCAAGCCTCCCGTCCCGCCTGCTCTGCCGCCGTCCGGCGTCCAGACTTAGGTCCGCACAAGCCCTCGGTCATTCGCACGTCACTGGACAGGCGGGACGCGGTGAATTCTTCCCCGTTCTGTCCCGAGAGGCTGAGACGTGCCGCTGGTGGGCTGAAATGAGGGGCTCGCGTGGGGCTCATGGACGCTGAGGACCCAGCCCAGGAAGCGCCCTGGAGCCGGCCAACTCTCCCTCCACGCTTGGGGACGAAGACTCCGCCTGGCCCTGCTGCCCACCAGAGCCCGCTTGGGGTGAAAGCCCCGGGGTCTGACTCCCAGCTCAGTGCTGTTTCTGCAAGCGAGCGCGCCCCAGGCCAGCCGGACCCTCGAGCTGGCGGAGTAGCTCTAGAAACTCCACACCCGCCCATTCCGAGAAGCCCGTAAGTGCCTCGGGGGCCGTGCGAAGGGCGTCGTGAAGAAAACGGTTTGACGTGTTTAATCCGAGCTTCCTACTGGCCCCAACATGCCTCTGACCCACAGGACGGTGCCCCGGGGGTGCACTTGGCGGGGCGGAGGGGGGCGTGTGACTTGGTTCAGAGCAAGAATGTGGCGCCTTGGCTGAGGAACAGGGCGGGAGCCGCCACTGGCCACGCTCCTGCTTCTCCCAGTGCCACATCCCCACGCCGGGCCTGGCCGCCCGGGTCCCGCCAGCTCGTCCCTGCTGCGGCGCTCGGCCCAAGGCCGGAGCGTGGCGGCAGCTCTGTGAACACAGATTAAGCAAAACAGAAATGGAACGGCCGGAACTGGGTTGGAAGGGAATTGAGTTAGACCGAGCTGAGGATGGGCTGGGCTGGACCGAGTCGGGTAGAGCTGGAGGCAGACTGAACTTGAGCGACAGTCTAAACGCTGTGCGGGTGGGAGCCGCCCTCGCCCGCCTGGCCTGCCGCGGGGAACCCTCCAGTCAGTACCGCTGATAGGAACTGAGAATTAAAGAAAGCGTGTGGATTTCTGGTGGATTTTCTCCAGAATGCACGGTGGCGGCTCAGGGAGGGTGTTCCTGGCAAAGCAGGGACCTGGCCTGTGGCGGTCACGGGGCGTATGGGCCACGCCCCGAGATGCTCCCACGGACAGGCCACAGGAGCTGCGCTCTCGACTCTGAGAAACGTCGCCTTGAGCCAACGCCTCGCATCTGGGCATCCACAGACGCCGGGCCATCGGCAGCCTCCTCCAGCGGGGAGGGCGCAGGGCACGGGGGCGAGGCGCACACAGCGCCTACGGTTCAAAGGACACAGGAAGCTGGGTAACGACGTCCCCAGACAGGCCCTCCCCAGCCTGCGCGGGAGCCCGGAGGACGCTGAGAGCTGCTCCAGGTGGGCAGCGGACACCTGCCAGGAGCAAGGAGGAGTGGCCTACCGTGCCGGCCGGGAGGACGGAGCACACATGGAGCGGGAGGCCCTTGCCAACGAACGCGGTGGCCTCTAGAAGGAGGAACAGCCCCGAGCTGACAGCCAGCAGGGACACGGGACCTCACTCCTACAACCCTGAGGAACGGAATTCTGGGGACAGCAATGTCACCAATGGGATTTGGGCTTATTTTTGTAAGAAACAAACACAGCCATGAGGATTTTACCACGTCAATGGCCTTTCAGCCCTTCAGCCTGCGTCTCCCCAGGACAAGGACATTCTGACCTCGTCGCCACGTGATCAGCGAGTCCAGGATCCTCACGTGGCCCCTGTCCTGGTGTTTCTCACGCAGGCGTCACTTCCCGGGCGTGTCCACGGCTGGCGATTTAGCAAGTGCTTCCGCAGCAGCCAGAAAGCAGAAGGTGGCGGGGCCAGGCCAGCCGGCTGGCGGCTTCCCCACTTCTCTGCCTGCGCCCCGTCACCCACCCCTGCACAGGGAGCCGCCGGCCCGGAGACTCCAGATCTGTGGCGGTTCCCTGGAAGTGAGGATGCCTGCTGCAGGCCCATCCCGACCTTCTTCCCTGGACCTGCCCACCCGCCTGGGCACCGGTCCCAGCGCCCACTGCTGACCCCTGTGTCGTGTGTCGCTTGGAGCTGCTGCGTCCCGACCCCACCACCCACCCACGCCTGGATACGTTCCTGCTCCATTTGTCCTTCTTTTTTTTTCTTTCTTTTTCTTGGGGGGAGTGGGGAAGCAGGAAGCTGCACCTTCTCTCTGGGCACTGTCACCTTGCCCTGTGCCACCGCGCCACGCCTCCCCCCTCCAATCCTCTTGGCTGTGTGCCGTGCCACTGCGCCACGCCCGGGCATCTCAGGCTCCCCAGAACCGAGTCCAGGGCTTGGCCCTGGTGTCCCCACGCCAGCGTAGGCGGAGCCCAGCTGCCCCGGCTGCGGGGAGACGTCCAGGTCCACATCTCGGCAGCAGGGACACCACAGCTCCCGACACCCCCGCCGTGCTATGTCCTCTTCCCGCGCACACCCAGCCCCCCACCCGGCGCTGCGTCTGTGGCTCCCGAGCCAGCTCCCAGCTCTGAAGGACGCTGCTGTCCCCAGGCCCAGGGGAGGCGTGGCCTGTGCGGTCCCCACCACAGCACCCGGCACCTCCCCCCACAGCCCTCAGCACGACCCAAAACCGTCTCTTCCTGACTTTACCGTGTGCGGCTGCTTGCTGCCCCTGTCCCTCCATAGGACCGTTCCGCCCGCGAGGCAGGGGACCTCCCTGAGTCCCCAGGGCCCGAGTCTCGGTGCTCAGTTATGATTTGTTGAACAAGTAAGTGTCCGTGCTGTGGTGTCCAGCAGTCTCCGCTTGCGTCTCTGAAACGGTCTCTTTCTCTTCCATATCTGTCCAGAGCTCCACCGGCCACCCTCCATCCCGCTCTGCTACCTTGGCGGACTCTGTTTTTTTGGTTTTCTTGCTTTTTCTATTTCCTCTTAGTTCTTTTTTCCCCAGGACCCATGTTCCTGGTCCCAGTGTTTTATGATGGTGTAGTCCAAACACGCAGAACAAATCACACGGGGCGACACGCACTCCCCGCCCGGACCTCACCTGCCTGGGGCGGCCGATTCGGAGGCCGAACGCGGAGAGTGGGGCGGAGCCGGCGCACCGCCCGCCACCCCGCGCTCCTCTCCTCGGTCTGGCCGATCGCGTGTGACGTCTTCACTCCAGCGCAGCCCGTCGATTTAGCAGAGAGGCGGACGCTCTCGTTCTTTAGACAAAGGGCAGCACACTGTGCACGTACTTTGTGCCACTTGTTTTCTCTTCACTCAACATTGTGTTTTCAGGTTGGTCCGTCTCTGTGCAGGACCTGCTGCTGGTGCCTCTGTCTTGTTGATTCTTGTGAGCTCTTTACATGTGCTGGGCGGTAAGCGCTGGTCTGCCACGCGTCCGGCACACTAACCAATCCAGACAAGACTGCACCGTATAAATACGCCACGTGGCTGTGCTCTGCGTCCACCTGACTGCCTCCGCTGTTCCAATGGGCCACTGCCATCCACGGGGCCGCTGCGCACGTTCCTGGGTGACCCTGCCTGTACGAACACCCAACGAGATGCCCCCGGTCTAGGAGAGAGGGACTCGCCAGGCAGCGGGCTGTCCTGGCTGCCCCTCGCGAGGAGTGGCCGCACTGCTCCGAGGGATGGAGCCAACTAACCCCCAGCATGCGTGAGAGCCCACTCGCCCGCTGCCGGCGCCGTGGTGTCAAATCTCCAATCTTGGTGGATCTGATGGTTGTAAAACTGTTGCTTAAATTTGCGTTTCCCTGGTTACTGGGAGAGGGTGTGAGCTTTTTATATACGCTGGACAATAATCATTTGTCTGTTAACATTTTTAGCAAATATTTCCTCCTGGTGCGTGGCTGGTCTTTTAACTCTGTTTACGGCGCCTTTGAAGCGATGGACTTTAACACAGTCCACTTTCAAACCTCAATTTTACGGTTTAGGTTTGCATAAGAAATTACTTAAGAAATTTTTCTGTACCCTGACATCATCCATTTCACTATAGTTTCTTCTAAATGTTTTAAAGTTTCTCATTTCACATAGAGGACTTTAACCCACCTGAACTTGATTCTCCGTACGGCATCAGACACTAATCTCGTTTATGTTATTCTTCTGTTGGTGGCATCTGACCAACTACCCGCCCGTCCCTGCGGGAGTGTAGACACCTCCGGCGCGCACCAGCTTCTGCGCGCAGCTCTGGGTTTCGCCTCTTCGTTCCGTTCCGATGGGCTGGTCGGCTTATTCCTGCATGGTCCCCGCCAGAACCTAGAGGAAGCCTCGTCCGGGGACGTCTCTTCCTTCCGCTCTCACTTCCTCTCGTCTGGACCATTCTTGGTCCCTCAGCGTTCCGGTGAGCGACCTTCCGCCTGATCGGGAGCCGCGAGGATCCCTGTCAGGACTTTGAATGAAGCTGCACTGAATTTATAGATTGTTCCACAGGAGAACTGAGCACTTAAAACTGAGTCTTTCTATCCATGGTGTGTCCCTCCAATTAGTTAAATCTTCATCTACAGCCTTCAATAAAATTTCA
>NW_012143878.1:0-1324 GCF_000956105.1 Propithecus coquereli
CTTGAGCCCAGGAGTTTGAGGTTGCTGTGAGCGAGGATGACGCCACGGCACTCTAGCCCGGGCAACACAGTGAGACTCTGTCTCAAAAAACAAAACAAAACAAAACAAAAACAAAACTCCATTATCTCCCAAATGTATATGGCAAACATTCATATTTAAATGAAAGTATATAGCCAAAATATCAGTCCTGCATAAGCAACTACATTCTAAGATTCCTTTGGACATTAGGCATTTTAAAGAAAAAAAGTTTCCTGAAGAGATAAAAAATTCAGCTAAAATTTGTGGCATGTGAGAAAACTTTGGCCTAAGAACATCACACACTTGTAGAAAGCATGTTACGACAAATACAAACATTTCAAATACACGTTTATTCTAAACCCTGAGAGCAGCAGTCTTCAACAGAAATATATTTGGAGCCACAAATGTAATTTTAAATTTTCTAGTAGACACATTAAAAAAATTAAAAGAAACAGGAGAAAGTAATTAATTGTAATAAATTTAATTTAACCCAATGTCTAAAATATCATTTCAACATATAATCAGTATGAAGATAGTAATGACATATTTTACTTTCTTTACAGTAAGTTTTGAAAGCTGGTGTGTATCTTACACTTGAACAGTGCACCTCAATTCACACTGGCCACATTTCAAGTGTTCAGTAGCTGTATGTGGTAAATGGCTCTGGTACTCGACAGTGCAGGCTTAGAGTCTAAGGAATACATGTTAAATACAATTAGATAAGTTTTTTTTTTTTCTTTTTGGTTAAGAAACCAAGTTTTCCATATCATGTCACCTCATAAAAGATATATAAGGAAAATCCACCATTTATCAATATTGATGATTAACTATATTTCCTGGCCGGGTGCGGTGGCTCACACCTGTAATCCTAGCACTCTGGGAGGCTGAGGCAGGAGAATCACTTGAGGTCAGGAGTTTGAGATGAGCCTGAGCAAGAGTGAGACCCCATCTCTACTAAAAATAGAAAAAATTAGCCAGGCCTGGTGGCACATGCCTGTAGTCCCAGCTACTTGGGAGGCTGAGGCAGGATTGCTTAAGCCTAGGAGTTTGAGGTTGCTGTGAGCTAGGCTGACGCCGTGGCACTCTAGCCTGGGCAACAGAGCAAGACTGTCTCAAAAAATAAAAAAATAAAACAATAAAGTAATACAACAATAAAAAATAATACAAATAAAAAACCCAACATAGTGTAACTATTAATACAATTTATATAGCATTTATATTGTATTAGGTATTATAAGTAATCTAAAGATGATTTAAAATATAAAGGAGGATGTGGTAGGTTATATGTAAATACCATACCATTTTA
>NW_012143879.1:0-1203 GCF_000956105.1 Propithecus coquereli
AGCAATTTTATGAAAAATTTTCTTCATTGAATATCTTTATTCACAATGGTTTAATTTGTTCATTTAGTTCTACAGAGTAAAAGCATTTCTCACAAAGAGCCACTCTCATGAAATACTAAAAGTTTGGGATACATTAGCCAGTAGGACCAGATTCAGTCTTGAATGTGTGAGTGTGGGTGAGTGTGTGTGTGTGTGTGTGTATGTGTGTGAATGAAACAGATACAATTCTTTTCAGCACGCATATAAGTATGAAAATAATATTAAATTACATATGAAAATGCTCTTATTAATGTATTGTATGAGATTACTGGAAAAAAACTGATGTTATCCAGTATGAAGTAAAGCAGAGAAATAAGAAAGAAAATGTGCGCTTTATACTTTAAATCTGAGACATAGAGAGACCAATTGAGATTTTCAGAGGATGTCATCCCTGGATGCCGTGCCTCATTTACACATTACCTGGGAGAGCACCGTGCAGCTGCATATTCTCAGCTGTTGAATGTGTTCTGCTCATTTTCCAGCGGACAGGACGGGTTTAATGCTTTCTTGGCAGTGTGTACTTTTTCACTTCTGCTGTTTCTGTTTACCTGTCTGCTTGCTTATTTATTGTTTGCGTTTAGCTTGACCTGCAAATGGTTCTGAGAATTGTAGGGAGAATGGGTAATACCTACAAATAAATCTCTCTCTTCGGTTTTTATATGGGGTCTGTTTGGGGATTCATTTCTTTTTAACCTTTTTTTCCAACTTGATAAATTTTCTAAAGAATCATGTATATTTAAACAAAATGTGAAGGATGTAGGTTTCTTTTTCAGGTTTATAAGCCTATCCTTAGACCCCAAAATTCTTCCTAAAGAAGTTGAATTCTATTGAGTAACTCTGTCCATCACATTAAAAAACAACTCTTTTCTGCTTATGCAAAAGATAATGCCGGTTTCAAGGTGTTGGGCAAATCACTAAACCTCTTTTCAGACTCATAAGTACAGTAAGAGAATTTGATAACATGGGCCCTATGGTTCACTCAAAGTTTCATGATTTCTAAAAATCTTTTACTTCACTAACTTTCAAGAGAATAGCTGCACAGTTAGTTTAAACGCTGGGGATGGTGCTTGGTGAATAAATACTTCACAAACAATTGGAAAACAGACATAGGAAGCAATCACAGCCCTGGCTATATCAATAGCAATAGACCATATTAATGATTTT
>NW_012143880.1:0-1111 GCF_000956105.1 Propithecus coquereli
GAAGAACTTTTTTAAAAGAATTAAATGTTCTCATTATATTTTATGTGCAAAGAGCAATCTGAAACAGAAAAACGTGTTAAATATAAATACATAGAAAAGGCTGAGAAGATGGGCACCAGAATATCATGTGAGATTTCTGCTTCCAGGCAAGATGGAGTAACAACGGATTTACCCTCCCACTTGAAACAACTAAATATGAAAACGAAATGTGTAAAACTACAGCCCTCAGGACTTACATAACTAGGCAAGGAAGAACAGTGATTTCTGAAAAATGGGAAATGAAAAAGATGAGCCTTCATATTGCTCCTACTTCCTGCTCAAAGAAAGTTCTACCCTACAGTCCAGGGAATGGAAATTTAGTCAAAGCCAGGAACTGAGGGGACAAAATTTGGATTTCAACAAGACGAAGGTAAATATAGTTCTCAGGGCAACTTAGAAGAAAGCTGAATAGGGAAAGAAAAACAGAGATGTGCTGAAGATCTCTCTCAAGAATTTAGTTGACTACAACACATGCACGTGTTCATGTAAGTAAACTATTTGAGAGCATGGAAAGCGCAGGTTAAAGGAAACAGTTCCTGGAAATCCAACAAGGCTAGGAATAGTGCCTATCCCCAACAGCCAGAGTAATAAACATTACTCAGAGAGTACTAAGAAAGGTCTTTCCTCAGTAAAGGGAACAATTAGCCCTAAAGAAAATGAACATCTGGTTCCATCTAACAAAGTTTTAAAGAAGATATGAAAGAGCAAAATTGTTCTCAAGTAACTCAACAATATCTAATACAAGACTAGAATACTGGAAATACAAAAACATGTACAGCACTGTAGTACCTTCACATTGTTCAATATACAATCAAAATTTACATGGCATATAAAAAAGTAGAAAAACACCACTCATAATGAGGATAAAAATAAGTCAATTGAAACAGCTCCAGAAATGATAGAGATTAACACATAATCAGTAGACAAGGACCTTACAACAATATTTACCATTGTATTCCATATGTTCAAGAAGACAGAGGAAAGAATTTTTATTTAAATAGAGATATGGTGACATGAAAAGACACAAATTGAATTCTGGAGCTAAAGCTACAATATCTGAGATAAAAACAAC
>NW_012143880.1:1161-2103 GCF_000956105.1 Propithecus coquereli
AAAGTGATTCTACCAGGCTTTAAAATCAGCTCTAGGGGAGAAGTTGTACAAATTAAGCCCCATTTCCAGGATGTAAAATGTTAATCGGAAAAAGTAGAAATCAACCTGGATTTTGTAATACTGTTCATTAATCGACTCATTCTACTTTATTCCAGAAATGGATTGACACATCTGAATATGTAGTTGTGGGTTAAAAACATGAAAAATATTGGAATTCATTTAGAAAAATTCTGAGAGAAAAGGAGAATGGATGCAGAAGGTGCAAACGACAGAGTTATAGCCATGCTCTCTGCATCTGGGAAGCTTTCCAAAAGAGAACATGGGCATCAGTGAGGAATGCTTAGGGGCAGGTTTTGGTGTTTATTTATTTTCAGTTCTACTACTAAAATTTATACAATTAGTGTGGTAGACACAATAATGGCCCCCAAAGATGTCCACGTCCTAATCCCTAGAACCTGTGTATATGTTATTCTACATGGCAAAAGAGACTTTGCCTATGTGATTAAATTAAGGGTGTTAAGACGGGGAGATTATCCTGGATTACCTAGGTGGGCCTGATATATTCATGGGTCCTTTGTAAGAGGGAAGCAGGAGGGCAGGTAAGAAAGAAAAGGTGATGTGATGGCAGAAGCAGTGAGAGAGATGGGAAGACGTTAAGCTTCTGGCTTTCAAGGTGGAGAAGGAGCCACCAGCCAAGTAATGTGACAACCTCTAGAAACTGGAAAAGGCAGCAAATGGATTCTCCCCCAGAGCCTCCAGAGGGGACCGGTCCTGCTAACACCTTGACATTAGCCCACTGAGACTGAATCTTAATTTCTGACCTTCATAACTCTAAAACATTAAATTTTTGTTATGCTAAGCCATTAACTTTGTGGAGATTTATTACAGTAGTAATAAGAAACTAAAGCGACAGGTGTCGAAAAAATTATCACTTATTAGAAT
>NW_012143880.1:10758-11669 GCF_000956105.1 Propithecus coquereli
TATTAAAGGATGCCCTTCAGGAAGAAGGAAATTGATATGAAATGGTCACCTGGATCTACTGAAAGAAATACAGCACCAGAAACGTAACTATGTTGGCAAGTAAGAGTATTTTTCTTATTTAATTATCTTTGAAAGACAATGTACTGTATAATAGCAATGTACTATGAGCTTTATAATATGCCTAGAAGTAAAATGTATAATAAAAATAGCCCCAGGCCAGAGGGGAGAAATGGAAGTATGTGAAGTGGCCAATATCTCTTGAATCTAGGCTGTTTATTATAAATCCCAAAGCAAGCAAAATGATAACTAATAATAACAAAATAAGAAACATCAAATTGGAAATTAAAAAATATTTTGAACTAAATAAAGATGAAAGCACAACATATTAAAGGTGTGCAGTATACCTTAAGCAGTCCTTACAGGGAAATTTATGACACTAAACAACAGTATTAGGACAGAAGAATTGTCTCAAATAAATGACCTCAGCTTCCTCCTTAAAATCCCAATTATTACCTGATTTGATTAATTCACATTACATGGCTGTATCAAAACATCACACGTACCCTATAAAGATATGCAACTACTATGTACCCATAATTAAAAATAAAAAAATTTAAAAAAGAAACCTAAAAAGAGTATAAAATTAAACCCAAAGTAAGCAGAAGAAAAAAATAATATAAATCATAGTAAAAATCAATAAAATGGAAATATATGTACACCATACAAATGTATACTGTGTATATTGTACATATTGTATACACACAATTTATTTACAAGGTATTTTTCATAAAATAAATAGCACAAGCATTATTTTCAGAATTTAAGAAATACATTTCTGAAAATCGCCAGCCTAGCAGATTTAAAACAAAGATTATTTTTAATAAAGGACAAACAATACCCTATATTGGTAT
>NW_012143880.1:15024-15995 GCF_000956105.1 Propithecus coquereli
CTTCTTTTTTGTTTTAAATAGTCTTATTTTTTTTATGGAATCATGTTCACAAACACTTGTTTATATTATGTGTTTAGTTCTCACACCTGCTTCTTTAAAACATAAGCTGAAGGGGCAAATTAATAGTTCCCTGACCTATTTTGTTTTGTTTTATGTTTTTTTTGTTTTTTTACTGTTTTCTGTACACTTGCAAACATTCAAACAGCATTTTCCCTCAGAATTGCCCAATTAGAGCAACCTCACTAATAAGGTCACTTACCACACTTGTGTCCTTCAGAAGCTTCTCCAGCAAGATTCTCTCAAGAAGTCCAAATAATGGAAGTATCACTGACTCTTTGTGAGCTGCCTTTAAGGAGAATTATTTTTACCAGTGGCTTCTGGGATCCTCCTGGTGATGTGTCGAGCTGTGCTCTGTCAAGGAACTTGTACTTGAAAACACATGTAGGTGTTATCTAAACATACTTCTGGATCTGATTAAAAAGATCCTTCGTAGCACCAGATACAATATGAAAATTAATCAAACAGGTTTAGGATGATGCACGTCCATCAGTTCTTAGTAATACCACTGTTTAAATTGCTTACCTTGTGCTACCTCACCCATCTCAGCGGGGGCTGGAAATGAGGTGCGAGTGTCCACTGCCTACTTCTGGCTGAGTAAAGCTGAATGTGAAGAATCTTCATGTGGTTAGTATATTTCTGGACTTGGTACATACACATTCCATCCCCTCTGTCAACCTGTTAATGACTTCCCATGTTCAAAGAACAGGTCAAAGTTATGATTTTTATCATGCAAATTTATATCGTTATGCCCACTCCTTAACCGTATCTCCATAAAATTATGGCACTAAATTTCGCTATTACTATGATACTTTTGATGCTCTGATTAGTGAAATTTATTTATAAGTACATATGCTATTTCTATGATTGGAATTTTTCTTCATAATTAAAATAAACAAAGACTCTAAAATTAC
>NW_012143880.1:21127-22128 GCF_000956105.1 Propithecus coquereli
CAAATAACCTTAATGTAACTGGGGTAGGTTATAACTTAGCTTCTCAGGTAACAAGTGAAATTACAAGTAACATGTATCAGATAATATTAACTCATCCTACCAAGTGTCTTTTGAAAATCTGTATCACGGTTTTTCTGATGACTGCTTTAAGAAATTAAAAGACTTTTTATTATTTAGAGCAGTTTTAGGTTCACAGCAAAATTGAGCATAAGATACATACACCCACTGCTCTAGCACCCCCCAAAGCCTCCCTCACTATCAGCATGCCCTCCCCAAGAGTGGTACATTTGTTACAATTGATGAACCCACATTGACACATCATGATCACCAAAGTCCATAGTTGACACTCAGGTTCACGCTTGGTGCTGTACATTCTATGGGTTTGGACAAATGTGTAATGACATGCATCCACCAGTACAGTATCATGCAGAGTAGTTTTATTGCCCTAAAAATCCTCTGTTCTCCACCTAGTCATCCCTCCCTCCTACCAAACCTGGAAACTACAGATCTTTTTATTATTGTCTCTGTCCTTTCACCTCTTCTAAAATATAATGTATTTCAGACAGTTGGAATCGTACAGCATGTAACCTTTTCAGATCGGCTTCTTTTACTTAGTAATATCCATTTAAGTTTCTTCTAAGTCCTTTTGTGACTTGATGGCTCATTTCTTTTTAGTCCTGAATAGTATTTCATCGTCTGGATGTACCACAATTTATTTATCCACTCATTTGTTGTAGGACATCTTGGCTGTTTCCAAGTTTTGGCAATTATTGTATAAAGCTGCTATAGACCTCTGCGTGAAGGTTTTTGTTTGGACATAAGTCTTCAACTCCTTTGGGTACATGCCGAGGAGAGGGATTATTGGATTGTATGGTAAGAGTATATTTACTTTATGTAAGAAGCTGCCAAACTGTCTTCCAAAGTAGCTGTACCGTTTTGCATCCCCACCAGCAATGAATAAGATTTCCTGTTCCTTCACATCCTTGCCAGCATTTGGTGTT
>NW_012143880.1:22178-23358 GCF_000956105.1 Propithecus coquereli
ATTTGAGAAGAAAAAAACAGTGATCAAAGCAAGTCAGAGGGCCAGAATTCAGCATGAATATACTCCATGCTATTCAGTGTGTCATGGTACAGTGGATGTGAAGGGTAATAGTTGACTCTAGAGCTAAAAATGTTGGTGAGTAAAGGTAATTAGTAATTTTGAACATCAGACTAAGAATTCTCAATTTTGTTAGTTAATAAATAGGTAATCATTTTAAACACTATTCAAGGTAGTCAATGCTTCCAAGATTTAATTCCGTCTACTAGGATTTTAACAACTTATAGAAATATATGCTATTCAGTTAAAGTAGTCAAAGGCACACAAAAAATTAGGTAAGAGTATCTCAGTTTTGTGTCTCAATCCACAACAATTTCTCTCTCTACCATATTGTACAATTTGATTAATTTATGTTTCCTCTATTCCTAATTAGCACATGACGATTAGACACATGACGTTAAGAAAGAGAGAAATAAACAAAATGAAAAGATTTAGTCTTTGGGAATAATATTTTATACTTAAGAGGAAAAAAGACTGAATTCTTCATCAGGTTAAGAAATCAGAGACACTTTCAAAAGAGGAGTACAATCGTGGCAGACATATAAGTGTCAACCATAAAACCATCACTAAATCCTTCTTATGTTTCACCTTCTTACTAAAAGGGGCTTAAAGACAAAAGCCTACCTTCCTAGGCTTCCTTTCTACTTAGTGTAAATGTGACTGATTCTAAATGAGATATAAAAGGCAAATTTCTACGGATAATCCTAGAAAAGGCAGTAAAGAAGAGTTAGACATAGATAAACATTACTACAGGAAACATACGTATCTTGTTCAGGATGTGATGGCTGGAGTTGAAGCAGCGATCTTGTAACCATGGGAAAAATGCCAACAAAACTGCTGGGCCATTGAGGCCCTAGGAGTGTTTAACCTCTGGTGAAACCAACAAAAGACTTGCTATGTGAAAACTCCTGTTATTTGAGCAAAATGAATCCATATTATTTAAGCCACAGCAACTTAGGTTTTGTATATTACTTGGACTTGAACTCATTGCTGATACATATAAAGTTTTTTTTCTTAAAAGTTAACATTGTTGAATAAGAGCTGAATCTAGCATAGATGACTCTAAAGAATAATACTCCTTTGGATCTATTAGTTCCGTGTGCTTCTAATAGTCAGCCTTTTA
>NW_012143880.1:33098-33567 GCF_000956105.1 Propithecus coquereli
TTTTTTTCTTTTCCTCTGGCTAAGATCTGCACAATATTGAAGAGAAGTGGTGATGGCAAGCATCCTTGTCTGGATCCCAATTTTAACCAGAATACAGCCAACACTTCAATTTTAAGTATTGTGTTAACTGGAGGTTCTGGATAGGGACTGGTTATCACACTAAGAAATATTCCTCAGTCTCTAATTGGTTAAGATTATTTTTCGATTGTTTTTGAAATCATAAATGCGTGATCAATTTAATGGAATCTATTGACCTGACCAAATGTATTTACCTTTAATTTATAACTGTGTTAAAATTCATTAATTATTATCTAATGTTAATCCATCTTGAACCTGTGGAGCACACTTAATTTATTCGTGAAGTATTATTTGATTCATATACTGTCAGATTTTGATTGCTAATATTTGTCCAGAATTTTATATTTATGTCAATTAATGAAAACAACTTATAATCTTTATTTTTAAAAAA
>NW_012143880.1:33617-34112 GCF_000956105.1 Propithecus coquereli
TAAGTATTCATATCAATTACACCAAGTCTGTAAAATTATTATTCCTATCTACCTATTAGTGTCTTCAGAAACTAGCTTCATCTTTTCTGGGGTGCAATCTTGCCTTTGTATCCCTACCATACTTGTAATTCTATGCAATCTGTAGAATTGTGTAGAACACAATTCCACAATTCCACACAATCTGTGGCCATGGAGGACTAGAGCAAGAAACTTGCTCTGTTGATGCTGATGCTGAAGTTGAATCTCAATCCTGTCTATTCCAAGCTTCAGGGGAAGACTGCCGAACTCTCTTCCTAAGAGATTTTTATGATGGGGCTTTAATATTTTGTTTGAAGTAAATTTACAGAGAATGGGTTATACTTGTAACTGAATATTCATACAGGATACATTCTAAAGACAAAGTAACGTTAGCATTACTCATTGGTGCCATCATTGTTATAGGTGGTTCTGTGCTTTTAGTTTTCCCCGTAGTTTCCTGGTTCACTTGGCTTTCTT
>NW_012143881.1:0-1005 GCF_000956105.1 Propithecus coquereli
ATAGTAGGTACTTAATAAAAAAAAAAAAAAGACTGTGAACATAGTGGGAATAATTATCTCCTTTTATGTTCTCAGAGGTAGAAACTGCCTAATCCTAAGCTAGTCTGCAGAATTTCTAAACCCATGCTCTTCCTTCTGACTCTTGCTTCTTTTGTAAATGACACATAAACAATGTGCTATATAAGTAAACACCAAATGATAGAAGCACAACCTGATGTTATGGGAGAAACATGCCACTCAGATGGGGACAGAGAACACGCATCAATCTCTCCTTCCTCCAGAGATTCCTGTAAATGTAAAGGGATGTTTAAAGGCAGAAAATTTTAATAAAGAAAGGTGGAGAGCAAGAGAGGAAGGAAGGAAGGAAGGAAGGAAGAAGAAAGAGAGAGAGAAGAAGGCAGGGGAAGAAGGAAAGGAGAGAGAGAAAAGGACAGAAAAGGAGAGGAGAAAACAGAGTGCAACATGGATGAGAGACGTCTAATGCTTTTCAGGCACAGATGAGACTGCTGACTATGGAGGCAGAGTGTGTATAGAGGGGATTTTAATTAAAGAAGGAATTAACCTGCCCAGCAGGTTACAGATATGAATCTCTCTCATAATCTCCCAACACCAGGTATTCCTACAGGTTCTGTGGATTTTATCTGCCAAGGAAGGGATATGTCAGTATCCTCTTGCAGACATTCCAAATAATTATAAGTTATTTTCTTGTCATTCCAATTACCTCTCTTGGAGGATGTTGAAGAGTTCCTTTTCCTTGTCTCATAGAAAAAGAAGGAAAAAAACTCATCAAGAAAATTACGATTTTTCGCAAGGCCAGCAATGACTCCCCTTTCTTACCCTAGTCTTCTTCTTAAGTAAACTCAGGGATGAGAAAGAAGGATGCTAGTGTCCACGAGAGTAGGGTTGGTTGCTGCTTCCTGGCAAGACCTAGGGGTGAGTGGAGGAGTCTTGCCCCAAAGTTAGCCGTTCTTAGGTTTCTCTTTAGAATACGAGTGATTTAGGCTA
>NW_012143882.1:0-1597 GCF_000956105.1 Propithecus coquereli
GGAGACTGACCGTGTTGCCTGGCATTGGGCTGTGGGACTTGATTTGGGGATATGGAACCAGAATTGACGATAAAATCATTAAATCTTCTCTCTGTTACTGGGAGAGGGGCCTAGTATTGGGGCTTTATCTCCCCTATTTGTCCAAGAGGCATCTCAAACACAAACTGTACAAGAGAGATCTCTTGATGTCCAGCCTTCTTTCCTGACTGTCCCCTCACCCTGACCCCAAACCTGTCCTCCTGGAGTCTGCCCATCAGTCAATGGCAACTACATTCTTCTAGGAGCTCATGCCAAGGACCTCAGAGCAGAGGTGATGACGTTCTGTCCAGAATCCTGCCTCTTCTCCCCATCTGGAGCTCTATTGCCCTGTCCCAAGCTGCCGTCATCTTTGTCTGGAGTATTCTCAACCATCTGCCTAACTAGTGGTCTTTTCCACTTTCGTTCCCTCTCACCTGTTCTCCACACTCAGCCAAAGCATTTCGTTACAGGCTTCATCATGCCTCTGTCAAAACTGCTAGTCACTTCCTGGCTCACTTAAAGTGGAACCCAGAATCCTTACTGTGGCCTAAAAGGCCTTACGTGGTCCGGTCTCTGGCATCTCTCTGACCTCCCCTCCCCATACACTGCCCCCTCTTGCTCTGCCTCTTCTCCTTTTCTTTTAGGATTGCAGCCAGGAACATGCTTCCAGCTTGCCTTGGGAGTGCTCCCGCTACTCCTCATGTTCCCGGAACACACTCCAAGGCCTGGGAGCTCCTTCTGCTGGTGCCCTGAGCCTGGTGTCCTCGGTGCTCTGCTGTCCTTAGATCTCTGCTCATGGTCACCTCAGGGCAGAGGCCTTCCTCATCACCTGTGTAACACAGAGCTCCCCACGCTACCTCCTCACGCCTTGGTGCCTTCCTGCCTGTTGGCATGACGTCTCTTCACGTATTTGAGCGTTGAAGTCTGTTTCACCCCCCACTAAAACATAGGACCCCTGAGGGTCTGGGCCTGGGCTGCTGTGTTCACTGTTGCTTCCACGTGCCTAGAACAGGATCTGGCACATAGTGGGTGCTTAATAGATAACTTGTTGAATAAAGAAACAAAGAAAACAAAAGCCTGCCATTCAGTGGACTTGATTTTTTTTTTCCAGCTTTTACTTTATCTCTTTGCTCAAGTGTGAGAGCATGAACTTCCGTATCTGTTATTTCTGTCAAAATGATTTTGTCACCCTATTCTCAGACCAGGTGACACTAAGCTGAGTTTTGCAGGGTAGATTTTCTTAGCGAGGTAAAGAAGGGAACTAGTGTCACAGACTGAAGGAATGACTCACCCAGCAGAAAGGACTCCCAAGAGACCGAGGGTGGATTCCACTGGACCGCAGGCTGGACCTACAGCAGGATGGGGGCACTCCCACAGCCCGCAGGGATGGGAGGGACAGGAGGGCAGGATCTCTGCCACCCCACGAAGTGTGCATTGTACTGTGGAAGCAATGGAGAATCATAGGAAGGTTCGAACAGAGAAATTATATGAGGTGTGTTTGAGAAAAACTTTTGGCATCAGAATGAAGGGGGAGTTTCGAGGCAAGGAAACTGAGAGAGAATGAGAGCACGGCTGATCC
>NW_012143883.1:0-1123 GCF_000956105.1 Propithecus coquereli
TCTTGACTCCAAAATTGTCAATTTTTTTCTT
This sequence comes from Propithecus coquereli, assembly GCF_000956105.1. Classification (NCBI taxonomy): domain Eukaryota; kingdom Metazoa; phylum Chordata; class Mammalia; order Primates; family Indriidae; genus Propithecus; species Propithecus coquereli. The sequence goes on from NW_012143883.1 coordinate 32, forward strand.
ACATTCCATATATGGCAGTTTCTTCTCAAATCACAACAAAAGAAAGTATTTGAATACTGCATTTCTTGTTGACTTGGGTAATTATGTCCAACATCACACATTCAAAACTAAAGTCCAAAGCAGCCTATCTCTCAATAGCATAATGGAACGATACATAGCACAGCATATTTTTTTTCACATTATATTCAGATTGGGAATTTGATTATGGGTTATAGTGGTACCCAAAACTTTAAAAATATCATGTGATAAAAAGTGTATTCATCTACACTTTTCCTACAAAACTAGGAAACAGATCACTACTATAATGTCTCATTGACTAAAATCTTTGTTAAACAAAACATATTCACTTTGTTTAAAAAAGACAGATTGAAAAGAAATACAACATATTCCAGATATGATAAATCATAAGGAAAAGCCATACTAGGAAACAAACCTTATAAAGCCATTTAAGGTATATTTAAACAAGTGGAAACTTGATTTATTTTTATACACATTTGGTTGAACTACTCACCTCACATGTACGTAATCAATATCAAATGAGTAAATACTAAAGCAAATTGTAATTAGTATACAGAGGCTTTATGTGCTTGACTTGGCACAAACACAATTATATCAGCAATATGAACTTTTTTAAAAGAAAATAGCCAATTATAGTTTCTTCCCTGAATATGTTTTATGTGATTTTATTGTTTATCAAAGTGGTGACTGACTCATTTCTCAATGGAAAAATAGAAATCTCCTGACTGTTATAAAAATATCCCCAGTAAAAGATGTTCCCAATTTCTTTCCAGCAAAACACTGAGTGGTGTATGAGTTTAAACTTAATGAAGTGTTTATATCCTTTGTTTTTATCTTTGACGTCGGACTCTGTATTTTATCAGTTAGTAGCTAAAGACAGGAAAACATTATCTGCCTTTGCATGGCAGTTATTTAGTGATTCTTGGCTAACGCTGTCTTATGAGACTGATAACACAAATATATGAACTTAATCTGGTTACCTTAAATCAGAGTCCCCAACATGAAAATGAATTTTTAATTTAGCAATGATTTTCTTTAAAGCAGTGAAAAGGTAAAATTTAATTTAAAAATAAT
>NW_012143884.1:0-1515 GCF_000956105.1 Propithecus coquereli
GCGCTGCAGGTTGGGCAGGTGCAGCTGGACGCAGCCGACGGGCATCATGCTGGGCAGGAAGAGGTACACGTTCCCAAACTCGTTCCGCGGCACCTTGGGGGGGGGGGGGACACGCCAGGGAGTGGCCGCTGCAGACGCCGCAGCCCGGGCCCCCCGGAGGCCGCGCTCACCTTGCCGTCCACGGCCACGGGCATCATGCTGGGCAGGAAGAGGTACACGTTCCCAAACTCGTTCCGCGGCACCCGCGGGGGGGGGGGGACACGCCAGGGAGTGGCCGCTGCAGACGCCGCAGCCCGGGCCCCCCGGAGGCCGCGCTCACCTTGCCGTCCACGGCCACGGGCGGCTGGTACGGCTCCGTCTGCCACGGCCCGAACAGGCCCAGGTCGTTGTGGTCCCGCAGCTGGGGCTCGGCCAGCCGCGCCTTGCGGGCCCGGTTGGAGTAGCCCTTCACCATCTGCGCCAGAGCACAGGCCGCCGTCGCGACACGCGGCGACCCCCCCAGCGAGGCCCGTCCGGCCACGAGCGCCGGCGCCGTGCGCAGCGACCTCGGTGGCGGCCACCGTCCTCGCTGCTTCGCGTCACTCGCTCGTCTTCCCGACAACCCGCCAGGGGGTCCCGCCGTCACCTGCGCCTCCCACATGAGCAGCTCGGAGGGTGAGGACTTCCCTGACGCCACCAGCTCCCGCCCACGCTGCGTCCCCAACTGTCGTCACCGACAGACGCCGGGACTGGGAGGTGAAGTCCCTCAGTCCCAGGTCGGGAAGTGCCGAGAGCCGGGAATTAAACCCAGACGTCCGTCTGTCTCCGCAGCGCCTGCGTCTCGACCCCTACACGACCTCGTGTGACCTCACGCCCCCTGGCAGCTCCGCGCGTTCACGACCCCGGGACGCGCCCCAGCGGATGTCTCCGGCCGAGGAGTCCCCTGCGGGGCTGGGCCTGGGCACACGCTGCCCCGAGCGCGGGGTCAGCCAGCTTTTCCGTGAGGGTCGTGTGCCACCTGTCACGTGTTCCTTGTTCTGCCTTCGACAGCCCTTTAACATGTGATCACCACGCTAAGATGGAGGGCCCTGCCTGGGGGGCCCGACCCATGTCCGTGTCCGCCGCGGTCTCCGCCAGGGGCTGGGGGGGAGGGCTCTGGGCTCTGCCAGTCCCCAAGGACTAGAGCAACACGGACGCAACAGCCGCCAGTCCCGCGTGGCTGCCAAACACCCGCAGTGTCACGAGTCTGAACTGAGGTCCAGGGTGTCGGGTACACACGGAAGCACGAGGCTCAGAACGAGATGTGATTAAAATGTTGACACTGAAATGTCTCTTCCACATCAAAGTGGTGACATTTTAGATGGTATCTGAATGGTCTTAAATGTTAGAATTCCACTTGTGTTTGTGGATTTTGTGTGTGTGTGTAAGACACAGTCTCGCTCTGTTGCCCGGGCTAGAGAGCCGTGGTGTCAGCCTAGCTCACAGCAACCTCCAACTCCTGGGCTCAAGCAATCCTCCTGCCTCAGCCTCCCAAGT
>NW_012143885.1:0-1391 GCF_000956105.1 Propithecus coquereli
CAACAGAAATTTATTTCTCACAGTTCTAGAGGTTGAGAAGTCCAAGATTAAAGTGCCAGAAGATTCAATGTCTGATGAGGGCCAATTTCCTAATTCATAGATGGTGCCTTCTCGCTGTGTCTTCACATGATAGATGGTACAAGGCAGCTCTCTGGACCTCTTGTATAAGAGCCCTAATCCCATTCATGACAGCTCCATCCTAATGACCCAATTACCTCCAAAAAGGCTCCTAATGCTATTACCTTGGGGGTTAGAATTCAACATATGAATTTGGGGCAGGGGCACAATATTCAGACTATAGCAAGGTCCAACAACTGAACCCTGGGACACTCCCACACTGACAGGGCATGTATTAGTTAAAATTTAATCCACTGGATGTGGTAGAAAATCCACATAATAGAATCTTAAAGAACACAGAAATCTGGAGGTAAGTATTCCAGGACTAGCAGGCAGGTCCATGACAGGGACCTAGGTTTCTTTTACTTCTCTGCTTTGCCGTCCCAAGCCCGTCCATGGCTTCCATCTTCCTCTTGCCTCAGAGATGAAATATGGCCACTGTAGCTGTAACAATATATCCATCTCAGGTGGGAAGGAGGAGAAAGTGGGAAAGGCCAGAAGAGCTTTCTGTAAGTGCCACCCAATGACTTGTGCTAACTCGGCACGGAGAGGAGAGATACAGACTTTGAAGCCAAATTGCTAAATCAGAATTGTGTCTCCACCAATTCATAGCTGTGAGGCACTGAGCAAGTTGATTCACTTGTCTCTGCGACAGGGCTGTCTTCTGAAAATGAGAACAGTAACACTACTTACCTCTAGGTTGGTATGAAAAATAAGTGAGATAATGTGTTTACAAAATTTCCTGCCCACAGAAAATGCTCCAAAAAGGTAGTTGTAAGAGTTAAATGAACAATAACCTGAATAAACAGGAGCCTATTTGATTTCCAGCGCGTCATCTCCAACCCAGCCCCAAGAATTTGGAATTTAGGTGATAGCAGCATTTTGGGGGGGGAAAAACTGAGTTCACTGGCAACAGCTGTGTTTCTCTAGAACTGAAACAAGCAGGGCATCACCAGCTAACAATGAAAGTGATTATCTCACTGATTGTGTAAATATTCTTTGTGGTTTCCAGAAATTATTTGGAAACAGAAATCTAAAAGAAGAATAGATTAGTGCTCAAAATTGATAATATTAAAAAGAATGTGATCTAATTTTATACTCCCAAATTGATAAATTAAGACCTATATATTATATAATATTTTAGAAATTGTATAGACTTAATGACCAGTTAAAAGGTGCTACTTAGGTAAATTTTACTTACTTGAGAGGGGAGGGGAAGTTAGTAACCAGGCACTAATATTTATTTAAAAGTGTTAGTAATTTAATACACTAGA
>NW_012143886.1:0-1519 GCF_000956105.1 Propithecus coquereli
CTATGGCAAAATATGCCATATCAAAATCAATACCAAATCATGGAGTTTGGAAAAATATTTGTAATACATAGAGTGATAAAAGATTAATATGTAAAATGTACAAAGAGCACATACAAATTGATTTTAAAAAAGACAAACACTAAATTGAATATAGACATAGAATAAAGTTGGGAAAATAATACCATAGTAGATTTAATGCCCATTGTATATAGAAGTATGTTACTACTTACTGATTTTTAACTGAATGCAGATTAAAGTTGTGATAGTATATTACTTTATGCTCTTCTGTTGGCAAAATATTTTTGAGGTCATATCTTTGAGGGTACAAATTGAAAATATGCTCTCTTATATTACCAGAGGAGGGATGGATGGAGACAGACTTTTGGAAACATGATCTAGCAAACCACAGAAATTTTAAAAAGAAACATATTGTTTTGGCAATCTATTCCTCAGAATTAAAAGCCCTATTGTATAAATAGTGCTATATATTATAAATAAGTAATATTTACATAGCTATTATTCATGTGTGTATATGTAGCTATTATATATATATGTATATGTATATGTAATCATTAGTGTGGTGGTAAAAACCTGGAAGCATATATATGTATGTGTGTGTGTGTATATACACACACACACACACACACACACACACACACACGCATCAGTAGACAAGTATTTTTAAAAACTAGGAAACATGCAGGCAATTGAGTATTACATGATAATTAAAAGAAGACATTATGTCTATATAAACCGACAATAGTGTATTTGAAATAAACTGCACATAATAAAGGGTTCAATTTGATAGCCTTTAAGATATGTATATGCACCCATAAAACAAATAGCACGCTCAGGATAATGAACATATCCTCTACCTCTAAAAATGTCCTCATACCCCTTTGCAGTTTTTCCATTGCCCTTCCCCATCTCCCTCCCATCCTCAAGCAACCACTGCTTTCTCCTCCCTATAGATTAGTTTCAATTTCCTGGGATTTTATACAAATTGAATCACACAGTGTTTACTCTTTTTATCTTGCTTCTTTCACTCATCATAATTAGTTTGAGATTCACTCATTTGGCTTGTGTCAAAGTTAATTTCTTTTATTGCTGCATAATATTCCATTGTGTTAACACTACCCAACTTGTTTATCCATCACTTGATGATGAACGTTTTGTTGTTTTCATTTTCGGGCTATTATAAAAAGAGCTATGACCATTTCTCTTCCTGTCTTTGCATGAACATACGCTTTCTTTTCCTTTGATAAATACCTATAAGTGAGAAGACTTGATCACATAGTAGGTGTACGTTTAACTTTATAGGAAATTGTTATACTGTTTTCTAAAGTGATTGCACCAATATGTATTTCCACAAACAGCGTATTAGAGTTTTGGTTCCTCCACATTATTGCCAACACTTGCTATAGTCATTCTTTCCAATTTTATCCATTATAATAGGTATATAGTGATTTTTTCTTTATATTTCCATAAGGACTAATACTGTTGAGCATCTTTTTCATGT
>NW_012143887.1:0-1121 GCF_000956105.1 Propithecus coquereli
ATTTCCTCTAAGCAGAACCAATAAGTTTCAAACTTCACAAATCAGCTCTTAATTTAAAAGGCAAGATTACTGTTAAAGAAAAAACTTGGATAGTTCATGAAGTTTCTCTCTGAAGTCCATTCCACCAATTTTGAATATTAAGTGGTTTTCTTCTGCCAAATTCATCTGGTTAAGATATTTCAATGTACAATTCAGTGCCTGCTATTGCTTTAGAATTCTCTCATTTCTATCATAGATGTCCACATTGTGCAAACTTTGCTCTTGAATTATTTTTCAAATTTTTTCACTTATCTATGTCACCATTGCTACTATGTAGTCTCAGCTGTCAGCTGGATTCTTGTAGTAACACTTGAGTTATTTATTCCTTTAATAACTCCTCCTGTCTGTTCTCTGCATTTATTACAACATGATCATGGTGAACTGGAAAATCAATAATTTTATTCATCATAAAAGAAAAACCAGTGTTTTCTCATTGATCAAAAAATAAAGGCAAAATTTCTTAGCACAAAACATGAGGTCCTTCATAGTTAATCCTATGTGATTGTCTAAGCTATCGTTCAAGCTCATTCAAGCCCATGTCATTCAGCCCATTCTGCTGCGATTCTCTCCAATATTCTCAATTACTTTCAGTCCTGTATGTACCTCATGTTCCTTCTTACTATATGACCTTGGTCATGTTGCTTCCTCTTGCTTTTCATTTAGATTATTTTCATATTCTCTCCTCTTTTCATATAGACTATTTTTATTTAACACAGCTCTAAAGTCACTTATGTAGTAACTACTTTTATGAGGTACTATTTTCCTTAATATAGGCCTCATATCACTATGAAACTCTCCTTCAAAACACTTTTTCACAGTCACAATTATATAATATTTAAATTCATACTTGTCTTTTGCACTACACTTAAAACTCATGAAGGAATGAAATATTGGTGCTTATATTCACCATTATATTCCAAGCACATCCTTGGATAAATACCAAGAACTATCTACTGAATAAATGAACCTCAAGCATAACATTTCAACTTGGTCCTTTCTGAACCATTGTTGTAAGTCTGATATTGCTTCTTCTTTCTGGTGAATAGAAAATAAAACTTGATTTACCATTAGAATCTATGTGT
>NW_012143888.1:0-2005 GCF_000956105.1 Propithecus coquereli
TCTTGACTGGCCTCAGTGGGATTGGGGAGGAGTAAACGAGTTGACTGACTGACCCCTTCTGTTACACTGGGGCCTCCAGAGAGCAGTTCGGCATGATTTTAAGAAGCTGGGGCTGCTACTGGGCCTCCAGTGCTAAGATGTACACAGGCCTCCTGTCCAGTGTTTCCCAGGCCTTCTCTCTGTTAACCATGATGCTCAGCCTCAACATCAAACCATTCTAACATGGTTTGAGGACCTGACACTACTGGGGGTACAGTAGGGTGCTGGGGCTGGGTGTGGCTAAGTTGCCAGGCTGAAGCTGACTGCTGGTGTTTGAGGTGGCTGATTCATGGAGTTGAGCCACACTGTTTGGAGTGAGCACAGGGGTCTCCTCACCCACGAGATGTAACAGCTGGAAGGCAGTGAGCCAGGCCCCCGGGATGGCTGCAGCCTGGGTCAGGGACAGTCCCTCTGGGATAGGCATGAGGAGCCCTTCGGGGATGGTGACATACTGAGCCTGGCCCCCACCGGGCAGCAGAGCCATGGCTGGGTCCCCAATCTTCCAGTGCCCCCGGCAGCCAGGCCCCAGCTCTGCCACGTGTCCAGATGCCTCGAGTCCCAAAATGGTCCTGGCTCCTGGGGGCGGGGCATACTGGCCTTGTCTCTGCAGAGAAAGAGGTACACTAAGTGGTAAGCATCATCAGAAATCTGTGTGTCACCATCTCTGACCCCCCTTCAAATATGCCCCTCTTTTTCTCAGAAAATTCAGGATGAAGTCAGGTTTTTTAAACACAGGAAAAAGGAGAAGAAAAGTAGTTTGTTTTATTCAAATAAGAGACTGCAGCTAACATAATTAGCGGATGTCATACCTGGTAGGGTCCTTTGCTATTTACCTCTATAAACCCTTTGTCTTACAAATGGCGAACCTGATGCCAGGCTCAAGGTCGAAAAGTAAATTAGCAATGAGATTAGGAACAAAACCGTGGACTCTTAATGATGGTTCGTATATATCAAGTGTCAGGGTCTGTACACTCATTTCAGTTCGCAGACAATTTCGACCAGAGGGATGTACCAGAACCACCTGAAGAGCTTTTTCAAAATACACTTGCCTGGGCCCACATTTATTTTGAAAAAGTGTCCCAGGTGATTCTGATGCACATGTCTGAATGGCCCCAACCGATGCAGCTGGCCCAGTTTAGTGAGTCAATATCAGACAGAAGAAAATTCTTGGAGTACTGTCCCCTGCCAACTCTGCGACCCTCAGAGTAGAAAGAGTTAAACTTTGGAGCCATAAACCCCTCAGCTTGAATCACAGCTCCTCTGATTGCTAGAGTTGTGGCCTTGGGCTTATTGCTTAACCTCTAACCTTCAGTCTCTTTTTCTGTAGAATAGAAATGGGAAACAGCGTGGCCAGAGGAGTAAATGAGATAGCGGCAGTGTCCCTCCCCGCCCCCCACACCCTTTGCAAATGGTAATTCCCTTCTCTTTATAGGGAGGCCGGAGCAGACCATGGACTAACACAGCGTGAATTCTGTTTTGCAAATACCACCTTATTTTGTTTTGTTAAAGGAAGGGGACTAACTGGGCTTAGGTCTCAGAGCCCCCAGCACACTTGTCTTGCAAAGTATTACTAACAGTGCCCTAGGTCACGCCTTCATCCGTCTGGTCAATGTTTGCCGAAGGCTGCGGTGAGGGAGGCTGCAGTCCCGCCCTGCGCCAGTCGCGGCTGGCCCCCGGGTACCTGGACTAAGTCCGCCCGGTTCAGGGCGCTGGCCGCCACCTTTAGGAGGACTTCGCCCTCCCCCGGGCTCGGCTTCGGCACCTCCTTCAGGTAGAGGTTTTCTGGTCCTCCGGGTTCGTCAAAGTGCACGGCCAACATGTTCCCTACGGACACAGAGTGGGCCAGGGCGGGGGCCGAGGGCCTCGCTGAGCGCAGTCCCCCTGCCGCCAGCGCCCCACCTCGCTGGTCTCCCGCCCAGCCTCCCGCCCCGCCCTCCTGCCTTCGCGGTCCCCTGTCGCCTGCAGA
>NW_012143889.1:0-1612 GCF_000956105.1 Propithecus coquereli
CTAGGTACCTGCTCTGGTTGCTGGCCAGTGTGATGATGCATCCCGTCATGTTGCCTGTGTCTTGCCTTGCCTTGCTTCCTGTTTCAAATTCATCCTTACTTCCCTGGAATTTCACCACCGAAACACAGTGACAACATTTTACTCTTTGCCCAGGTCCTCTTCTTAAAGGCTCAGTCTGATAGATGAAAGAGAAATAGATAGAACAGAGAAAACAAGGTGTTTGGGAAAAGATGTAGTGGTGTGGTAATGGCAAGTGGGTAGGAATACGTATAGCCTAAATGACCAGGATGCAAAGGGCAGATATAAAGAACAAGCCACTGGGATAAAAGGGGAGGTCAGGTCATAGGGGACAGGTAGGAGGAACCTGAGGGGTGGAGAAAAGCCAGAAGACCAGGTCAGGGTTTTGGACAAAAATGGAAAGAGCTTTGATCATATTGCAAGGGTTGTGGGTTTGGGAATAAAAAAACCTGATGAAAGGTGGACAGAAGCTAAAGGTATTATGATCAGTAGGTTGGACAGTAAGAAAACTGGGGAGGGTAGAGAAAGAAGAACTGATGGATGGGAAACACTGTGAATGTTTAAGGATAAGGTAGAAAAACTCCAGGCGAGGTTGCTGAAAAGTGGCTATACAGGAGCACGAACAGGACAAACACCACACATCAGAGAAGTCAGGTAAACCTAGTGATAAGAACAACAATAATGAGGGTAAGGAAAAGAGGGGGGGTGGAGAGAAGAAGAGAACGAGCAAGAGGAGGAAGAAAAGGAGGAGGAGAAAGAACTGTTGCTTCCTTCTGGAAGTCTGGCCTCTCTTTTGAAAGTTAGAAAAGCGTTCATGACTTTCCATTGAGGTGATAGTCCTTGGCCTTCTGATCATCCAAACTTGTTTTCTTTTGGTTGTATAGATTAAGTAGTCTTTTTTTTTTTTTTTTTGTATGCCCATCAATCCTGCCCTTAGAGATGCTATGCTCTATTAAACATATGGACAACGCTCTATGGATCTGCTTCTTCTGGCTGTCACGAGGGCCTTGCTGTGCATTATGATAATTTTGCAACCTGGCTTCTGACAGGATGTCAAGTAAAGATATCCGGCCTCTATTTTCTTTTTCATATTCTATCATCCTATTCATATAAGTCATAACAGCTTTCTGACAGCGACTTCTGTCCTCATCCTTGGCCACAGAGGGATCTACCTCTGCATTTCTCAAGGATGCTGACTGAGTAGTCTTCTTCTTATCAATTACATTGGTAAAGTATCTTCTAGGGCCTTAATTTAGTAATCTGATTCCTTAAGGGTCTTATGTAGCAGGTACTCTCTAGCATATGTACGTTTCTGAGTCTTTTTTTTTCTTTCTCTATTTATTGTCTGTCCCAGAAGTTCTGGGCAATCACTTTCTGCAAGCTAACAGGAGTCATCCCAGGAGTATGTTAATATCATCTCTCATTGCCCTTGCCAGGATATTAGATCCTGCATCACAGGAGAATTCTCCCACATACATACATAACTATTCTTTAACCAACACTCTGGGATATAGTCCCATATCTATTTTTCAATCTCCAGGCGACACACATTGGATGATCCTGAAGCTTCCGTATCAGCAGAAACAATGCATTT
>NW_012143890.1:0-1756 GCF_000956105.1 Propithecus coquereli
TTTTTTTGATACAAGGTCTTGCTATGTTGCCCAGGCTGGCTTCAAACTCCTGAGCTCAAGTAATCCTCCTGCCTCAGCCCCTCCAGTAGCTGGGATTATGGATGTGAGTCACCATACCCAGATTTTTTTTTTTCCTATTTGTATATGGAAGTTTGCAAGTTTCTCTCTGGCATCATAGCTCAGGTCTATTGGCAAAGAATTTTCTCTGCTTTTACTTCTCTGAAAAATTCTTTATTTTGTCTTAAATTTTGAAAAAATGTTTTTCTGTACTCTTGAGTGATGAGAAGGTTAGAGGTGTCGAACACCCTACACAATTGAAAATTTTTGATATCCTAAAACTTTAACTACTAATAGATTACTGTTGACTAGAAGCCTTACCAATAACATGAACAGTTGATTAACACATATTTTGTACATTATATGTATTATATACTGTATTTTTACAATAAAGTAAGCTTGAGAAAAGAAAATGTTATTAAGAAAATCATAAGGTAGAGAAGACATATTTATTATTTATTTAGTGGAAGTGGATCATCATGAAGTCCTTCATCCTCATTGTTACCATGTTGAGTAGGCTGAGGAGGAGGAAAGAGAGGAAGAGCTGGTCTTTCTATCTCAGGGGTGACAGAGATGGAAGAAAATCCATGTATAATATAAGTGGACTTTCACAGCTCCAACCCATTTTGTTCAAGGGTTAACTATATATAGATTCCAGATTGACAGGCTTCTTTTTCCAGTGCTATTATGATGACACTTTACTGTAATATTTAATTATATTTAATAACTTCAATATTTACATCTATGTTTTAACTTCAATATTCATATCTACACTTTAGAATAGTGTTGAAGGAAAATAAGTGTTATAGTATAATTTTATACACTGAAAAATACACCTTTTAAATGTAAAAATGGACTAAACTCAAAACTGAACTTGTCAGTAGCAGTCCTATGCAAAAGTACTAAAAGATTACTAGGCAAAAATAAAATGATCCTACAGAGAAATATAGAAATGCAATAATTTCAGAAATATAAATAAATATATACTGGTTAAGATAATGTTAGTCAATGTGTTTTTAAATATGTGTAGAATTAAAATATATGGAAATAATAAAAATTCAGAAAAGGTAAATGGGCTTAAAAGTTTTAAGGTCATCATACTGCCTAGGAAATAATAAAATATTAATTTATATTTGACTGTAATAATTTAATAATATTATCTACATGTATTCCCCAAGTGAACAATAAAAGTATATATGACAAACAAGCTAATAGAAAAAAAAGATTACATAAGAAAAAAGTACTTTATTAATCTGCAACAAAGAAATAGAGGACAGAAGAGGAATCTAAAACATGCTTGAAGAATATGAAACAAACAACAAAATGGTAGATTTTACCACAACTGTCAGTAACTGAATTAAATGCATTGACAGTTACATATAAATATACTTAGATTGGATTAAAAAAGCAAAAACAATACCTAAATCTGTAAATGAAACATATATAAGGACATGTGAAAATGAGAGGAGAAAAAATATACCATGAAAATATTGACTAAGATAAAGCTGCTGTAGCTACTAATTTCAGGAAAGCAGACCTTAAAGCAAATAGAATTGCTAGAGATAGAGAGGGATATTTGATAATGGTAAAAATATAAATCCTTCAAGAAGAGTTCTAATTATATAGATTCAGTAATATAGCTTTGAAATTCACAAGGCAAAGTTTGACAGAACAAAAGAAGACAAAGGCAAATTCAAAA
>NW_012143891.1:0-1289 GCF_000956105.1 Propithecus coquereli
AAAAAATAAATTACAAAATAAAAATCCGCTGATTACAAGAGATTAAAAATTTTTTGTCAGTATAGGACTTTATTATCTGTTCTGCTTATGTTGATTAAATCACCAGAAGATGTGTTGTATGAGCTACCATAACCAACTCCCACACAAATTTGACAGTAGGCTCTAAAGGAATATAAGGTAAAGAAATGAATACAGCTGATGATAAATCTATGGTAGGAGAAAAATATTCTTAACATTAAATGTTAAATGATATCATACAGCAATCAAAAATATCATTAACTTTCTCGTATACTGTACAAAGTTAGACAATAAATGGATACTGAGGTGAAACAAATATAATAAAATATACTAGCTGTCAACTGGTTGAAGTAGAAAAGAACTGTGGAATAGATAGATCCTGAATTACAATTAAAAATATGACACATATCAAATTCTAAAACTGAGTCCAGAGAGAGAACTCAGTGTCACAATAAGGGATATTTTGATTGACTGATTTGAAACTTTAGTATTCAAATATTATAGCTCCTTATTAAAGAATAAAGACATATCACAACTTTGCCTGATGTTTTTAAGGGGAGTGGGATACTCTCTTAGATTTGAGGCTTTAAAATATAAAAATCTGATATTTTCTCTTCTGCCTCCTACTCAGAATTTTAAATAAAAGTATAACTATTGTAACATTTTCTCCTTTTTTAAGACAAGCTTGGCCACAGAACACAACAATACTTATGCAGCACACCTACCTTACACCTAAAATAAGACTAGCTTCTCGCCTACTCATTTTCTGTTCAAATCCTCCTTTGTAGTAGGATGAAAGGCTCTGGAAAGGAAAGAAAGAGCAAGAAATAATTAGTTCCTTGCATGAGGTGGCATGACCTCAATCTCATCACACAGCCACAATAAGAGTAATGCATTTTACTAGAAGTCAACTTGAAATTGTCTGTGTTGGGGGGGAAGGAGAAGCACCAAACAATGATCCTTTTCAAGAAACCTTGACCAAGAATACTTAAAAAATGTTAACAGTTTTTTTCATTTTAAACACTAATTTTTCAACACTGAGATATATATGAAGGAGCAAAAGAGATTGGTAAGCAAAATGCTTGAACTTTTTCTAAGCTCTGCAGTAGTTTTCTCATTGGATATCCCCGACCAAATCATTTAATGGTGATGTGTTATTTTGCCTACTAGACTGGCCCACAGAGAAAGAAGAGGAGGAACTGACAAAGTGGGGAGTACATCAGGATAGCAGACAAGCAAGTCAGGAAAGGCTGGGAAACCGGACCGAAAGG
>NW_012143891.1:3914-4568 GCF_000956105.1 Propithecus coquereli
AAGGGCACTGGTTCAAAAGAGCACAGTGAATCATAAAGGTCTTTTGCTTTTCAAAGTGAATTTGAAATGAGAAAAGAGATATTTTAAATAAGAAGTATCCACAATAAACCTAGAAAACAAGAAATGGGACAAATAGCAAACTAGAAAGTTTAAAGACATCCTGGAAAATTGAAAAACAGGTCAGATTGCATGTACAGAAAAATTCCAGCAGCTCTGAACACCGGAGTAAAGAAGAAACCCTTCACAGGAAACCAAGAAGAAAACACTAAATGCATAAAACATTATCAGGGTAACTTATTAAACCAGAACAGCAGAGATGGGTCATTCCTCCTCTACTAATACAGAGTATAAGGAGCCTGGCACCTGTCATTTTTGCCCTCAGGATGAGAAACAGACCCATATGCTTGGGATGAATCTTACTCTGGGTGGCAGACCCCAAAAGAAGCAAAATGGAGTATGAGCACATCCCATTTCAGAACCCAGAGGCCAGGGAAGTTGCCACTTTGCCAAGGAATAAAATATACATAGTACTCAATCTCTCCTGGACTCTAGAGGTCCGAAGCCTGCCTTTGGTCTCCTTGCTTTGGACGACATGTCTGTAGACAAGCCCACCTATGTATTTATGGTCCACTGTCAACCCTCCCATTCAATTAA
>NW_012143891.1:13508-14570 GCF_000956105.1 Propithecus coquereli
ACATTTTTTTCAAATTTCTAATTACTGAACAGAAGATAGAATTTCATTTTAACATGCAAATATCAATCAATAAGAGGAGGAACAACCCCAGAACTAAGCATAGCGCCTTCCAACTTAGGCAAATGGACTGGCAGATTTGTACTCATAAGTACCATCTCCCAATCACCAAGAGTAAGCAGGGGGACCTAACTCACCACACACTGTTGGGAAGAGATGAAGACAGTGGGTCAGATATAATCCAAGAGGTACACAAAACCTGCTAGAACACCCCATAGGCAACTCAGGACCAGCACTCCTCTCTCTGGCACACTTAGGGACTGATCTTCAGAGACCCAGAGACAGGCCCGTAAGCCAAGTCTAGCACCCCCAGGTCTCAACCGAGAGGTCAGATGAGAAGAAAGCAGCAGAAGAACTCCAGAAAAATGAAAAATTAGTGTGAAAGGACACCCCGAAAAGAAAACAATAACTCCTTACTGATGGATACCAACCAAAATGAAAAGACTGAAATAACATATGAAGAATTTCAAATATGGATTGTAAAGAAGCTCAATGAAATACAAGAGAAAATAGAAACCCAACAATAAAGAAACCACAAAAACAATGTAGGAGATGAATGAAAGATTTACTAAGGAAATCAAATAATTAAAAAGAAATCAAACAGAATTTCTGGAAATAAAAAATTCATTTCTTTTTATAGTGTACTATAGCTCAAACAACAAAATAAAATACCAGAAGATCAACTATTATTGGAGCTAGTTTTCCTAGCTTTTGTACCGTTAATTTTCTTTCCTATAAAGTTATCTAGATTTGCTACACTGACAAATGCTCAGTAACTATAAATGGAGGAAAGAATGAGAACGTATGTTTGAAAAGCAAAACCTCAGAATACTATGGTCTACTCATGAATCACTGCAGAAGATATCTGGCAATATTTATCTTACCTGCAAATGCAAGAGCTGCAACACCCAGTCCTACAGCTATCAAACTTCTTGCCTATGGGGGAAAAAATGATTATCACTTAGAATGTTACACACTGGGTTTTAAAAGTAAATCATTTTTAAT
>NW_012143891.1:16465-17415 GCF_000956105.1 Propithecus coquereli
ATTTCATCATTTTTACTATTTTAACTATTCAAAATATATGAGACAAATAGTTGCCTCTACAATTCCAAAGTGATTTTTATTTCAAGGACTAAAGGTATATAAGAAAACATTAAACCATTAGGCATTTGCTCATTTTTCACTTTATTCTAACAATATGTAAGGCTAAGTTATGTTTCACAATAAAAGTTCAATTTAATTCAATAAGTAAGTATTGAGCACTCTGCTGATTATTCTCCATTAGTCCCCCCAGATCTACCCTCTACTCTCGTCGGCCTCACTCTGTATGTTTGCCTCTCCTTATCTCTAAGAACTCACTTGACCTCTAGCTTCTGGTTGGATTTTACCAGCGAGAGAAAGCATCAGTAGAAAAACAAAGGGTAGAAGGAGAGAGAGATAATGGCACCATTTATTCCCCCTACTTCTTCCCTCCCTGTTTCTTCTTTGGCCACAGCTCCTGTTGGGGTGGCTCCTCTTCCATATGTACAACTCTCACTGAGTTCTGGAATGCAATTCCCATTCTTGCCCCTTCATCTAGGTGGATAACAGTTTTCAACAATTGCTAATCCCTAGGTGATTCCTCATCCTTCTTTGGTTACCTTAAATCATGCCCACACCTCTGCAAATAGTCCCTTCATGAAACTATCTTCAAAAAAACCCATCCATCTATTTACCACTACCAGTACCTTCACTGTGAAAATGTCACTACATAACAGTCACTGGATCGCATGTAAGAGATGTAGCATGGAACAAGGCAAACTTGGCCCTAGGACCTTTATCAAATGGGTCCTTATGTAGGACCTTGAACATGGTAGGTAGGCTGCAATGTTTACTTTATGCTAAAGTCCCAGAGTTCATTCTTTTTATCCTTATTATAACACTTATTGTATTAAATTACAGTTAGATGTGTTCTACCTCTTTTAGCTTTTCTAGCTAATCAAGAGTCTTTTAAA
>NW_012143891.1:17465-17794 GCF_000956105.1 Propithecus coquereli
ATCAATGTTTAGGGAAGAAGAGGTCAATCTGTAAGATTCAGTAAAGACTTCTAAAAAGCTAGAATAATCCCCTAGGGATCCGAATGGATACATTTTACACTGGTGCAGATATCATAGGATGGAGGCTGAGACTTTAGGGAGGCTAAAACCAAAAAGCCCTTCAGCCATTGGCCTTCAACTTCTGTAAGGAAATATATAACAAGTCTTAGGAAATCAAAACCCCAAACCTTCAATAGATGACTCTGTAATGAGAAACGTCAGATCAGCAAGGGCAGCTGCATGAAGGTGCTCTGACTTTAATATCCAGTAACTCTGAGAAATCTAGAGCT
>NW_012143891.1:21359-21706 GCF_000956105.1 Propithecus coquereli
TTTATCCTTATTATAACACTTATTGTATTAAATTACAGTTAGATGTGTTCTACCTCTTTTAGCTTTTCTAGCTAATCAAGAGTCTTTTAAAAATCAGATGAAATCTATGGACCATCTCCCCAGAAAAACACAAACATATAGACACCACAAATTTTTGTATATATTTTGAAAGGATTCATGGGTCTTCCTGAAGTCCTTCAGTTTACAACATACGAACACTAAAAAAAAATTATTGAGCTCACTGAAGTCAATGAGGGTGTTTCATTTGCCTTTAAGCTGCTAGAACACATCAGAAGACTTGCCATATATATTTTGCTTTTCATTCATTCAACAATAATGAAAATGGT
>NW_012143891.1:21756-22312 GCF_000956105.1 Propithecus coquereli
AGCTGCATGAAGGTGCTCTGACTTTAATATCCAGTAACTCTGAGAAATCTAGAGCTCTTCATAGACAAGATGAAGGAAATTCCTCTAGGCTTCTCTCCCTCAGTGTAGCTGTAAGACACCTTTTCACCAGGCAATGACACTAGAACCATTTCAGTAAAGGAAGATTCATTCCCTGGCACGGGTGAGAAAGCCTAGGGCTACCTACCTAGAGAGGCAAAACAGTCTTCAAGGTTCCTTTCAAGTTGTCTAACCTTAATTGTTCCTGAACAGAAAGAGGTAAGTACTGATTTAATGAAAACGCTCTGCTGAGGTATATTTTTGGCATTTTCTAGAGCTTCTCTGATGCCATATATTTTGAGGTTTATCCTCAGTCCAATCAAACTACTCAACTATTTCATGTGTGAATTGTATCTTCTTCCCTTATAACTTTATTCTTTCATCTGACTAGAAATACTCATCATTGACTACTCAAATCCTACCTATTCGTAATGCACCAGCTTGAATCTGCCACAGAATGGCAGAAGTCATTTACCACTCATAACAAACAGCATATATC
>NW_012143891.1:35192-35539 GCF_000956105.1 Propithecus coquereli
ACTAACATGTAACCATGCCTCAAAATATCCTGGACTGGATAAATATATCCCAAAGTCTCATGGAAGACAAAGAAAATGAAGTTAAGGATCTTGTGTCAGATAAATTTCCTTACAAAAATGAAATGAAGATAATCTATAGGTCATGTAGGAAAAGATGAAGGAATAGCTAATTTGTTAAACAAACATAAAGTAAAATAAAGAAACTCCCAATAAAAGGGTTAGGTGATTTATCAAGTAGCCATTTGAAGGCTACTTCCTATCTCTTACTGATTGATTAATTAATTTAATAAATACTCAGTAGATATTTACTATGTGCTAGTCATGATTTTAAGTCCTGGGAATATATC
>NW_012143892.1:0-1363 GCF_000956105.1 Propithecus coquereli
GATTAGTCAACAGAGACAGGCCAATCCTCTTGCAAGACAGTGTTTAACCACATATGGCACAAACAATGCTGCTCAAACTACAGAGGCTGGACTTGGAAACTCACCAGACCTTGCACCAACTGACTGCCACTTCTTCTAGGCTTTGGACCACTTCTTGCAAGGAAAAACATCGAATTCTCAACAAGTTGTGGAAAATGCCATTCATGATTTCATTGCCACCTGCTCTCCAGGCTTCTTCGTGGCTGGCATAAACAAGCTACAGTTAAGATGGCAAAATTGTGTTGATAGTTTAGGTGCATATTTTGATTAATTGTACTGCTTCTTGTTTGCGATATAATAGTCTAAACTTGATTCAAAATCAGACATTTTATATTGTATGAATTCCAGTAAAGTTTCTAAGGGACATGTGAGCAAGACACAGTGAATTCTTTGCAAACTACTATATCTTCAGTGTTTTGGCACAATATTTGAGTCAACATGAGACTGAAATATCAGGTCATTAAATATGAAATGTCTGATTTCCTTAAGTACTAAATTTGACGGTTGATATCTCTGACATTTCACTTTAACACTTTTTTTTTTTTTTTTTTTAATTGGGAAGGTACATCCTCAGTCTTTCAAATGCATGGTTTGGCTTGTGATAATCTTTCAAAAAAAATTTTAGAGCAATTTTTGTGAAACGGATAAGTCAAAAATTCGTGTTACTTTTGAATCTGAGTTTTGTTGTGGAACCAATGCAGAGCAGACAGCTCAAAATATCAAGAAGTGTTTGGGAAGGATGTGGCTAATGAACATGCACAGCACGTTGATGGTTTCAGAAGTTCTGTTCTGGTGATCTTGATCTTGAAAATGAGCCACATGGGTGACCTGAGACCAAGGTGGATAATGATGCACTGAAAGCTGTAGCAGAAGCGAATCCATCTCAACCCACATGTGAATTAGCAAGGTTGAGTGTTACCATTCCAACAATAGTGGACCATTTGAAACATATGGGCAAGGTAAAGAAGCTAGATAGATGGGTTCCACATGAACTAAATGAGCATCAGAAGAGAAATCATCTCAAGCTTGCCTTTCTTTGCTGTCACAACATAAAGGCGAACCATTTCTACGCTGTATTTTACACATGATGAAACATGGATTCTTTTTGATAATCTCAAGCGTTTGGCACAATGGTTGTATAAAAATGAAGTGCCAAAACACAATCCAAAACTGAATATTCATCCAAAAAAGCTAATGGTGTCTGTTTGGTGGTCCAGTGCCAGTATTATCAACTACAGCTTCATGAAACCAGGTTAATTGATTACAGTGGATGTCTGCTGGACAGTTGGACGAAATGATGAGGATGCTTGTAATTAAGCATCCA
>NW_012143893.1:0-985 GCF_000956105.1 Propithecus coquereli
TTTTTTTAATGTTTAAAGATATACACTTAAGTTTGGTAGAAAAAAAAGAACATTGTCACTCTCTAATATGCCTCAATTAACAAAAGTAATCTATTGTAATGGGATTTCAGAACAACGAAAATCTCTTTCCTTAAAGCTTTAAAAATGTAATTGGAAGCTGAAAACATATTCCATATAATTTACCATCAAAGAGAAGTAAGTGACAATCTAATATGGTCACATTTGATTTTTTGTTTTGTTGTTACAATAAAGTCATTTAGAACATCTCATCCTAAAATAATTTTGGTTTCTTTGTTGATTTTTCAACTTGTCAAATTGTCTATTCCTTTTCCTTTTTGCAATAGACAGTTAATGAGAATAAATTTTGTTTTGCATGAAAACAAATTTATTTTTAGAATAGTTAAAGAGATAATCTGACAAACTTGAACATTAAATTAACAGTTTGTGCTCCTCTCATGCTTTAAATTGTGGATTTTATTCAACTGCCCTCTATTAGATGAGCTTTATGAATTCCTGTAATTTACTGAAGGCATGTAAATTACTGAAGGCATAAATAGTAGTGTCAAGTGAAGTAGAATAAACTTTCAAAAATTCCCATGAAGATTATACTTGTTTTTTACCATTTGTTATTTTCCCTAAGAATTTCGGATAAAGAAATTGATGTGCTTTGGATGAAACACAATTGATTGTTTCCTTTAAACCTATTTTCTTTTTGTAATGAAATGTTTATTGACATATAATTCACATACCATAAAATTGACCATATTATGGTGCACAATTCAGTGATTTTTTTTTTTACAGTGTTCAGAGTTGTGCAACCATTATCACTATCTAATTTCAGAATATTTTCATCACCCCAAAAAGAAACCCCCCACCCATTAGCCATCACTTCCATTCCTCCTGCTTCCTTAGTTTTTGGTAACCAATAATCTACCTTCTATCTCTTTGGATTTGCCTGTTCTGGACATTTTGTATAAATAGAATG
>NW_012143894.1:0-2106 GCF_000956105.1 Propithecus coquereli
CTATATTTTCTAAATCAAAAAGCTTAGAAGAATGGCATTATTTTACATTTTTCAAACCTCTTTAATATCTGGCTTAATAGAAGATAACTGGTCTTCTACTATCTACTTCTGCATTTAATCTGTTACGATATCACACATGACGTAGGGTCTAGAAAACTTCACTGTACTCTCCTGAGAGAATGAGAGTGAAAAGAGTAAATAAAATCTTGGTTTTATTATAAAAACAGCTTTTATTTTCCTGACCACCTAAAAGGGTCTCAGTGACCCCTAGGGGTCCACAGACCATACTTTGAGAACCAATTCTCTAAAGAGGGTGAAAGTGGGAATCCCTGGATTGGGACACACCAACGACAATTGAGGGACAAACTTGCTATACCAAAAACATGGGCATTAACTAAAAGACTCACATTGCAAATTGAAACTCCAGCACTTCTGCAGACTTCTCAGCCCACCTTAGATCCCAGGGCACTGTCAGCCAACCTGAATCCTCTAACTAGGAACCTAAACACCTTCTCTGAGGAATCTAGCCAGCTTAATAGAGAAAATGTAAAGGTACCAGTAACAGAATTTCCCCAGTGAAATTGTAGAGTCGTCACTCTATGGTGAAAACCATGAAAGGCAACACAGAACTTCAAATGAGCTTTTGGATATTCTTCTTAATTACCAGCAGATGACCAAGGTAACAAGCATTTGAGGAAATCTTGCAACATTGATAATAAAAAAGACAACAAACATACAGGGAAAAAATTAGAGAAAGCAGAAACTATGCAAGAAGATAAAGACTTTTTAAAACTATCATTAATATCTTCAGAGAAAATACTACATCTATAAAACAAGACCAGAATGCATTTTTTAAGTATTCAGAGAACAAAAAAAGAGCCCTTTGAAAATTAAGAATATGGCAACAGAAATGAAAATCCCAATAGAAGTGTTGGCAGATAAGTTGAGGAAACCGCCCAGAAAGTAGAGCAATAGACAAAGAGATGGAAAAGACAAGAGCAACTCCAAACAGCAGATGCTCTGGAATGAAGAATATGGATGGAAAGAAATCATCAATAAAATAATTCAAAAAAAGTCCCAGCACTGAAATATTTGAGTTTCCAAATCTAAAGGCTCACAAAATACTCAGCACAAGGGAAAAAAAAAATGGACCCACACTATGGCCTATCATTTTAAAATTTCAGGACACAGGGAATAAAGAGAAAATGTTATAAGTTCCTGAGAAGAAGAAAAAAAATATTTTTCATATACAAAGCATCAAGGATCAGAATAGCATTGAACATCTCAAAAGCAATACTGGAGGCTAGAATTCAATGAGCAGTGTCATCAGAATTGTGAGGGAAAATGATTTCCAACCAAGAATTTTATATCCGAAATTATCATGAAGTGTCAAGATAAAATAAAGATATTCTGGATGTGGAATACTCTCAGTAAAACATCTGTCCTTTCTCAGAAAGCTATTGGAGGGTGTGCTCTACAAAAATAAGATAGCATGCCAAGAAAGAGGAAGGCATGAAAAACCAGAAACAAAGGACATTCCCAGGGTGCTGGTGAAGGGAGCGATACAGCTGTGCAGCAATCTAGGAGAACAGCAAGTTCAATGTGGAGGAGATCAGAAGACTCATGAAGATATTTCTTCAGAAAGAGAAAATCAGTATGATGGCCAATGTAGTTGAGCATTCTGAGAAGAAAGTTACACAACTATAGAAATTTTTAGATTCAGTTGATGATAAATGCCTAGAAAACAACGCACTGCTAATGAAAGTGTACACTGGTGGAAAATTTTGGAAATCAAACTGGTAGTACTTAGTGAAATTAGACAATGTCCATATTTTATGACCCAACATTTCTACTTTTGGGAACACGTACAGAGAAGCTCTCACTGGGGAGCACATGTACAGCATTGTTTATGATGGTCAGTAACTGGAAACAACTTAGGTAGCCATCAGTTTAGAAATGGGTAATTGAAAGGTGTAGGTACATATAATGGAATATTATGCAACAAGGAGAAGAAATAAACTAGATATATAGGAGATACATATATGGAGAAATCTCAAAAAAATTGAATGAAAAAAAGAAAGACTAGAACAAGATCTATTGCACAAT
>NW_012143895.1:0-1017 GCF_000956105.1 Propithecus coquereli
ATACTTTCTATTTAC
This sequence comes from Propithecus coquereli, assembly GCF_000956105.1. Taxonomy (NCBI): domain Eukaryota; kingdom Metazoa; phylum Chordata; class Mammalia; order Primates; family Indriidae; genus Propithecus; species Propithecus coquereli. The sequence goes on from NW_012143895.1 coordinate 16, forward strand.
CCACATATTTGCTATTTCCAGAGCTCTTCATTCCTTTATGTAGATTCAGATTTCCAATTGGTATCATTTTGCTTTTGCCTAAAGGACTTCCTTTAACATTTCTTATAGTTCTAGTTTGCTGATGATTAATGCTTTCAATATTTATATATTTTTAAAGGTCATAATTCCATTTTTGTTTTTGAAGATATTTTTACTGGGTGTAGGATTCTAGGGTGATAGTTTTTTTTGTTTCAGTACCATAAAGATATTGTTTCTAACAGTAATCTGCTGTCATTCTTGTATTTGTTTCTTTGTATGAAACATATCTTTTTTTTCTCTGCCTGATTTTAAGACTTTCTTTTTATCACTTTTAAAAGCAATTGGATTATGATGTTCTTTGGTGTCATTTTCTTCATGTTTCTTGTGCTCGAAGTTCATTAACTTTCCTGAATCTGTGAGTCTATTGTCTAGTTTATGAAATTTGAAAAATTTTCAACCATTTTTTCTTGAAATACATTTTCTATTTTCCCTTTCCTCATATTTCTTTTTTGCAGAGCCTGATTACATGTATACTAGGCTTCTTGAAGTTGCCACACAGCTCACTGATACTCTATTTGCTAGTCCTTTTCCTCTCTGTGTTTTATTTTGGATAATTTTATTTCTTTGTCTTCAAGTTTACTAATATTTTTTCCTACAGTGTCTGATGTGCTGTTAATGTCATCTAGTATATTTTTAATCTCAGACATCTTAGTTTTCACATCTAGAAGTTTGATTTGGATCTTTTTTTTTATCTTTCATGTCTCTACTTAATATGTTCTAGTCTTTTCTCTAGCTTTTTGAACATATGGAATACAGTTAGCGTAGTGGTTATAATGTTCTTATCCACTAATTCTAGCATCTGTATCATTTTGAGTTGGTTCTGATTATTTTCTCTTCATTTTGAAGTATATTTTTTCTTTTTTTGTTTGCCTATTAATTAATTAATTAATTAATTTATTTATTTTTGAGACAGTGTCTTGCTCT
>NW_012143896.1:0-572 GCF_000956105.1 Propithecus coquereli
AAGTCCTCTGTGTGAAGAAACATATTTAATTTTATCTAATCCAGCATTTTTCAAACAAATTTTAGTAAAAAATCCTTTTTCATTTTTCTTTGACTTGATAGCAGTTAATGTCCCATCGAAGCATAGGTGATATGCAAAATATTTAGTACCATTAGCATGAAGGCACTATCAGATGGCTGTCTGATGAAATGAGTGTTCTTTGAAAAATATTTAGGAAGGGAAGAATCTGGTTTAAAAATGAGACCTTGTTTAATAATTTAGTGCCATCAATCTGCAAAGTTGCCTTAATTGTCACATGGTTTTGCCTACAGTTGACGGACTAGAATGTGGCTGCTATGACGCAAATCATCTGCAAAAGGTCTTACACATGATTGCCATGTGCTCCTAGCTTCATATGCATTTCACTAAGCCTAAAATAATCTCCCTTTTAAGAATGACTTTTTTTTAACTTTTGAAGGTTTAAGCCTAACCTAAATAAAACTAATAACAATATTTGAAGCTAGACAAAAAGTTTTTAAAAAATGACTGCAAATAAGCAAGAGCTAAAGTAGAAGTTTTCATCATCCGTGAAA
>NW_012143897.1:0-2318 GCF_000956105.1 Propithecus coquereli
AAACTTTCCTCTTGTAAATACTTTTGCTGTGTCCCATAGGTTTTGGTATATTATATTTCTATTTTCATTGTTATCAAGAAACTTTTTAATTTATATTTAATTTCTTCATTGACTCATTGGTTGTTTGGAAGCCTGTTGCATAATGTTCATGTATTTGTAGTAACTGACGCTCCTCCTGTTATTGTTTTCTAGTTTTATTTCATTGTGGTCAGGAAAGATATTTAAAATAGTTTTAATATTTTTAAATATGTTAAGACTTGTTTTTTTGGCCTAACATATGATCTATCCTGGAGAATGTTCTATGTTCTGTTGAGAAAAATGTATATTCTCCAGCTGTTAGTTGTAATGTTCTATAAAGGACTGTTAGTTCTGTTTGGTCTAAAGTAAAATTTAAATTTGGCTGATTTTTTGTCGGATGATCTGTCCTTTGCTGAAAGTGAGGTGTTAAAATCCCCTACTATTATTGTGTTAGTATTGCAGTCTATCTCTTCCCTTAGATTTAATATTTGCTTTAAATATTTGAGTGCTGTGGCATTGGGTGCATATATGTTTAAAACTGTTATATCTCCTTTCAATTGGCCCTTTATCATTATATAATGACTTTCTTTGTCTGCTTTTACAGTCTTGACTTAAAGTCCATGATATCTGATACAAGTATAGCTACTTCTGCTCTCTTTTGGTTTCCATTTACAAATATTTTGTTCCATCCCTTCACGTTCATTTTGTGTGTCTTTACAGGTGAAGTGAGTACTTTGTAGGCAACATGTAGTTGAGTGTTTTTTTTTTTTAATATCCATTTAGCCACACTATAACTTTTAATTGGATAATTTAATCCATTTACATCCAAGGTTATTATTGGTAGATATGGACTTATTCCTGCTATTTTAAAAATTGTTTTCTAGTTGTTTTGTAGATCACTTGTTTTCATCCTTTTTTTTGTTTACTTTTGTGTTTTGGTGGTTTTCTGTAGTGCTAAGCTTTGATTCCTTTCTCTTTCCAATTTGTGTATCTGCTTTAATTTTTACGGGGCTTACATAAAAATTCTCATATAGATATTTAAAGCTGATAACAACTTAGATTTGGTTGCATATAAATACTATAGACTTTTGGCCTCTCCTCAATTTATAATTTTACATTTTGTTTTCTTAATATACATCTTTTTATTTTGTGTGTTCCTCAATAATTTATTGTAGCTATAGTTATTTTGGGCCATTTTGACTTTTTTTTCCTCTTTATGAAATGAATGAACAATATCTTTATTTAAATCCATGTAACACAAAGATCTGGTTTATAATATATGGCTTAGTTTGGAACACTGAATTCCCTTTACATTGGTTTCTTATGCATACATTTTATAGTAGTTTTTTTAAATTATTATTTCAGAATCTACAAAGAACACAAGCAAATCAGCATGAAAAAAACAAACAACCCCATTAAAAAATGGGCAAAAGAAGATAGACAAATGGCCAATAAACATATGGAAAAAAGTGCTCAGCATGTTGACGTTTTATCTTCATACTAGAGATTTGAGAGGTTTTTCTAGTACTATGACAGTAATGAAATATTCTGAATCTGTTTATGAATTTACCTCTACCTGTGAATTTTATACTTTTATATGTTTTCGTGATACTATCATCATTTTAATTTCAGTTGAAGCACTCCCTTACTCATTTTTTTGTAATGTTATTCCAGTGGTGACAAATTCCTTCAACTTTTGCTTGTCTTATAAAGACTCCATTTCTCTTTCATTTCTGAAGTATAGCTTTGCTGATTAGTATTCTTGGCTGGAAGCTATTTTTTTTCTTTTTTTTTTTTTTTCTCCAGCACTTTAAATATATCATCCCATTCTCTCCTGGCCTACAAGGGTTTTGCTAAGAAATTTGCTGATCATCTATTGGGAATTCTCTTATATGCACCTTGACACTTTTACTACTTTTAGAATTCTTTCTTGCTTTGACTTTTGACAGATAGTTTATAATGTGCCTTGGAGAGGACCTCCTTGGGTTAGATCAATTTGGGAACTTTTGAGCTTCATGGATCTGAATGTCCATATCTCTCCCAAGTTTTGGGAGGTTTTTAGCTATTATTTCATTAAATAAGTTTTCTCTGTCTTTCTCTGTTTCTTCTCCCTCTGAAATTTTCATAATGCAAATATTTGTTCACTTAATGGTGTCTCATAAGTTCCATAGACTTTCTTCATCCTTTTTTTGGGGGGGAGGGGCTTTTCTGACTAGGTTATTTCAAAAGGCCTATCTTCAAGTTCAGAAATTCCTTATTCTGCTTAATCTAGTATGTGCTGAAGCTCTCAATATTTTTTT
>NW_012143898.1:0-1052 GCF_000956105.1 Propithecus coquereli
CCAGGAGTTTGAGGTTGCTGTGAGCTAGGATGACGCCACGGCACTCTAGCCAGGGCAACACAGTGAGACTCTGTCTCAAAAAAAAAAAAAAAAAAAAAAAATTAAAAGCATGTATAAAGATAATTTTATGTTTACAAAGGGGGAAAGGACATCTTGTCTGAATTAAATTTTCACCTCTTTTACTAAAATATATATTTTTATGTTAAAAATATATGCTTTCAGCTTATTTTAGTATTGCTATGAGAATGCTCTTGAGTAAGTATTGATTCCTATATTGAATTTTATTTAGACAGCCAAAGTTTTAGTCTTGTATGAAGATTTGCATTAGGGCTTACTTGTTTTTTCTCTGGTAACCTATGCAAAGTTAATAATGTCCTGCTGCTTTAGACACCATTTTTCATGGGAAATATATCTACAAACATAAAAGGGAAAAAGGGAGAACTATATTTCACATACGCACCCAGAAATTTAGCTACAAACTCTTAAAAATGGTGAATATTAAAAGGGAAATAATAGGGAGATTGTATAATTTCAAAATAAACCTCTTAATAATAGTCTTATACATTAACTACATATACAATTTAAGACCTTTTAGATATTTTAAATTTTAAAATAGGAATAGCCATCAGATATATACTTAAAATAATTTTTTTTATTTAAAATTATTTCTCTCTAGAATTTTAATAGATTTATATACATGACAGGTTAAAGTAATACAGCATCACTGAAGCTACATAATTATTAAAAGGAATGCCTATTGTTAGTGACAGAAATAAGATCTTAAAATTCTCAAAATAGAATGCTCAAAGATACACCATAGTGAAAATAAGATTTCACATTTGTCTTTTGGAAAGTAAAGAATGTAAGAAGTTATTTTCTAAAAAAAGTAGGATTAACATGTATGATAATATTGCTACTCATTTTTCTCTAAACATTACAATAAAGGAATTGAGCATCTAACTGGCATATGTTCTTATAGAACTATATGCATGACATAAAATATGGAAATATTTCTTATAAATACCATAAAATTATTTAATCTCTATTTTATT
>NW_012143899.1:0-6772 GCF_000956105.1 Propithecus coquereli
TTTAAAAATTATTTGCATATGGGGAATTCAGCCCTAGAGAGAAAATTAAAAGCTTATCTAAACTCTTTCCCTCACCTCCAAAAAAAAAAAAAACCCAAAAAACAAAAAACATGGCCAAACCAAAACCAACTCTGCTGCACTTTCTTGGATGGTTAGTGACCTACTGAGAGCCCCTGGTTCCGTGGAGCAGGAGGTGGGAGGAACTTGATCTAGCTATAGACAGGAATGCTTGAACCTAGATATCCCAAATGGTTGGCCCGTGAGACAATGGTGCCTTGCCCAGCCTGGGGCTAACTTCTTCTTAGCTGGCCTTCAAACGGGCAGATGGCAGCTGAACTATGCCTGATACCCAAATGCAGCTTGCAGAACCTGAAGGCTGTGTCTCTGCAGTGTGCAGCATCGATCCCTAGCTTTTGAAGCTGTTTTTTCTCTGCGAGTGTCCACAAAATTCATGACTTTACAATGAGCCTGGCAGGGACGGCTGCAGTGAAGAAACTCTCCACTCGCGTCCCAGTGCCTCTTCTGGAATTCCGCCTTAGCAAGTAAATCAAATGCTCAGTAAACACACTAATGTCACCATCCCTAGCCATGGGGATTTAGAACTTTTTATAAAGCCCTTTCTATCTGTGGCCCCACTTTTCCTCACTGCAGCCTTTTATTTTTCTGGAGTTGGTTCTCCCTCGGTGCATGGGAGCCGGGCCCTGTGGGCTGTACAGGTGTGGCAAGTTAATCCTGTCAGACGAGGTCAGTTCCGAGTTAATGAGTGCAGTCTCTCTCCCCTCCAGAGCATGGATTTCCTTTAATGTCCTTCCTCAGTTTGGGGAGACAGAAATATATGCCTGAAAAAGAATTGCTGAGAAGAATTAAAAAATAATTCTTTAGCCTTCACGTGCCTGTGTTGCCTTCTGGGTTAACTTTCTTTTCTGCCTCCGAGGCTGCTCGTTTGGTACGCTGTGTGGGTAGTTACTCTGCGGTTATCTTGAAAGCGGTTGCTGAAGTCCTGGGGAATATGTCACCATTGGAGGACAGTCAGCAGTGGAGAGATGCCGGCAAGCACACCTCCTCCCCTGAGATCCATATCTCACCTGGCCTACACAAAAGGCAACTGATAACTTTGGTTATCGGCAAAAGATGGGGTGGGGCACCTTTGGGGATGGTCAGCATTTTCTGGTTTTGATTATCATGTGAGTATTTTAAATGTACAGCTCTAGCAAAATGATAACCTTCACAACTATATCATCAGAGCCCTCATTAATGGTATTATTTTCTAATTTGAACATCTTGTTTGCCCGTCCTCTCTTTTCTCGGTGAACTCTTCGGAGTCTTCCCAAGCCCTTCACTGGTTGAGTTGCGTAAGTGTGGAGTCCCCTGCTTTCCAGTAGAGGGCTCTGTCCTCAGTGACTCCTGCTGTGTCTGTACCTTTGTGGCGAGGGAGGCTCATTTGGGAGTTCTGGGGTCTGCAGCTGATGGAGACTTTGAGCAGGATCGAATGCCAGATATTTTAAAGTGGCCTTGAATTGACTGTCTCCTGGCATCTTTCTCACATTGACCCATGGGTTATTGTGGCCTACAGAGGCCCCTCCTGTCTGAATGCTTGCTGTCCATCCACTGAGTGACAGTGGTCTCTGCTCCCTCCGCCACGCCCAGGGCTGGCTGCGGGAGCTGCTGTCTGAGGAGCATGTGGTGGGGTGGTCCGGAGAGTTGGATGGGCCTGGAGAGTAGATTCTCTGTCCAGTGATGACCTCATTAACTTCCCCAACAGTTGTCCAGGACCTGGGAATCATTCTGGACAGCTCCCTGGACATTCATGTCCCCATTCTCTTGCCTCTTGGTTGCCTTTCCCTAGCAGGTCTTGGGCCAGACCACCCCCTTCACCCCAGCGGAGGCCCAGGGCTCTGCCCTGGTTGGGGCCCTCAGTAGCTCTCGCCTGGATCTTCTTTCTCATCACTCCTGCCAGAACCATCTTCCCAAGATGTGCTTTGGAATATATGGTCCCTTGTTTACAGCCCCTGGTGGCTCTCCACTGCCCGCAGTCCTTGCCCATGCTCTCTAGCATAGCACCCAAGCCCTGCCCTCGGCTGGCCCCTGTCTGCTGCTTCCTCCTGTTCTTCCTTTACTTCCACACACCCCGCCACCCCTCAGTGTCAGATTGCTGCAGCACTCTGGACCTCCAGCTCCCTCACGAAGCTCTGCGTGTATTCAAGCTGCTCTCTGCCAAGATCCTGCATCCCGCCCTCCCCACCTGCCCCTACCAAGCAGAAATGCCCACTCATCCTGATTTAAACCTGGCCCAAGGAACCTCTCTTCTGTGGAGCCTGTCCTAATTCCCCAGGGCTTCCTAACTCCCCATGGGGCCTCTCACTCTGTCCTCCATACTGTGACAATTTCTCTGAACCTCAATTTGCTTATCTCATCTGTAAAATGGGGACAGTACATTTCCTTCACAAGATGCTTGTGAGTTAAAAAGAGGAGACACCTGTGCAAATGCTAGTATAGTGCAGATTTGTCTAGTGCCTGGAATTCAGCAGGTACTCAGTACTTATTTCCCTTTTCAGATGATAACCTGGGAGAAAGCCTCTATTTCAGCATAATGCATCTCATTGTATCTTTTGTATTCTTCCAAAGAGGGCTTCTCAAATCTTGCCCCTAATTAGGAGGGCGTGCCTGGGGAGCCCCTTACAGCATCTGGGCAGGGCTTGCCACCAGGGGGCAGAGGCTTCTGAGCCCTCACTGCTTTGTCAGACCCTGCAGCTAATGTTCAAAGCCAAATCCTGTTCCAAGTCTGATTCCCCCTGGGCCCTTGCTCTTGACGGGGATTTAGAAACAGCCCTGTGTGTCGCATCCTTGGCCCCGTGTAAGTCAGCAGCAGCCTGCATGTTAATGCCTAAACTTCTGCCTTCTCAGGATTCCTCAAACCATCTGTCATTCAGGTGCCTTCTTTGTACCCTGGAAGGAGGATTTTTCATCAGGGCTCATGGTATCTGTTAATACCTCGAGAAGGCATCCAATTGGAAGGAGCAAGAGAAGAGAGAGGGCTTGGAAGGGATCAACATGGAATTGAAAGTTTAATAACTTGGAAAATAAGGAGTTTTCAGGAAAGCGGCTAAACCGCTTAAAATAAAAACGGAGATGAGGTCAAACCTGTTCAACCAGGCCCCAGCACAGTAAGTAGCTTAAATTGAGGGCAACTGATTAACCCTTTGACACTTCCCACACCTGGGAAGTTCACCTGGCCAGCCTGGCTCCAGCCAGTTTTGCCATCTTTTTCTCTCTGGACCCCTCCCTATTTCACATGAACCCCTCTCCCCCACCTCAGGCCCCTCGGCCACCCTCCCTTCTCCACTTGCACGACCTTGGATTCATCTGCACCGAAATACTCAGCCCCTCTGCGCCTCTGACTCCTTCTTTTGGGTTCTGTGAGGCAGGTGGTCTGGATGTTGGTCCTATTAATAACTATGAAGATGATCCATTCAGACTGCAGAGTACGTAGAAAACACAAAGTGCAAAGAAAAAACGATCCCTTATTGCCCAGCCTCCCTTTTGTATTTTCTCATGTACTAGCCCAGTACTTTTTTTCACGTATATGTACAGGTGTGTGGTGTGTGGGTATGTGCGGGTGTTTTTCTTTACAAAAATACTTTCAAACCCTTTTATAGCCTTTCTCCCTTTTTACTTAGTAATGTGCTTTCAGCCTTTTTAGGTGTTCATAAATATTTTTCTCTGTGACTTTTAATGGCTGCATGATATTTCACCACAGGGGGAAGTGCTGTGATTTATTAATTGATTTTTTCATAGTAGACCTCTTCCTGCTTTTGTGAACTCCCCCCATAGTATGTTGCCCATTCTTCTACCTGCTTTTGGAAGCCTCCGACCCCCGGCACGGTCCTCCACGTCCGATGGTGCCGAGTTCCCTAGTTCTCTTCTCTGGGCTGCTGCAGAGTTAATCTCCACCTCTAGGGTTCTGTTTTGTGTCTAATGCTGACTTACCTGTGCCCCCTAGTCACCACCTGCTCATGGTCATGCTCCCAGCATGGTCCTTGAATTGAATTGGAAAATGTGCAACCGCAGGGCTGCCGCAGATGAGGGCAAAGCACAAGAGACTGAACTTCATACGACGAAAGTCAAAGCTGAGGAAGAAGGAATGACCATGAATTGTTATCATAGGTAACAGGTGCTTGGGACAGTCCCCAGAAACGTATCAGTGCTTTCGACTATTTGTTTTTAGTTGTGTGTAGATGTTTTTGCTTTATGAGTGTGCTAGGCGTATTTCGTGGTGCCTGGCCACCCACGCTCTTGGCAGAGGGAGGCCCCCAACAGTGCTGCCGCCCTAAGTGATTGTGTGCTGGGTCATGGAACACAGATGCCCATCTGGTCAAGTCTGGCTGGGCCTGGGTGGGGGGAAATGCATATCATAAATAGCCCCCAAATCTACAACTTCGGAGGCCTGGCTAAAAAGTAGATAAAAACTTGCTCAGCCATTGAGATTGCTGTCTGGGGAATTTGCATTAAGAGCCACAGTGGTGAGTCCAGCAGCAACAATAGGCATGTGTGAGCCGAATATTTGGAGCACAGAAACTGTGGCGGTGTAAAGGAAGTTTGTCCCTGAAGAGTGGAGGGAAGCTGTCCTAGCAGGGTGGTCCAAGGCAAAAAGGTTTTCCAGCTCTGGCCCTTTCCAAGGCGTAGCTGTGCTGCGATCTGTACCCTTGGGTTGCTCTGAGATCCCGCCATGTGGCTTCTCATCCCCCTTCTCCCCCTCCCCCACACACTCGAGCTAGCTGATGGGGCTGTGCTTCTCCTGACCGTCCAGCTAACTTCCAGGAGGACGACCCATGGGCTCATTGGCTGATGAGACCACCACTGAGAGGGTCACAGCAACGCCGCTAGAAGGCCAAAGGCATGTCGCTGAGAAATCTCTGGCCAGCAGGGCCTTGGATAGAGTTGGGAGTGAGGAGCATTCGTGTTTTACACGGGAGTGTTTCTTCCAGGGATGTGGGCGGAGCTGGGGCGACTGCACCAGAGTAGGACACTGTTCTGAGGTTCCTCTGAAGACCCTGATTCAAAGCCTGGGCATTCCTAGTCAGGCAGCCCCATTTTATAGTTTTGTATCTCCATGGCCTGGATGTTGGGAGACATAACTGGGGGGAAAGTGTGTTGAGGGCCCAGGCAGACTGCCTTCGTGCGAGCTTCCTGAAGCCACGGCCACCCCTTCATGTCCAGGTCTTGTTCCAGTGCCACTTGAGAGGCCTTTACGTCCCTTTGCTGCCCGGTGAGGTGACATCCTGATGCTGTCTAAAGAAGCCCACCTGGCGTGTTTTCAGGAAGGCCCTGTGGCTGCGACAGTGCAGAGGGGTGCCCTGCCAGCTCCGGGAGGAGGCACAGGCGGGACCCAGTGTGACAGGAGCTGAGGAGGAGTTATTCTGGTCCTCGGGTGGGGAGGACGGCCGGTAGAGAGACTGCTCTGAAATCCAGCAGACACCTTTTACCAGCCTGAAAATCTGGGGACCAGATTGAGAGTCTGGAGAAACTGGGGTATCCTAGGTCCAGAAATGGAGCCTAAAACAGGAGCAGCAGGAATTGTTACGAAAGGTGTGCTCTGAGTAGGAACGAGGCGGCGTTTGCTGGCTCTGAGTGATGGTCCTTTTACTGGAACTTACTCTAAGCTTGTGGTTCACTAAGTCCCTGGACTTACCAGAGGGAGTGAGGCCACGAGGCGGCCGTCTTTAAAAAATAGCCTGGTACTCAGCCTGTTTCCGTTATCTCCAAAACCGGACAAAAAGAGAATGGTCAGGGTAATTACAGGGAGAGCATTTACAGGCAAGAAATCTGATCCTGTCTTTTAATTTTTTTCCCCCTCCAGAAAATACAAGGCAACTACTAGCACTTATATTCAATTATAAGCGTGTTGATTGGATACTGCCCTGAATCCGGGTGGGGCTGAGAAAAGGTCTCTTCCTGTGGCCATGGGCATGCTGGCTCAGGGCAGGCTGCAGGGCTATCTCACTGCCGTTCCTTCCAGATGCTTCTTCATGCCTTCCTCTGGATGGAGTGAGGGGGATGTAGGTGAGGAAGATGAGAGAATGGGTAGGACGCTGGGGCATTACCCCTGCCTTTTTGGGAGGGGAGCGGAGGGTGATGGCTAGAAAGTGAGTGATTGGAGAGGAGGGGCAGAGAAAGAAGAGCAGGAGGTGTGGTCTTTTAGGCTGTCCTGCTGCAAGCGTATCATGGGATGAAAGAGCCACATGCATCGCGGAAGTGACAGGTCTTCCCTGTGGTTTAAATGGGTCACAGAAGAGAGAAGCTGGGGGATTGTATAAATTCAGATGAGGAAAGGACAAGAGGTAGGAGGCATGGGGAAAGAGAGGGGCTTGTTGGTTAGAGCAAAAAAAAGAAAGAAATAACCTAAATATCTGTTAATAGGGGAATAAGTAAAATGTGGGGTAATACTATACAGACGCATAAAAGGTAAGAACCATATTCAGTCTTAAAAACATTGAGGAGGAAACCAAGGAGCATAAGTCAATATAAAGGATAATGATGTTTGTGTAAAAAATGGTGAACAATACTGTACATTTTCAGTGGTTCCATATATCTGTATGTAAAAGTCTTTTTAAGAAAAGGCTGGAGAGATACATCCCTAAGTCATAGTAGTACTGATCTCTGGGGAACTGAGGGGGAGGCAGGATTAGTAGTAGTGATAGTTGGAAGAGATTGCAGGCTGATAATATTCTTTTTTTTTTTTTCCCCATTATCCAGTGACTCAGGCAAGGGTTGA
>NW_012143900.1:0-727 GCF_000956105.1 Propithecus coquereli
TTTGTTGAAAAACTAAAGCATTATCCTATGTTTTATTTAATACTTGCACTAAAGTGGATAGTAGAATCATAAATTCTCAGGATTGAAAAGGAACTATATTGGACATGACACTGTTTTCTCCCAAGACCAAAGCAATGAGTTTTCAATAACATTGAAATGTATCATCTCTGGCCTACCAAAAAGCTACATAATGATTGTGTTTGACGTTTCTTTGCTTTCAAATTACTCAATTTGCATCTAACCCACTCAGTGCAGACCTGAGAATTCCCTGTATTCCAAGCACTGCGTTGGTCCTCAGGCCTCTTAATGTCATTGCAGGTTCAATCCTATACTTCATCATGGTTCTTATCATGATTTCTGAACTTGCTCAAATAGTTGTCTTACCATGTGGATAGTGAGTACCTGGTGACAAGAATTGCATCTTATGCATCATTATTTCCCTTACAGAAAGTAAATACTGAGTATAAACAGGCACTCAATAAATGTTTGTCAGATCAACAAATCAATGAATAAATTTAAAAAGAAAGAAGAATAGAAAGAAAAAAACAAAATGATCTTTACTCTTAAGAAGCTTATAATGGTGAATTAATAAAATAGTGACATTATTTTTAAAAAATATGGATATACTATGCAGTTATTAATTAAAATATATGTTTTTATCTGAGCAGGGATTTACTAAAATAAGACAAATTATAGTGTTTTGCTTTTGTCAAATTTTTTATTTTTA
>NW_012143901.1:0-1043 GCF_000956105.1 Propithecus coquereli
GTTGGTTGGTGTTCTCTTCTGAACATGCTTTTTTATTGTTTGCAATATGGGCAGGCTGAGAATTTTCTAAATCTTTAAGTTCTGCTTTCTTTCTGTTTAATAATTCTGACTTCGATAAATTTCTCTGTTCTCACATTTTATAATAAACAGGAGAAATCAAATGGCTCTTTCACCACTTTGCTTAGAAATCTCCTTGGTTAAATTTACGATTTTGTCTCTTGCAAGTTCTACCTTCCACAGAACATTAGAACACAAACACAAGTCACTCAGGCTCTTTGCCACTTTGTAACAAGGATATCCTTTTCTCCATTGCCCGATAACATGTTCCTCATTTTCATCAAGACCTCAAAAGAATGGCCTTTACTGTCCATATTTCTGCCAATTATTTACGTGTTCTCTAAGATGGGAGCTTTCTCCACAGCTATACTTTTTTCTTGCTGAGCCTTCCCCAGAATCACCTTTAAAAGTCCTTTCATGACAATATTGGCTTTTTCTTGCACGCACTTCAAAACTCTTCCAGCCTCTACCCATTACGAAGTTCCAAAGCCATTTTCACATTTTTAGGTATTTGTTATAGCACCACCCCACTTCTCAGTACCAATACCAGTATTTGTCAGGGTTCTTCGGAGAAAAAAACCTAATATTCACATATATTATAGGTTCACATTTACCTTTAGTGATTATGGAGGCTGATAAGTCCGATATACTCTCTGCAAGCCAGAGACCTAGGAAAGCTGGTGGTGTAGTTAGGCCTGAGAGCTGGAGAGCCAATGGTATAAATTCTAGTTCGAGTCGGAAGACCTGAGAACCAGGAGTGCCAATGGCAGGAGAAGACCAATGCCCCAAGACTAAGCAGTAGGATGAGAGAGTCAAACAGGAGAGAGCAAATTCTCCCAGCCTCCACCTTTGTGTTCTATTCAGGCTCCCACAGATTGGATGATGCCCACCTGCATTGAGAAGGGCAATCTGCTTTACTCTGTTGATTCAGATGCTAATGTCTTCTGGAAATAACCTCACAGACACACCCAGAAATAATGTTTAAC
>NW_012143902.1:0-326 GCF_000956105.1 Propithecus coquereli
AGATTTTTTTCTCACAGAGCCACTTGGTTGGTCTGCATTGCATTTTTTCCCAAGGTTGAGGTATACATCAGGTCCCTTGAAAATGTCACTTAGTGTCATCATCGATTTGGAATATAGCCTGAGATGTGACCTCTCTTCTCTTAGCTTACTTAGCACAGTGGCCCTTGACCATTTTTATGTCTCTACTCCATTTACATGTGCAGCAGTATTTCATCAGTAATATGTTGTGCCTTGTATTGCCCTGCAGGTTACAGAGTGAGCAGCAGCAGAATGTGTACCAGAAATCAGACATCCTGATTTCTCAGCTCGTAATTTATTTCGGGATA
>NW_012143902.1:1502-3551 GCF_000956105.1 Propithecus coquereli
TAGACAATGGGCTATGCATTTTTTTTTATCCTGGGCAGAGATAAACACCAAAGAGTCTTATTCCTTTTCCATAACAACCTCTTAGCCAGACACTACATTCCTCAGCCCCCTTGCATCACCTAGGCAGAGTCATGTGACAACTTCTGCCAATGGAATGTGAACGGAATCTTTAAGTATAGCAGTTCTGGGCTTGAGTGTCTATACATTTGGTGTTTCTTGTTCTCTTCTTTTGTGGAAAATTTGGCTGTGATGTAACGAAAATGGCTACATCACAAGATGAAAGAAGCCTGGATCCCTGAATTACTGCTTGGGAGAAAACCTTCCAATCAGGAACATCCATATTGGACTTATGTGAATGAGCGATTAATTTACATCTTGTTAAACTATTAAGATTTGTTTTGTTGTTATAGGAACAAGCCCAACCTGATTAATACATATGTGTAATACTTAAAGTAATCTTAATCAGGTACAATTATGTCCACCTTATACATGACTAAATTTAACTCAGAAAAATATTTGTCCAAGTTAGTAAGTAGCAGGGGCTATACTGAACTAAGGTTCAAAAAGTCTATAGGCCATGTGCTTAACCAAGATTGACACTTAAATGATGAAGATATGTCTATCTCATGATAGAATTCATCATTCGAAGACATTCCACGAAGTTAAAAGAAATGCAGCCATACAAGATATTGGTATATTTGGTGACTTACTAGATTATATCCTTTTTCACATTTTTCCATTCCTCCCTCCCTCTTTGCCATGCTTCAATACGAATAGGGAATATTCCTTGAGCCATTGATTTTCGGTTTGGTCATGTAACTTGTTTTGGCTGAGGCAAGAATGTGGAAGTGATGGTGGGCTTGTTAGGGGAAACCGTTTTAAAAGGCATCATATGTTTCTGCATCTCTTCTTGAGTTATATGCCTGTACACAAGAGAATCATAGATAGTGGCTGTTTTGTGTACCAAGGTTACAGAATGAAAAGATAAATGGGGGAGATTTGAAGCAAGTCCAGCCAAGCCCAGCTGAATCTATCTAAAACCAACTGAACCCAGCTAAATTCAGCTGAGCCATAAATAACCCACACTGATATGAATGAGAAATAAATGTTTCATGTTGTAAAACACAGAGATTTTTGGTTATTTATTTGATGATATATTTGGTATGGATGGAACTAAGGGTACATTTAGGAATGTAGAGTGCTGATACTAAAAAAAATGATATGACTGAAATGGTAAGTTGAGGCCAGGTTGTGACTGGCCTTACATGCCACATTAAGCAATTCAAAGTATCCGTTGCAATACCTAGAGAGTTATTAGAATGCCATGAGCGTGTGCTCCATTTTGATCCATCCATATTAGAATTTATTCTCTAGTCATAGGGAAATCAAAAATAATGGAAAGCTTTCTGAAGGAGACAGCCTAGTATCAGAAAGGTGGTAAACAATCCATGATGCCAATGAGTCTTGTGTCAGGTGTATCAGACTTTATGTATCATCCCAGATTGGCCCACTTACTTTGATTTCTGACCAAAATAGCCTTAGCACTGGCTTGTCCTATTATTGTTTCCATAGGCCTAGGTTGCTACTGCTACAGACATGGATGCTATAGCTCAAAGAAACACCACGAGGCATGTTACTGGTCGAGGGAGACCTGCTTTGCCTGCTCACTAGCTGAAAGTATTCACAGTTGCCCTTGCCTTTCCTTTAGCTGCGTGGGGATGTCAGAAGCAGCAAACTGGAATTTCAGGGGAATAAATGGTCCGTAAGGCAGAGGTTGATCAAAGAGAAATGGGAGATGAGAGAAGGAAAGCCAGAAAAAATTCCTCCTTGTTCTGAGATGTAGCAGTACATATTGCCTCTCTGAAGACATCCCATGAGACACTGAAAGTGTATGCTGTGGCCGGCCATGAAAAACACTCACTGCTATTTGTTCTCTCTTCCCTGATTGTTTCTAAAAAAAAAAATTGTGAGTGTGTAGACTTTTTTTTTCTTTTTTCCCCTAAAGAGCCCAGATAAATATAGCAAGCTAACGAAAACAGTATTGGTTTC
>NW_012143902.1:7580-8477 GCF_000956105.1 Propithecus coquereli
TGTCCATGTGGAAACAGGGGCAGTGGGTTCTATTTATGGCTCTAATAACCGTAAATACCTAGAATCTGTCTATCTTTTCTGAACTTCAATTTCTTCGTCAAAATATATAAAAGGGAATGGATGGGATTATTTCAAGTTCTCTTACTGGTCCCCAGTAATTCACATTGATGTTTAATTGTGTAATTACATAAATTGTAAACAGAACCAAAATAGATAAGATTTTCAAGTTCTAACCATGTTTTTGTTTCTAGAAGTCCCAAAACACACATTCTGTCTAAATATATTTTAGTGGATAATCACTTTACAATGTTTATGAGCAAAGTATTAATCACATAAGCTCTGTAAAGCTTCTAGTTCTCTGCCATTTTGACAGCTATTTAGATGCTTTATGCATAAAATTAAAACTCAATTCTATTTTCTAATCCTAGTAATTTGACTTAAGTCTATCCCTTTACCAGTTTCTGTATTAGAAAGCTCAGATGACAAAGGAAACAAGCAAGTTATTGCTAAATCAAAATTGATAGCATTGGATAATGGAATTTTACTGGCAAGTAATAGGAGAAAGAAAAAAAAAAACCCTGATATCATAAAATGCTTGTGATAAACGTTCCTGAAGAACTACAATGCACCGACTCAGCACTTTGTTTTGTTACGACCTAGAGGAACACTAATCCCCAAGTATGCCCCACACTATCATCTACAGTTTTGCATTGCTCAGTGAGTTTCTATTTCTTGAGAAATATCCACTTGTGATTTAGTACTACAGAACTTTTCCAGGCAAATTGAATAAGAGAGCTTAAAGAGTATTTAATATAATGCAGGCAAATTTTTTAAAAGCCCTTATTATTGAGGAGAAATCTTTTTAATGCTTTCTGGTCAGACTGACTGTCTACAATG
>NW_012143902.1:8527-8917 GCF_000956105.1 Propithecus coquereli
GTAAGGCTCAATGGTAGAATGAATAATAAACAGCAGATTCACCGAGGGTCCTAGCCATGGCTGGAGGTAAGACCTGTGATTTCTTATTGTCTAAGAGGAGAAAGATTTTGTCTATTGAGAGTTAGACAAAATGTCAGTTTGTCAGAATGGCAATACTGATCCTTCTTTGAAGACAGCTGCCTACTCAGGAAGGAATTTTAGTCGTGAGGTACCATAGTAACAGATGTTCTACTTTCTACTCTTCTGATTTTTTCACAGTGGTTAACAATTGTACTGACTTATTCAGCTGTCTTTACTTTCAAAGAGTAAAATCCACATTTGGGATATGATTTGGGAGATATAAACTATATATCTCTCCTTCGGATAGTGCGCATTGCCCTCCTTGTGTAT
>NW_012143902.1:10275-11659 GCF_000956105.1 Propithecus coquereli
GAGAAATAAATAGAAATTTGTGTTAAGGCAACAGCACAGCTTAACTAAACAGATTAAGGAGTTTAGACTTACTTTAGAAAGCAATAAGGCACTTACCAATTGTTGATATGAGTTAGATCTAACTTTACCAAATTTTGAACTGAAGCAGGTGTGCTGGTCTGAAAGGAGTTTCAGAAATCATGATACATAGACAAGAGTCAGATTCGGTTAGGTCCCATGTAGAGACTGAAAGAGTCCAGGATCCCAGGTAGATGGCACATCACAGTCAGATAGCAACAATGTTTTGGAGAGGAAACCCAGGATATTGTGCATGTCGTGTTCAGGATTATTTGGTCAATATTTCACAGAGATACGATGTATGAGCCAGATTTATATTTAAGTCTAGGTCCTATTATACATAGACTTTGACATTTCAAGGTAGTTTCTTTATCATTTTTATAAAACAGGGGAAGACTGTTGATATTTATTTAGATCCCCAATAGATATGCTTGGTGAATAATTCTGAGGCCCTCTTGAAACTCAAATGTGTGCCAGTATAACAGTGAGTACGAATGTAGTCAATGACAATTATGGTAGTGCTTCTTAAACAGTTTTTAGTGGTTCTTGAAAGTCATCTAGAGAATTAAAGTATTAATACAAAACCAGACCTATTAATTTTAGAAATGAATACTCTACAGGGGTAACCAAAAAATTAACAATACAGTGTTTTGGGTTTTTTTCCTGCATTTTTGGCAATATCTTGACTCAATTTAATTATGTTAGATAAAATAACATAGGCTGTCCACCTGCCCAGTTTGACCAGAACTGTCCTGGTTTTGTCATTCAAAGTCCTACATTCTGGGAATTTTATCCTCTCAGGCAAACCAGGATGGTTGATCAAACCAATGTTTTGCTACAACTAAAAGTAACTGTACGTTTACATTTGTCATGGAATTGGTAATTTCGATTTTTAACATTAAATAGTTTATGGTACACCCTGGCATTCTAAGATTAATCAAATTAGAGGACTTAAATTCAAGCATTTACCCTACTTTTGAATTATCAGTTCAATCTCCTCCTGTTATAGTCACGATCTAGGGTGTTTCTAAAATCGATGATGTACAATAAGTCCCCAGTTAACATTCTTGATAGGGTCTTGGAAATAGTGATTTTAGGCAAAATGACCTATAACGAAGCAATTTGTTTTTCCACCAACATTACAAGGAAATGTTGAATGAAATGACATTTTTTGAGGTCCTCCTGTACATTGCTTTGCTTAAAGTTGCAGTTTCCAAGACCCAGTCGACAACACTGACGACTAACTATATATAGCGTTTGTTGTTTTAAGCTTGTATGTACATTATTCTTTTATTTTAACTTATGCATCAATGTAAAAAATGTAATT
>NW_012143902.1:12937-13268 GCF_000956105.1 Propithecus coquereli
AAAAAAAAAAAAAAAAAAAAAAATCCCATCACCTACCCTCTCTTACAGGCGTATACCAGTTTGTGCTCACTCCAGGGTGATTTCCTGTTAATGCCCTAAGGTGCCACCTGTTTGTTCACTGAGCTCGCCTTCCCTCAAACCATAGCCATGTAATTGTTCTCAATTTCCTTATTTTCTCTCTACTTCTCACGTGGACCTAGAGTATTTTTCTGATGAATAGGCTGATTGGCTGGGTGTCAGAGATTTTGTATATTCCTGGTCCTCTATTTTCCCAGGGAAGATACAACCTGCTGACCAGAGCTCCACTCTAACGTGGAGCAATTATCTAAAG
>NW_012143902.1:13654-13927 GCF_000956105.1 Propithecus coquereli
TTATACATAGACTTTGACATTTCAAGGTAGTTTCTTTATCATTTTTATAAAACAGGGGAAGACTGTTGATATTTATTTAGATCCCCAATAGATATACTTGGTGAATAATTCTGAGGCCCTCTTGAAACTCAAATGTGTGACAGTATAACAGTGAGTACGAATGTAGTCAATGACAATTATGGTAGTGCTTCTTAAACAGTTTTTAGTGGTTCTTGAAAGTCATCTAGAGAATTAAAGTATTAATACAAAACCAGATCTATTAATTTTAGAAAT
>NW_012143902.1:16119-16508 GCF_000956105.1 Propithecus coquereli
GAATACAGGCCTTTGTATCTTTACTTTTTTCTCAATCTGAATATGACCAATTTTAACTTCCTCAACCTGCTCTAGGTTACCCAAGTCAATAACCTAACAGAGAGATTATTAAAAGTATATATTCAGTTGTGCCTAAACTTCTGATTAATATTTATTGGAATTCAGATCTCAATTTACATTACAGAATGTCTATTTTGGTTCTTTTCAAATCTGCCTATCAATTTTTTAGAATCTCTTATCCTTTAGCTATATTTTCATTGCTTATTTTACCACTAAACATACTAAAATACTTATTTAATAGTATTAAGCAAATTCTCTTAGGTTGTCTTAACGAATTCTTAACTTTCCTCTCCTCTTTTCTCTCTTTTCTTACTTGTGGGATAGGATTA
>NW_012143903.1:0-1188 GCF_000956105.1 Propithecus coquereli
CCGGCTAATTTTTTCTATATATATATTTTTAGTTGTCCAGATCATTTCTTTCTGTTTTTAGTAGAGACGGAGTCTCACTCTTACTCAGGCTGGCCTCGAACTCTTGATCTTGAGTGATCCACCTGCCTTGGCCTCCCAGAGTGCTAGGATTACAGGCATGAGCCACTGTGCCCGGCCTCTTTTATTTTTAAAGTTTTTTTTTAATGCTTTTAATGGCATACCTTCCAGAAAAGAATATGCCCTTTATTTCTTTCTCTTGCCTAATTGGTCTAGCCAAGACTTCCAGTAGGGTGTTGAATAAGAGTGATGAGAGTTGTCATCATTGTCTTGTTCTAGTTCTAGAGGAAAAACTTAACTTTTCCGCATTCAGTATAATATTAGTTGTGAGTTTGTCATATAATGGCCTTTATTGTGTAGACGTATGCTCCTTGTGTACCTAGTTTCTTAAGGGTTTTTTTTTTAATGTGAAGGAATATAATCTCATGTACTGAGATGATCATGTGGTTTTTGTCCTTCATTCTGTTGATGTTATATATCACGTTTATTGATTTGCCTATGTTGAACCATCTTTGCATAACTGTGATAAATGCTATTTGATCATGGCGAGTGATTTTTTAAATATTCTACTGGATTTTGTTTGCTAGCATTTTGTTGAGGACTTTTACAGTTATGTTCTTCAGTGATAGTGGCCTATAGTTTGGTTTTTTTTTCCAGTGTCCTTGTCCTTGTCTAACAGTTGGATTTAGGGTAATGATAGATTTGTAGAATGAGTTTGGAAAAATTTCTTTCTCTTATGTTGTCTGGAAGAATTTGAGAAAAACTGATATTTATTCTTTTTTAAATGTTTGTTGGAATTTGGCAGTGATGTCATCAGGTGATGGTCTTTTTTTTTGATAGAAGACTTTTTATTACTGATTCAATCTTATTATTCGTAATTGATCTGTTGAGGTTTTCCGTTTCTTCCTGATTCAATCTTGGTAGGTTGTATATGCCCAGGAATTTATCCAGTTTTTTGTTAGGTTTTCCAATTTATTGGTGTATAATTGTAATAGTCTATAATGATCCTTTGTAGTTCTGTGGTTTCAGTTATAGTGTGTCCTTTTTTGTTTCTGATTCATTTATTTTGTTCTTTTTTCTTTTTGACGATTTCGTTTATCTTTTAAAAAAACCAATTTTCTTTTTATTGAT
>NW_012143904.1:0-1847 GCF_000956105.1 Propithecus coquereli
GCGCTGCACTAGGGACTTTGCACGTCTTCATTCACTTGATCCTCTGCGGCGAGTGCCGTCTTGCGTAAGAGGAGAGAGGCACCGAGAAGTTAGTGGAGTGCCGAAGTCACAGAGATGGCGCGGGACGGAGCTGACAGGCTGCATCCCTGAGCCCAGCCACTCTGCCACACTCCTCTTGCCTGAGAAGCCGCCATGCCCTCAGCCTGGGATTTAAAAGAATTTAAGGAAGGACTGTCCCTGTGGTCAGGAAAGGAAGGTCCCGCAGGAGGTGGAGTTTGAGAAGGTGGAGGGGAGGGCCCGTCTAGAAAGAGACTCCCCGAAATGCCTCCTGCCTGCAGCCCAGGGGCCCAGTGGAATAAGAGGTGGGGAGCCCGGACGGCAGGGCCCCCACGAGCCAGCGTCTGCCTGGGACAGGAGGGGAACCGAGAAGGGCGGAAGCGCAGGGGCAGCTCCAGACGCTCAGCCCAAGGTCAGGGGCGGCTGGCGGCCGGGGCTCCGCTGCGCCTGCCGACATTTAGGCCTGCCGCCCCCTTTGAGAAAACGCACGTGCTTTGCACATCTACTTCCTTCCGCCATCGCTCAGGGCTGTCGTTCCCGCAGGAGGCCAAGGGCGTAATCACCGACACAACAGCTTCAACGCTTCTTGGAAAACTTCCCCCTCCAGTCTGGGCCGCGGCGCCACCTCCCGGGCTGGGCTCCAGGGCCCCCTCTTCCTCCTGCTGTGTCTCTGTGTCTCATTCGCCTGGACCCTGCTTCCAGGCTTGCTCCTCCCCACCTACCCCTGTCCTCTTATCCCCTCTCCCCTCCCTCTCCGTTTCTCTCTGTGTGTGTCTCTATCTCTCTGTCCTCTGTCTCTCTGTGTCTCTCTGTCTTTCTTCTGTCTCTACCTGTCTCTGTGTGTGTGTCTCTATGTTTCTCTGTGCCTCTGTCCTCTGTATGTCTCTGTGTCTCTGTGTGTCTCTGTCTCTCTGTGTCTCTCTGTCTTCTGTCTCTACCTGTCTCTGTGTGTGTGTCTCTATCTTTCTCTGTGCTTCTGTCCTCTGTATCTCCCTATCTCTCTGTCCTTTGTCTCTCTGTGTGTCTCTGTCTCTCTGTGTCTCTCCGTGTGTCTCTGTCTCTCTGTCCTCTGCCTCTGTGTGTCTCTGTCCCTGTCTGTCTCCCTCAGTCTCCCTGTGTCTCTCTCTGTGTCTCTCTGTCGTTCTTTTGTCTCTACCTGTCTCTGTGTGTGTATCTCTGTCTTTGTGTCTCTGTCCTCTATATTTCTCTGTCTCTCTGTCTCTGTCTCTCCATGTCTCAGACTCTCTGTCCTCTGTCTTTCCGTGTATCTCTCTTTCTCTGTCCTCTGTCTCTGTGAGTCTCTGTCTGTGTCCCTCTGTCCCCTGTCTCTCTCTGTCTCTATCTCTCTCTGTCTCCCTGTCCTCTGGCTCGTATCTCATTTCTGCCCACCCCCTGCTTCTCCAGTTTTCTCTCTGCCTCGTTCAGTGCTGATCTTTGCCTCTTTCTGTCTCTTCCAGGATCCCTTCCCGAAGTGACTTCTTCTCTGACCCTTCCCTCCTGTCCCCTCATCCTCAGAGGAGCTTCCCGTCTCCCAGGATCCCTGAGCCCGAGTCCCGAGACAGTCTCCGTGGCTGACTGCCCTCTGTCCTCTCTCCCTCCACTCCGACCTCGCCCCTCTCTCAATCCCATTCCCAGCGCTGGGCGCGTGGCCCTCTCTCTGCCCATTCTTTAAGCTTTAACTTTCATGGCACTATAGGGGCCCCAGGGGACTGAGACCCTGACACTGGCCTATCCCGCCTCCCCCTGGAAAGGTACAACCCGAGTTTGGGGGTCTCCCTGGGGCTGCCAGC
>NW_012143905.1:0-2671 GCF_000956105.1 Propithecus coquereli
AGATTTAAAATTTCCTATATCCTAAAAGACATCAGACTATAGTTGGGAACATTTTTATTTCTTATTTTCATTAGTTACCATTCTGTTAGCAAACTGTCTAAATATGTTACTAAATATTCCTCATAGAAATATTTTTTGTTGAAGGTCAAGATACTTTCTAAGTTGGTCTTGGAAATAGAAATTTTGCCCTTATACTAATGTATATATGTGAATGCTAAGGAAAAGATATTTCTTTTCTTTATGAAAAAGTGGGATGATACTGAGTTTCTAAGAGTGTCTTAATACTCTCATGTGCTTTTTTTTTTTTGAGACAGAGTCTTTGCTCTGCTGCCTGGGCTAGAGTGCCGTGGCATCAGCCTAGCTCACAGCAACCCCAAACTCCTGGGCTCAGGCGATCCTTTTGCCTCAGCCTCCCAAGTAGCTGGGACTACAGGCATGTGCTACCATGCCCAGCTAATTTTTTCTGTACATTTTTAGTTGTCCAGCTAATTTCCTTCTGTTTTTTAGTAGAGACTGGGTCTCACTCTTGCTCAGGCTGGTCTCCAACTCCTGACCTTGAGTGATCCTCCCACCTCGGCCTCCCAGAGTGCTAGGATTACATCTCGTGCTTTTTTAAACCACATCCCGAAGTGTGGCTCTTCTCCTGTGCTTAGTTGTCTCTGCAGGGTCTGCTTAAGAACAGTTGTACTTTGCACCTGTCATATCAAATTACTTAAGCATTGCATCTTGTTTTAACTATCCTGAAATATTTCGGAGGAAATATTAGCATATTTATCTGACAGAAAATTGATCTTTAAGCAGATATTATGCATGAATACTATGTAGTGTCATAACTGAAGTCCTCTTCTATATCAGATAGCATTGATGAATGTGCACTGAGGGGATGTAAAAAGAACATTTCTTACCTTGATTTTGTTATTACTAAGTGAATTTACCTGCCAGGGTCCTTTGGATGATAAATTTGGATATTTTATTTTTGCAGAGAGGCTTGACTTTTACCTTGAAATGCTGTGCGAAGTCACTTTTCCTAATATAGTAAATATGAGCATGCATTTTTCTTTTTTTGTGTGTGTGTGCTCTGAAGCATAATATTCTATTTGTATTTAAGCCTGATTTACTTATATTAAGTAATTCATTTTGCAACCATATTGAATAGCAACTGTTTTTAGGTACTGTGCTAAGGTGCTGCAAACTCAAAGATGAATGACACTTAGTTCCTGCCGTTGAAAAACCTATATTCCTCCTGGTCGAATCATACATTACTTACTCAATACCCTTAATACTCAAATATTGTCTTTAGATATTTAAACTATTTATTTGACAGCTCCACTTGGATGAATAACAGTCATCTCAAACTTCACACTGTGAAAAACTGAACTCTTAATTTTTCCTTCCTTTCCACTCTGTAAATGATTCCATTTATGTAATGTTGAAAAATGAGCAAAACTAACCTATGTTTAAAGAAGTCAGGATCATATTTGCCTTTGGGTGAGGTTAGTGATGAAACACGAGGGACTTCTGGCATATATGGTGATATTCTGTTTATTATCTGAGTGGAGGTTACATTGGTGTGTTCACTGTGGGAAAATACATTCAATTATACACATGTGATTTCTGTATCTTTATATGTTAAACTTCAGTCTAAAAATGTATTAAAAATAATTATAATTGGCTGGTTTAAGCATAAAATTTTTTTGTAAAGTGATAAACACACAGGACTCAAGAGTGGGGGAATGACTTTTACAAAAAAGTAAATAAGTATAATTTGAAACAATAATTCCTCTCATCCTTTAAAACCTACCTTGTGGCCGGGCGCGGTGGCTCACGCCTGTAATCCTAGCACTTTGGGAGGCTGAGGTGGGAGGATCACTGGAGCCCAGGATTTCAAGACCAGCCTGAGCAACATGGCAAGACCCTATCTCTACCAAAAATAGAAAAAGTAGCTGAGCTTGGTGGCATATGTGCCTGTAGACCCAGCAACTTGGCAGGCTAAAGCAGGAGAATCACTTGAGCCCAGGAGGTTGCAGTGAGCTATAATCATGCCACTGCACTCTGGCCTGGGTGACAGAGCAATACCCTGTCTCCAAAAAGAAAATTATTATTTGAATCTATAACTGCCTGAGATTTATAAAACTGTATTTTGTTTCAGAGGAGATGAAACTCAGTAAATAAATAACTGGATCATTTTTTATAAATTTGTGATGAATATTTGATTTAATGTTTTTCTCTGCTTTTGTAGAAAAATGCAGATTATACACTACTCATCGTAATACAAGAGGGAAAGTATTTAAAAGGGAAGAGGACAGAAACTAATAACTATGTCCTGGAAGATTATTTTGTATGTATCAGATTTGAATTAGGAGAGAGTATATAGCCAGAGGAAACCCACTTTCTTTCAATGATATATCTAGTTTCTTTTAATCTGTCTCAGAATTATACAGATTATACTTACTTCTGTAGTTGACCTTGGCCTCAGTAACATCATCACTCCAGGTCACGTTTAACATATAGGGCAAATATTTCAGTTTCAAGTACTCATTTTTTTTTTTTTTTTTTTTTGAGACCGAGTCTCACTGTTGTTGCCCGGGCTAGAGTGAGTGCCGTGGCGTCAGCCTAGCTCACAGCAACCTCAAACTCTTAGGCTCAAGCGATCCTCCTGCCTCAGCCTCCC
>NW_012143906.1:0-1410 GCF_000956105.1 Propithecus coquereli
ATGAAACAGACGGAGAGGAAATTATAAGACTCAGTGATTAAACCTTTAAATCTTGCTCTCTGTCCCAGCGTGTAATTTATTTGAATAACTTCATTTTACCAGACATCGACTTCCTTCGCTTTGACTGGATCCATTAAGTTTAAGTCATCAGAGCCACATGTACTCCAGAATGTTTATAAAAGGCGTTCCTGTCTATTCTTGTGCTGATTTTTTACTTCGGACTTTTTTTGCTATCCCAAACAAAGCTGCTTCATATGTCATAATGCACATGTGTGAGGATTTCCCCGGCATGTATGCCGAAGAGTGGAAACCCTGGGTATTATTTAATTATCAGTAGGTATTGCCACATTGCTACCCTAAGTGACTGCAGCATTCTACATGCTGGCCAGCAGACAGGAGTGTCCCCATTTTTCTATATCCTCTATACCCTTAGCATTTTTCCACCTCTATGCAAGAGAGTGTCGGCGTGGTGCCATCTATCTTTAACACCTTCCTAACACCTGCTAATCACCCTTTGTCACTGAGGAGAGATTGGACCTTGGGATCAGCACGTTGAACAAACAGAAACCTAAACTCCCCTCATTTTATAATTCCGTGTGTGTTTCTTGCCTACTATTCTTGCACAAAGCACACCAACTTTCCAATTGTGGTAAAGGTATAAAATTTCCTTTTAAAATAAATTAAATGGAGTGAGATTAAAGCAAAATATTAGGTAAAGAGTGCATGCGATGCTGAGGGGAAAATATCACACAGGGAAACTGAATAACAGAAGACAGGGGAAATACGGGGCTCATGATTAATTGCAGGGGAATATCGCTGAGCTCTGAGATCACGGGTTCTGCAAGTGGGTACCACCCACCTGAAAACCGTAGTATTTCAGAAGTGAAAGAAATCCTAGGCATCATGTAATCCGCCCTACGTGTTTTACGGGTGACGAACTTGTGGTCCAGAGAGTGGAAGTGTCTTGTCTGTGGTGGCACAGTGAGTCAGTGGTCCAGTGGAGGCTGGCACCCATGTTTTCCTGCCTAAGCACATGACAGGTGGAGGCTGGATTCAAGATTCTAATCATCAGTCGACTCACCCCCGGTTCTGTGCACCTGAACTTTGCTGTCTCATCACCTTGTAACGCAGGCCTGCTGCAACACGTGATTTCAGTGGTTGTTTATCTGAAAATGTCTATTTTTGTCTGCATTCTTGAAGGGTGTCCTCCCTGAATGTAGAACTCTGTGTTAACAATTTTTTTCTTCTTCTTAGCTCTTCCAAGATACCGTTCTACTATCTTCTGGCTTTTATGGTTTCTAATGAGGAGTCAGTGATCGTTCAGATGCTCTCCTGTATTTAATGTGTTGTTTTGATGTGGCTGGTTTTGCAAGTTTCTTTTGAGCTTTGCTTTTCAATAGTTTGGCTATC
>NW_012143907.1:0-7982 GCF_000956105.1 Propithecus coquereli
TTGCTCAGGCTGGTCTCGAACTCCTGAGCTCAAACAATCCGCCCGCCTCAGCCTCCCAGAGAGCTAGGATTACAGGCATGAGCCACCGCGCCCGGCCTGCTGCTGGTATTCTATTCGTTCCTCTTTGGCAAAGCTAGGGCCCAAGCCTGGTCCTCTTACTCTACTCTCGAGTTCTTTATGTGCTCGGGTTTCATATCTGGGTGTGAGGCAGCTGTGCCCACTAGCCAGGTCCATGGGAACAGGCGTTACCCGTCAAGGCTGGTGTTGGCGTGGCCAAGGGATGGGCCCGCCGGTGCCAGCACCTGTGCCTCCTCCACTTCCCGAATGTGGCCTCTGCCGCCCGGTGTTGCCACCTGCACGAAACACCCAGTGCTCACCTTGGGGAGTCACCTCTTCGGCAGCTAAATGGGAGCTGCTTCTCCAGATACGTGGGTTCTTGGTTTGTGTGAAGGGAGTCACCAACGGATCACAGAACAACTCTAGTTTCAGAGTGGAAGAATGAGGACCGTCAGAGGAAGACAGGAAAAAACGAAAAAAGTAGAGTTGGAGACCAGGAAGCCAGTGAGCTTGGATGAGGGAACAGGAAGAAGATGCACCCTGAGGCAGAGCCTGAGAAACAAGCAGCCCCCATGAGCAGAGTGGGTCCTGGCTCCTGAGCCGGTGTGACCCACTCCCACACGCGCACACCCGCCATTATGTGTCTCTTCCTTCCGTCCCGTATTTAGAGGATGGGAAAAGGAGGGGCCTCTGGCAAGGAGCATAAGGAGCGTCCAGTGAGGCAAGAGGAAACAGGAGAGTGTGATGTGCCAGAAGCCAAGTAAAGTAAGTGTTCAAGAAGAAGGGAAAGATCCATTGTGCTAAAGTTGCTTCCAGCGGCGTGATGAGGGTCACTGAGATATCACCATCGCAACTGGCAAAAGGGGAGTCCTTGGCCATCCCGGCCGGAGCGCTTTCAAAACAGGACGGGAGCGAAGGAAGAGAAAACGATGACTATTGATGTGTCTTTTGAGGAGTTTTGCTCCCAGGAGCAGATAGATACATTTATACAAAGATTAATTTATGCATTTGAGAAACATCTATTGAGCCCTAATCTCCGCGAGGTTCTGCACCAGGCTCCGTGTACCCAGAAGTAAGCAGCACAGTTCTTGATCTTGGCACCTCACAAAGTAATGAGTGAATAAATGAAATGAAGCCTCAGTTCTCCCACTGGCAATTTTAGCTTAATTTTCATAACTGTTCAAACAGAGACATTAGAAATCTCTGTGCTCTCTGTTTACAGAAGTCAGCATGTCCCGGGTTTTCTAAACTGTCTCATTTCCAAATGTTTTGACCTATTGTCATACCATGTGGTCACACGGGATCTAATTTTTGATTTAGAAAATGTGGCCATTACTGCATTGTTGTGAGAATCAAAAGAATTAACGCACATGGAAGTCTTCTGTGATGTGCCAAGTGCTCTGTCAGTACGAGGCATGATTCAAAACTGCTTGGGCTCGAAAGGCAGCCTCAGCCACTCCTTTCTCTGTACTTTCAGAGTAACTTGTACATCCCTCCTTCCTGGCACTGATCTCCCTTTACTTTTAATGTGTTTTAAGGTGTGCGCTTCTCACTCCAAATTGTGTCTGACACAGGGCCTTGCGTGCAGTCTAATTTCTTAATAAAGATTTATTGAATTTCTGAATGGATGGCTAAGTGGTGGGAGCCATAGACAAGGAGACAGCAAATTGTGATTTAAGACAGAATGAAATGATAATTACCATCGCTAACATTTATTGAGGACTTACTTTATACAAAACCCAGTGCTCATTTCCTTATGTTATCTCACATCATTCTCACAGCTACAGTAAGAGGTAGATGGTGTTACGGCTCTTGCAAATGAGAACGCGGAGGTTCGAGGAGGGTAAGTGACTTTCCAAGGTGTGGGGGCTCCAGCATGAGCTGCCCTCTGACCTACCCAGGGAGTTACAGGAAGTGTCCTTTGGCCCTTGGTTTGTCCCTCCTTTGGTTCACTCAATTCAGAACCCAGACAATTGGCCATGAACCCACCACTTAAATCTTCTCCCCTCCTTCACCAGGGCAGGCCAAGCCATGCTAGTCCAACCCTAACAGCCACAGCGGTTCATTCGGTTCATTCCTCTTTTACAGCCCTTGTCAAATTCCAAAGTGAGTTGTAAATTCATTAACCTCATAGGGATTAAGCTGTACAGCTTACTTAGCACCATAAACAAGATCATTGGGATGTTGATTTTCCCCTTTTATTGCTTCACTCAAGGAAATCCTAGCTGGCTGCAGCTCTGGAAATAGGGGTTGGCTCCCCCGAGGTTGTCAGGCTGCGGGGAATCCTAGCTGGCTGTCCCTCAGTCGTCACTGGTACAGGCAGGACTGGGGCTTGGGGCTCAGGTATTGGTAGCCCAAGTATCGCTCCTCCAGGCTTATCTTGGCACAGCCAGAAGTAGCTCCTCACTGGAGGTGGCCCTAGGATCCTGGGGGAAAGGCAGTTGCCCTCCAGGTCACCTGGCTCTCGTGGCAAAGATGGTGTTTGTTTGTTTTTCTTTTAGAGATAGGGTCTTGCTCTGTCCCCCAGGCTGGAGTACAGTGGCGTGATCATAGCTCATTGTAACCTCCAACTCCTGGGCTCAAGTGATCCTCCTGTCTCAGCCCTCCCGAGTAGCTGGGACTACAGGTGCACGCCACAAAACCGAGCTAATTTTTACATTTATTATAGAAACAGGATCTTGCTTTGTAGCCCAGTCTGGTCTTGAACTCCTGGGCTCAAGTGGGATTACAGGCGTGAACCACTGCACGCATCCAAAGATGGTACTGAGATGGTATCTCCCTTCTCCTGGCTACCTCCAGCCTCTAAGGGTTTCTTCCAGTCTCTGGGGGGTTCCTCCAGCCCAGCTCTTCCCTAGGAAGGCTTCCATTGTCTGTTTAACCCATCTGTCGCTCCAACAGATTGATGTCCCTCATGAACAGGAATTGTTTCCTTTCCTAGTGCTTGGGATTCCATTTTCTCGTGTCCTCTCTGAGGCTTGGCTCTGACAGTGGTCATCTCTCTTGGAGCTCCAACTGTCTTCCATACACTAAAAAGAAAAACTCGTTAATAATCATTACCCAGTCCCTGTGCTCCCTGAGACAACCCCAGTCCTTTCTCTCCTTCCTCCAAGTTCTGGAACAATTGTCCACACTTGACACTTGTCCGCACTCCTTTCCTCCCACGTACTCCTTAAGCCATGGCTGCTCTACCGAGGTCCTTACCTCACCTTGACCCTGCTTTGGCCAAGGTCAGGAACTACTTCAAACTGTCAAATCCAATAGATGCCCTTCGGTCATTTATTTGTACTCTTTTACTCAACAGATATTTAATGGGTTCCTAGATGCTGTTGGCACAAGAGAAGCAAAACAGAACAAAACTGAGCCTCGAGAGGTTGGATACAGCAAAGTGGTCATAAGCGTAGCCTCTGCCAGCCCACCTGGGTTCACACCTTGGCTCCGCCTCTTACTAAGCTATTAAGATGTGGCCTTGCACAAGTTCCTTACCCTCTGTGCCTGGTTTTCTGATCTCTAAAATGGGATAATCTTAGTATTGCTGGGAAGACTGTTGTGAGGGTGAAGCGAATTACAAGGTAAAGCCTTCACGTCAGTGCATGCTGCACAGCAAGTGCTCCGACCGTGTTGACTTGAAGGAAGTAACTTGCCTGACGTCACACAGCTAACAAGCAGCGGAGCCAGGATGGCGACCCAAACCTACCTGACTCCAAAACCTTCACTCCCTGGTGGCGCCTTAGTCCGTTTGCGTTGCTATTCCTTAAGGAATACCCGAGGCTGGATAATTTATAAAGAAAAGAGGTTTATTTGGCTCACGTTTCTGCAGGCTGTACAAGAAGCATCATGCCAGCATCTGCCTCTGGTGAGGGCTTCGGGGAGCCTCCACTCGCGGTGGCAGGCAAAGGAGAACAGGCATCACATGGCGAGAGGAAGGAGGCAAGAGAGAGGAGGAGGTGCCAGCCTCTTTTTAAGAATCAGATCTCACAGAAGCTAATAGAGCGAGAACTCGCTCATCACCATGAGGATAGCACCATGCCGGCCTTGAGGGATCTGCCCCCGTGACCCAAACACCTCCCACCAGGCCCCACCTGCGACACTGAAGATCAAACTTCAACATGAGATTTGGAGGGGACAAATTATATCCAGACTATATCAGGTGACATCATGCTTCCAGCCTGTTCTTCCTGCTTCCCACTGGCTGGGCTCTTTGAGCTTTGCATGTGCTAGTTACTTGGAAAATATTTGTTCAATGTATTAATTTAAGCAGTAGCTGTATGTTTTGGGACTCTAGGTAACCAGACAATAGTTACTTAATGGGTAGAGAAGTGGTGCTGGAAAGGGAGCCATTGTGAGGAGAAGATGCGCATTTCCAACTGCAGTTTGTTTCATTTGAGGTGATGGAAGAGCATCCAAGTGAATTTGTCCTCTGGGCAGTTGACAAGTCAGGATGGGGTCTGGGAGAGACATCAAATTGCAGGCAGGCTTGGGAGTTGTGCAGAGAGTTGTGGAAAGTTGAAGTCTGAGAGGAAAGATAAGTCCTCCAGGAGCAAAGAGGACAGGAGTGAGCCCTGAGGGAGAGGCACTGAGCAGAGGAGACAGATCAGTGGAAGGGGTGTGAGGGACAAGGTGTGGACAGGCAGTGGTGTGGAAGGCAGAGCGGGAGCACTGAGGAAGAGGCCTCGGCTTCCAGGGGCCCCAGGGCACTGCTGAGGACGGCCTCGCGATGGTGACACCGTGAGGGACAAGTGCCCCATCCCGGGTGGTGGAGAAGGAGATGAGACAACAGGTGCAGGCCCTTGTTCCAGGAAGCAGATTAGAAGACAGAGGAAAGTTAGGGAGAAGGGTTTAGGAAATAGCAAGGTCCAGGGATGGGCTGGCCATTTTAAGAGAAAAGTCACACACAGGTAGAAGATAGAGGAGAAAAGACCACTCACTCTAGGGGCAAAAATGCAAGAGCAAGGGCAATACCCACGAGGACGAGACACCAGCTGAGGATTGAGGGAACTGGCTCTAGGGGACAGCAGGTACTGGATTTGGAGAAAAGGCAAAAATTCTGAAAATTGAGGTAAAATGGAAGGAACAAAGTGGAGACAAAAGGTATCTGAGCTGAGGAGGGGAGTGGCTCGCTCTTTTCCCATGGCCTTCTCAGTAACAGAATCATCACACCGATGAGAACTTAGAGTTATTGAGTGGCTCCACTTGGGAGGTACAAATATGAAATATTTCCCCCTCCAGTCTCTACCAAATACATCTTGCCGTATACCTGTCCTTGGATGGGTAGTGGGTCCCTTAACCACTGGACAAATCCCCCTAATTCCCAGTTCCTTCTGGTTTTATTAAGTTTGTGCAGTTTGAAATTCGTCTCTCAGATCCAGTTTAAGACTTATTCCCGCTTCTCTCTCACCTTGGGGCAAGGGGAGTAGAGAGCAGACCCAGAGCCTTCCTGCCCCCTCTGTACTAGCCTCCAGCCCCTCCGACAGGGCAGAGGGAGAGGGGACGGGACGCTGCAGAGCCCAGCTCTCGGGTGGTGTTACCACCTCCCTAGCCAGCACGTGGGACATCCGCATTCTTCGTGGAGCTGGTTCTCTTGTAGGGCTCATGTGTTCAAATAGCTTAAACTGCCTGAGCCTTAGTTTGCTTCCTCTTCTATAAAATGAGTAACGCTGGCTTGGACTGACCTTACGGGGGCAACGCTAAGGATTAGACAAATGCTTGTAAAGCACCATATACACAGTCCCTGCTCCACGGATGGAACTCCCATCACCGGATGCGTGAGCAGGAGAGCCCCTGGGCGTGAATGTGCGTTTGTGCCTCTGTCAAGTTGTGAGTGTGCGTACCTGTGTGTGCAAGAGAGAGTTATGTGTGGGCTGGGGATGGGGCACCCTGTGAGTCAGCTATTGTGTGTGTCATTGCCTACAGCTGACCCCCAGGCTGTAAATCCTGCGCTATACCCGCTAGAGTGAACACTTTATAGCCCAAGGTCAGACCCATGAATCATAAGTGGGGCTGGCAGGAAGCAATCTGGCTGAGCTGGGTGGAGCTGGGCCTGAGGATGTCCCAGTATTCGGACCACTTGGACAGGATCCCTGGGCACATCCTGCAGTCCTGATCTCCAGGCTGTTCTCAGCAGGATTGCAGCTCCCCTGGACCCTCTACTGGGGAGGGGTAGGGAGCGATTCTCTACTTGACAGCACCACTCATGCTGGGGGTGCTGAGCGGCGGCCCTGCCCTCCCAGGACAGGCCTCTCGTGTACCCCGGGCACCGGCACCAGCAGGCGAGCTGCTCTGCAGGCCTTTCCCGTGGAAGATGCGCAGTCCTTAGCCCAGAGCGCTCAGCCTGGTGAATGTGGAGCAGCCGCCCTCTGAGCCAGATATGCTTTTATTTCTTCTTTGCCTTTCCAATCTGTCTTGGGGAAAGTGGCCCCAATAAGGCAGCCCTTTCACTCTGAAACCTTTTTATGACTCTAGCCATAATTAACTCGAGTAATAAAATTTTTCAAATCCAAATAGATATAATTAACATTTAATGCCCCTGGTTGGTGCTGGTGGCTGGGCCCATTAAGAGCACAGTATTGATTGAGAAGGTGAGCCAGCTGGGCGTGCTGCTGGGCCCGGGGGCAGAGGTGGCTGGAGCCTAGGGCTGCCTATGAGCAGGCCCCGGCCAGGTGTAGGGAGGGTGGCAGGTGGCCAATCCCCACCCCTACCTGGGGGATCAGGGCACCACTACCCAGGATGGGGTGGACACCCTCCTGCCGTCAGTCTCTTATGGCTGTCCCAACTTCACTCAGTGATCTCAGGCCACCACCACCAAGCACTTCTACACCCACCCTCACATGCCTTTCACGTGCCTGAAGCTGTCTCCTGTTCTAGGATGAATCAGGCTTCCCAGGACAAGGCTTCCCAGGACACTTCTCCTTTCTGACTCACCCTGCTCCACTGTGTGCTCCAGGCTGAACTCTAGACCCAGCTGGTCAGTTGAGAAGCTGTATCTGTCTCGCAGACATGACTTACGCCTCCCACTGAACTTCGCTTCCCCCAGGAAGCTGTAGGGTCATAGAGTGCAGGGAGCATTCATTTTAATCCCAGCCCCACTTCCCTGCTGCATGACCTTAGGCAAGTCACCAAGCCTCTCTGAGCCCCAGTGACCTTACCTGTGAAATAGGGATAACGAGAATAAAGGTGAAGTAATATTAGTCTTAACCTCACCTACGCTTCACAAGAGTCCCAGTTCATAGGAATTAGCGTCTTCATTTTATGTGTGAAAAACAGGCTTGAGGAAGGCAGGCTGGGTGTGGTGGCTCACGCCTATAATCCTAGCACTCTGGGAGGCCAAGGCAGGAGGACAGCTTGAGCTCAGGAGTTCCCAACCAGCCTGAGCAAAAGTGAGACCCTGTCTCTACTAAAAATAGAAAAAAAAAATTAGCTGGGCAACTAAAAATAGGAAAAATTAGCCTGGTGTGGTGGTGCATACCTGTAGTCCCAGCTACTTGGGAGGCTGAGACAGGAGGATCGCCTGAGCCCAGGAGTTTGAGGTTGCTGTGAGCAAGGCTGACATCACTGCACTCTAGCCCAGGCAACAGAGTGAGACTGTGTCAAAATAAAAAAAAAAAAAAGGAAGGCAAAACCTTCATCCCTATGTCTTATATTTCTCTTTCCCAATAGTGAAATTTAACATATGTTTATAAACAACACCTACACTGGAATGAACAAGATGATTCTAAGATGATTCTAACCCAGGGTGCTCCTGGTCTTGGGGGGTACAGGCAGGGAGAAGGGGTGCACGTAATCGTCTGGTTTAAGTTAAAGTTACATGGGAGGGCCAGGCGCAGTGGCTCACGTCTGTAATCCTAGCACTCTGGGAGGCCGAGGCGGGTGGATCCCTCAAGGTCAGGAGTTGCAGACCAGCCTGAGCAAGAGCGAGACCCCGTCTCTAC